>NC_066589.1:6316250-6625000 GCF_905475345.1 Vespula vulgaris
CGTCCTTTTACGGAAAGACCGAATAATCGTAAAGCAGCGCTGCGTTAACTTCGAAAGAACGTAAGAGAAACTACTCGTTTGTTCGAGTTTCTTCATTTTCCTCTTTCTTTTTTTTTCCTTGTTTTTTTTTTCTTTCTTTTTTCTCGTCCCGATTAACGATCTCGAAATATTTTCGAATCTCCGATAAGTAGTCGTATTCTCGATCAGTCAGCATGACGCAATAACACTTTCGCGAATGATGACATAATACTTAAAACAAGCAAAAAGAACGTAGTCTTTGATCAACACCATACACATATATACGTATTTAGTTATAACGATGTTTCGTAATAATCAATTTGCTCACAATTATCGCGAAATGTTGCTTAGAACGTGTTTACCGTAATACTATACTGCAAAATCTACAATTTGATATTAGAAGCTGATTTCTAATAAATCTAATTGCAGAGCATTTTAAAATAAATATATTCACTGAATCATAAAATATTCTCCTCTAGGATTTTTCGCTTTTCTTTATTCTTTTGTCAAGACTTTCTTAGTGCTCACGTTTCTACCATAAAGAAGTTCGACTTTTACTTTTTTATGGCACCCAAATTTTTCCTTATCCTGTTCAACAAGCGTAAAATGAACGGCGACTAGGCTTTTGCCGAAGGGTCGCTTAAAAAAAGAACAAAAAAATATATATCCGAAGGAACTACCTTTTCTAGGTGAAAGTCACTTTCCATGAAACATTAGATCCGAGCGTTGCTATTTTTGAAGTTCGCAAAAAAAATTTTCGAGAAAGTTTTAGGAGGTGCTCGCGGTTATCTGTGCGCGTTTTCTTACTTTCCAAAAACTTTCCCTTTTCCTTTGATCGGTCGCTTTCTAAAAAAAGAAAAAAAAAAGGAAAGAAAAGATCCTTACTTTGTCCTCTGAATAAGGACAAGTTGTATCGAGAAAGTAAAAATTACCTGGGCTAAAAAAAAAAAATTCAAACCAAAGAAATAATAAATGAAGCAAGAGAAAAATCAACGTTAAAATCACAAAAAATGCGAAGGGAAGAATCCTTCGAACTTGTGATCCGTTTTATACGATATCGTGTAATGCAAACCCTGTCGCATTTTACGATGATTATTAAAAGAAAAAAAAAAATGGTGTATGGTGCAGGTATAGAATAGAACAAATAAGTATGGAAACGCAAAACCTGTCTACGAGCTATTGTACACAAGTCGTTTGGATATAGTTACGGTTGGACCATTTTATTGTCCGTAACAACCACATCTTATAAACAAGGTTAAAAGCCTCGGGCTATCTGAGGTAGTTTTGCCTTCCGGATTATCCCTCGCGATGCACAGTTTCACGTGAAAAAAATGTAACAACGTACTAGGACAAACGTTGATAATTCCCGATAATCGTCCGCCATGAGACATTTAATAATAATGCGTATTTATCTCTCAATAATTTATTCTTGATTTTTATAATTTTTAATATGAAGGATTTGCAAAAAAAAAAGAAAGAAATTACGTAACAAATATCTAAATCGCGAACGATTGATTTTGACATAATGTAATAATGAAATTGAATAAAAAATGACGAACTTTATATCCTTTTTCAAGAATTTTATAATCAGCAATTAAAAGTTTTGAATAGCGAGAATTAAAATGGCGAAACGTCGTTCTCATTGGGCGTTGGTCCAAGCGGAACTCGAATGTTATTACGCTCTCGACGAATCGTACTCTTGCGTACCCTTGAAGGGTGCCGAAGGGAAACTCGGAAAGAGTTAGAACGACGTGGGGAGAATAGCGACGAGCAAATAATCGAGTTTAATTGCGAAACCGTCGGCATGATTTAATTACGCGGCGCTGCGCGCTCACAATTAGATGTAGGTATATACCGAAGACGCGCATACCTATATACCTCGCCCTTCTCCCTCTCTCCTTCTCTCTCTCTCTCTCTCTCATTCGTTGTATCTTTCTCTTTATCCCTCTCCCCTATAGCACGAGAGCTTGTAAAAATAAACAGAATAGCTGGGCTCGTACGACTCGTGCTCTTTCTCTCTTCTTTCGTATCGTTTATTTAACATCTTTTCTCGTTGAAGTTGTTTTCTTTTCTCTACTGGCAATCGATTGTCTAAACTAACTCGGCTTAATGTTGTTTATTAATTTTTATCAAAACGTGGTTATCGTGGATATTTAAACGTCACAATAAGATAGTGAAAATAATGTATAGTCTATCGGTTATCGATTGATTAATATTAGAATCTTTCTGTTATATAACTTGAGATTAAAATAAGTTTAATTTAAATAAAATATTTCGCGATGTTGGTATTCTGAAAAAAAATTTTTATACGGTGCTGCTATATATGTATATATATATATATGTGTGTGTGTGTGTATCGTGGTACGGAAAGGAGACCGGTACGGTCAGTCCTCAGGATATTGGTCGGGATATTCGAAATGGCCGTAGCGGTGGGACTAGCATTGACAGAGCATAAAACTGGTCGAGCCAGCGCGTCCCTTTATCAAGGCACGTTCGGTCTGGGGAGGAGTTTTGGCGTGCTCGCGTGCTACCAAGTAACGATATCAGGACGAATCTCCTGTCGCAGGTTGGTCTCGCGCGAAACGCTGCCTCGCGTGTTGCCATGCTACTGCAGTCGGACAAAAAGCAAACAGATAAGCGTTCCTCTGCCTTCGAGACTTGGGAAAGGGTGAGGAGAAAGGGAAGAGGGAGGACTCGTGAGGGCTGCCGAGTGTACCGATATACTTTTACTTGGCTTTCGAACGTCCTGCTAAACGAGTCCACTCGAAGAAACTCGCCCTTCTTGGAGTTCCCTTCTTTCGTGATTTCCTGCGATATTCCAGATTCTACAATGTCTCTTTACGTCTACCAACTATTCACCTACGTCCTTCTTATTCAGATTCTCCAACACCTGTATACACAAGCCAGCAAAAACTTATCCAAGGAATGCAAAAATACCGAAAGGACTTCTTGCTGATGGCTTATCGGACGTCGCGGCTTTTTCTTTCGAGGGAAATCGTCCGTTCGTTAACGAGAACCCTATCGCTCCCTTTACCCTTCAACTTCTCCTTTTCTTCTTCCTGACTTCTACCAATAATTTCATTCTTACTGCCTGGCCCTTGTACATCGTCGAACGTTGAACTTTGAAATCCCGTTGAAAAGAATCTCGCTCCTCGTCGTATTTTTTCTTGTTTCTCTTTCTTTTTCTTTTTCTGTCATTCTTTTTCTTCGTTCTTTAAGACTTACAAGTTAAACGGGAGATCGTTATCGTGTCGACGCGAAGAAATCGAGTTCTCAAGTGAGTGATAAAGATTTCAAGATGTCTACTTCTACGTCAGCTGATTCCCTTCAACGATTAGATACTTACTTTCCCTTTCGAAAAATCTAAGCAATTTGATGTTTCAACGGATGACAACGAAACTAGAAACTTCCTCTTTGCTGGCCTTGTAATTCGAAGACAAGGACAATGCGACGAGAGAAAAGAGAGGGCAAACTTGGATCGGTAAAAGTTAGTAGAGAAGGAAGCGGCTTCCAAGAGACACGACACTCTCGGCCAATGTATTTTGGTTCGAGAGACGCTGACCTCCCGCTTCCCTCTTATTCTCTTTTTCTCTCTTCCATCTTTTCTCCTCCTACCATTCCTCGGCTACGACGACGTTCTCCTTGCCGCAACGTCTATCGCCTAGCGACGGATCCATTAGAGTCTTTGCGATAATCCGTCGCACTCCTTGCTACGTTCTCTCAGAATAATCTTTCAACTACTACACGAAATACCAATGTAATTGCTTCTCTTCCCGATTTCGATTTTCTCGGTTGAAATCTATATTCTCCTTTGTTATCAATTAAGTAGAAATTACTTTAATACTTGTCATTTTAATTTCATCGTTTCGATTAATATGGTTAATCGATCGTTCACGAAATCGATTGAGAAAAACGTTTAAACGAATCTTTAAAGACTCGTTATTATTCCATTCGTTGATTATCATGAATTGTAAATATCGTAATAACAAATGGTTGCCCGTATCTCTCACGAAGAAACAAGCCTGGCCGTCGGATAAAGTCATTGCTAGTAGGTGGAACGGACCGTTAAGTAATCTAATCTCGGCACGCGCATAACTTGAACGTGTTGGTAAGTTTCGCTATTATGATACGTCGCTAACGTATTCGATCGTAACCGAGACATTAATGAAGTTCGTTAAGCTTTAAAAGGCGACCAAGTGCGGGAGGCTCGACATAAAAGAGAGAACACTCGTTTTCACGTAATAGCTTTTACTGACATTTCATTGCCATTTCATAACCGAGTTAAGATAATGCTACGAACTCCGCCATTCTTTTCCTTCCAACCTAGAAATCTAATCTCACGACTTTCTTACCAACATTGCATGTACTTAAATATTATACTTTATTGAGATTTAAGTAATCTTTTTCTTTTTATCTTTAATTCCTCGATTTGTTTCTTTAAATAGCATCCTTGTAAATTATCGTAAATTGAAACGTATCGCATTATCCGATTAGAATCGTGTAAAATGACGAAGAAACAATATTATAAATATACTGATATAATTGTATTATTTATCGATCAACGATGCTTTGATATTTTAGTTCTACGTTTCGATTGTCTGTTTATTGATACGAAGACCCCCGTGTGTTTTCGAAATATGCTAAACAATGCGTGCAACGAAGGAAAAAGGAACGCGGGCACAATGAGAACGTTTTATCTTTCTATCGTGTATCTAGATCGTCACTGTCTGTTTGAGACGTCGGTAGCGTGACGACAGCCAGTGCACGCACTCGCTTAATTATATCCATTTGTGTGTATTCCAATGGCGATCACCGACCAAACGTTATAAATATGACGATCGCAAATGTTATAAATATTTCAAAAACGAAAGGAAGAAACTTAATTTGTTGAAAGGAATAACTCTTTTTAACACAAATTTCCATTAATATACAACTTCACGAGCAATGAATTTACGTAATACTATAACATTAAGTAGATTATCATTGATGAACGTCTCGGCCAAATAATAATCTATTAAAGCAATAGAACTTACTTTCTTACTGCCCGTAGGATTCAAACGTTAAACATGAAACGTAAACGTTACGAAAGAAGCGTTACGCGTTAACGATGACGTCGATACACGCATCTCGCCATAAAATTCGACGAAGTAGAATATAAACGAGTTGGGTACTCTTCGATAGGATTTTTCGCCTTTCCCTCGTTATTTTCGCACCCTCCTTTGGGCCACCGAATTCCAGTAAATCGCTGCTAACGGCAATAAACCTGCGAAGCTGCGAACGTCCAGCATTTATTATTGCTCTCGCGCGTGAAGTTTGATATCCCTGTGCCGCCGAACGTACTACCAACCGTACGTGGTGAACATGCACGCACGCATGCACGTATGCGCACGCGTATCGAGGGGAGAGAGAGAGAGAGAGAGAGAGAGAGAGAGAGAGAGAGAGAGAGAGAGAGATAGGGAGAGAGATAGAGAGAAAGAGAGAATGTTGAGGGTGAGGTGGGGTGAGTTTGGAGAGAAGCGAGGGCGCAGCAGTCACCGGTGGTGGTTCGGCAGAGAGCACATGAGGGGGATGGGTAGACTGTGTGAGGGAGAGAGAGAAAGAGAGAGAGAGAAAGACAGTAAGAGGGATAGAGACGGACGAGGGGTTGAGAAGGGTGGGGCGTGCGCGCCTGCACCTCATAAACTTAAACGCTAATTAACCGGCGCTACGGCTACTGTTGCGTCCTACGTGCGTATGCTTCTCGTTCCCGCACACGAACGCACTTTGTCGTTTCTCTCTCTCGCTCTCTCTCTCTCGCTCTCTCTCTCTCTCTTTCTCTCTCTCTCTCTCTCTCTATCTGCTATCTCTCGCTCTTACTTCCAATGTTACAGCATACTAGAGTATATCCGCGCGAGGTGGCTGGTATTCTCTAGCGAGAGACGCGATGTTTATTGCTCGACTTCCCGTAAATTAGCTACGCCGCGAAACTATCCGCTTGTTTCCATTCGCTAGCGGTACCAAGCGTTAACTATACTTTTGGAAGACGGCATCTCGAATTTCCCCTCGGTAGATAGGTAGATAGGTAGAGATAGGTATGTGAAATCCATCGGGACCGAACACAATTCCTTTTGTTTCGTAAATAATTGTATGAAAATTAGTTTTCGAACCTATCCCAACATGGAATAAAAGATAAAGACAAGTGAGATCCAATGACATTACGTGATTTTGTTATTTAAGAATTATGTATGAGATGTTAGTCAACGTGATAACTTTCTTGTGATCTTATAATATACTGGAAGATATTAGATATATGTGTTGAGAGTTTTAGATCATTTTGGATTAGTGGAACTCTTGACTGCTTGAATTTATGAAAAGATTTATAATACCGTATCAATGAACAGTTCTTTTTAATCCTTTCCTATTCAGTCTGACTGAACTTCTTATTTCAAGCACTTTATAGCAAACTCCAGAGCATAGGTATCTGGTTTTTCAAAAATGACGACATATGTCAAGTTGATATATCGATGAGCAAAGTCCAATATCGTTGAGAAAGTAACAACATACTAATACGTTGAATGGTATTAACGCAAACTAAACAGATTCGTCACAACCTTTTCACTTTCTGCGATCGATATAACATAAATGGATAGCTATCTCGAAAATTTATGACCGAGCCATTGTTACGAATTCCACATACCTAACGTGCAAACCATCTCCAGTCATTATCGATAATCATACCCTTCCGAAACTCTAATTGCTTCCTTTAAATCGATCATATTTTCTACGATAGAGACGAGTCCAGAAGGAATTAGATAAAGTAACTACATAACATGAGAATATCGTATGAATACATATACACCCTCACATACACTTACGCACGCAATCTCTACGTTTATCGGCTTTTATACGGGTTCACTTTTAGTATGAATGATCTTTAACACATGGCGAAGAGTTTAAGCGGTCTAATTTCTTTCCTCTTTCTTCTCTCCTCTTCCTCTTTTTTCTCTTTCTTCCTTTTTCTTTTTTTTTTTTACTCCGCATCGACGTACTCGAACGGTCGACGACGTAGAACGTGACTCTCGTAGCGAGGCGTCAGACCGCGCGTATTGTGATTTACGATTCCGGTCTCGTCAACGTGGCTCACGTATACCTATATATAAATGTATATATATATGTGTGTATATATATATATATATATATGTATATATGCAATGCGTTTCAAAATGTCTCGCGAGTTGACGCACGAAAAGTCTCACGAAAAATGTCGAGGGCTGCCAGCGAGTAGTGGGACAAGGGAAAGGGGAGGAAGGAAAGGGTTGTGGAAGCAAGTCGCGACTTGGATTTATTTATGGCAAGAAGAAGAGAGTCAAGAGTCCGTCGACGTAGTCGTCTAGCTACTACGGTTAAATCCTTAATGCGAACGACTGGGTTTAGGTATTTATCACGTCGCGTTTCACTCCGGTCATTTCTTCGATCCTGGAAAAAAATCTCACGCAACATATTTCACATGTACTTTTTGAGTACGACTTTCTCAGTGTACGTAGGTAGATACCTAGATACTCTTTTTAGTCACGGTGCCACACACCATATATAGCCAATAGAATGAATTATTGCACGATAGATTCGAGAACAGGGTAGGTAAATACGCGGGGAAATATGCGACTACGGCAAGAAGAAGAAAAAGAAGAAGAAGAAGAAGAAGATGAAAAAAGGAAGAAGGAGAAAAGTCAATATGGCTGCTCGTAAATCCTATCGAACAGTAATCTTCTTATCTATCTAATCGAAATAACGTTTTACTTTTATCCGTCGGCATCGTTTCGTAACGAACATGCTGAGAGAAAGATTTATATTTTTTTAGTTTCTTAAATTATTTTTTCCCTATGATAGATATATTTTTCAAAACGAACATCTATTAAAAAATCGTCAGATAAACTCGGATGTTATCAATGTAACTAAAGTAAGAGAAATTAAAATAGTCCTTTAAGTCGTTCATTTAAATAATATATTTTTCTTGGCTCGCGATTTGAATAAGTGAGTATATATCCTATGCACAGAGTGCGCGCGCAGTTCATGCATGTGCTCTCGAACGCACGCGTGTACGTAGAGAGCGAGCAAGTAGTTGGAATGGGAGGAGATGGAGAAGATACACAGGTGCATATAGGTACCCATACATACATACATACATACATACATACATACATACATACATACATATATATATAAATATATATATAAATATATATGTAAATAGTTGGAAGAGAAAAGAGACGCTATATCTCTAAAACAAATACACGTGCAACGTGTCACTATGCGTATACACTCGACGGTTTCTCTAGCCATGCAACGTGCAACACGAACACGAGCTAAGAAAGACTCCTCTTGTCTCGCATCGTCGATCCCAATAAAGAGATGCAATCATGGCTGCCACGCACGTACGCGGGCGCGAGAGCATCCTTCCTTCCATAGGCCTACGCGTTTCTCTCGATCCGACGGTATTCTCAAAAATTAATCGTATTACGATTTAATCGGTGATCACTGGCACGTGCTACGTAACTTCTCTGATATCTTTCGACTCGTATTTTTCACGGATTTGCTCGATGAACACACGAAAATGCTCGACGCGTGTCAAGCGCGCGAGAAGAGCTCCGGACAACATGGCGACCATCGGCGCGCGTTCCTGAAACTCTTCTCTCCGTTGGCGCCAAGCAGAGCCATAGGATAGAGAGAGACAGAACGATACGTAGTAAACACGAGACAGTGAGAATAAGAGAGAGACAGAGAGAGAGAGAGAGAGAGGGAAGCAGCGCCGTTGGTCGATGAGTCGGGTTGCTCGCAACCAACCGCAACGTGGCGCGACAAGCAGCATACTCCCAAAGTGGGAGAAAGAAATCCAACATGGCCGTTCGTCTACGTCGCGTCGAGATCCTCACGAATCGTAGCCGTACGAGGCACGTTTAATCACAAAAATTTGTTTATTATCATTCATCGCGATTCAAGACGATCTCATTGATCCTTCGCGATGTCAACTGCGATTCAAATCTGGTACGTAAAGGCTACTGAAGGCTAGTCATTTATCCGCAAAACCGCGAGTGTTCGTCGATGTCTGCTCTTTTTGATGTGCGCGTGTGCGTGCGTGTGTGCCTGTATATATACATATATGCATATACATATATATATATATATGTGTATGTATGTATGTATGTATATTTCTCTCTCTCTCTCTCTCTCTTTCTTTCTCACGTTCACCCTCTCCCTCAATATTTTCATGTATACGTATCGTATGTGTGTATGTCTCTAGTGAATAAAACGAACGTGGCTTCTTTCTTCGATGTCCTTACAGGATTTTATCTATTTTTAATGATAATTGTTCAACTACAAAATGCGTTTTTTTTTTCCTTATAATTCTTTGCAAATAATACTCGTTTTTCGAAATTATTCAAGTTTCAAGATATTTCGAAATTCGTGATATTTTTTTGATAAAATTAAAAATATTTTCAGCTCGTCGATAATTTATTTTCCTTCCGATAAGAAAGTCTAGTATCTCGTTTGTATTAGTTGCGAAGTATTTCGCGTGGTTGACTGGATCAACAAGTGTCTTACGTGTATCGTGTGTACCTACGTGCTTATCCGAACGCATTTCTCGTGAATTCGCAAGCGCAGCCTCCGTTAAAAGTTTAATTTCGCGTTGAAATTCTAAAGAAGAAACGGACCATGAAAATTGCGAAAAACGCGACGTTTTTGTATCTCGTATAGGATATTCGCACTGAATTGTTAGCATGAAGTTTCTTTCCCTCCCTCCCTCCCTCCCTCTTTCCCTTTATCTCTTCTTTTTTCTCACGATTTGTATAACGTGCGTTAGCATTTTAATTGGCTAGTTATCGCCGCGCATTCTTAAATTTGCCGATGTAAATGTCGGGATATTTTTCTCAATTTCTTTTTTTACTTTTCTTTTCTCCCCACATTGCCTTTTTATGTCCATTTTCTTGAGAAAATTCAATGGGAATCGCTAACACGATGTGTTGCACGTGTTAGCGAAATTAAATGAAAATCATGTCGCTACGTGTACCTATGTATCTATTTATTTCTATTTTCGTTTAACTACTATTATCTGTCCGATAAGAATCGCGTCAAGTGCTTCTTGTTCTGCGCGAAAATCTTGAAGCAATAAAATAGGTATCAACATGAACGACGAGACGACGTCGGAAGGAAGCTATCTCGATGAAGATTAAACGTTTTTACAAATAAAACTGCTCTTACGATTTCCTTACTTCGTCGTTACGGATGCTCGCGTGACTTGAAACGGTATAATGAAGTCGAGAGAATAATTTCGAAGGAGGCACGCGGTCGTCGGTTTAATACCATATCATTCTTATTATTCATGAACAATTATGGCCTCGGTGAAGCGTCGAAGAACACGAGAACGCGTTAAACGAATGCGTGATGCGTAAGCAGACATTGACTTGTATACTCCCTGAGGATCGTTGGATTTAAATTTGCTTAATTAAATGTACTAACTCCTCCTCTTCCTCCCACTAATGCAAGCTCTGTAAAAAGGAGCGAATAATGATTTGCATAAGTGCTTCGATTTCTACATCCCGATTTAGAAACGATCATGTGGCTCGATAACGAAAACGATTTCCGTTTTTCAATCTATCGATGGATAAAGATGATAAAGGATCTCTTTTACCTTTTTGCTCCTTTCTTTTTATTAAGGATAAACCCTCGATTTAATTATTTTATCGATCGCCGATAGGATAAACGTTTTCTGCGTTATAAATATTAAATACGTAATTGATACTTCACCGATAACCATACATTTTCTTTTCTATTTTCATCGTTTAGGTACTAGTCGACTTACTTACTTACTTACCATGCCTCCCTGGAATCTCTCGCGGCCGTCGGACAGCTGACTTTTTCAAACGCATGCGCTATCCTTTGGTCTCTTTCATTTTTTTCCATACTATTTATAGGATTCCTTTTAACGAAAGAAACAAAAATCGATCTCCTCGAATATTCTTCGACGAAGACGATAAACTTTTATGCGATATTAAAAAATTCCCCATTCCTTTTTCTTCTTTTTTCTTTTCATTAATTTCTAAGTCGCATCAAAAGAAATTTCCATTTCTATTATCAACAAGTCTCATGTAAATTTTAGCTAAAATAATATCTAAGACAATAATATGTCTAAGCAAGTAACAAGAATGTAGGAAATCATTGATTATTTTTAAACTAGAAAAAAAAAGAATTCGATAGACGGTGGAAGACATCCGGCGGATTTTCGATTGGAATATTTCAAGACATTCTAGTCTCTCTCTCTCTCTCTCTCTCTCTCTCTCTCTTTTTACAAACGAGAAGAGAAGTAAAGAAAATTCGTGGAACGCGTAAGAGACTATTTACGATCCGGCGTTCACAGACGATGCATCGAAAGGCACGCCTGCGGTCAGAAACCGACGCTTAATTGAAAGATTGATCTCCGTGGCGGAACTAAGAACTCTCTCTTTCTCTCTTTCTTTCTCTCTATCTCTATCTCTCTATCTCTATCTCTTTCTCTCTCCCTCTTTCTCCCTCTCGCTGTAATCGCAAAGCAATGTGCAGTTGTATGTTGAGCCGTCGTGTCTTGCTACATCCCCAGTGCCTTGGCGTTTCTCTATCTACGAGCTATCTCAGTAACTCACGCACATGCGGATACTCGTTAGACGAAGAGGAGAAGAGAGGGATCGCGAGTGGGAGAAAAGGCAAACGGAATAATGGATAGGAGAGAAGCGTGAGGGACATCTCGACGTGAACGAGATAAGACAGCCCTCTTCTTCTCTAGCGAGGGCTTTTCCAACGATCGAATCTTGTGCGTAGTATATGCGTGTGTGTATTTGTGTCTGCGTGCGTTTGTGTGTGTGTGTGTGTGTGTAGTTGTGACTCCTCGAAATCAATTTAGAGAACGCCCTGAGATAAATGGATAATATACCTATCTACCTATCGTCTTTTTCTCTTTCTTTCTTTTTTTATTCTTTTTCATTTCTCTCTCTCTCTCTCTCTCTCTCTCTCTCTCTCTCTCTCTATCTTCTTTTCTTTTTTTTTCTTCTTTGAATTTATTGTATCGGCCTCTTATGCGAGATCGTTTTGAGTGCTATAAAATGTTTTTCAGCGAGAAGAAAAAATTCAGATAACTTCGGTTGATATCGTGTTACACTAGAATAAATCATGTCTCTGCGTATTTTTATTACATAGATAAACACACGTGTCATAGTAATTCTCATTGTCTTGCTTCCAGCCGAGAACCTCGTAGACGAGTCGTATGACTAGACAAGACCGCGACGAGAATCGCACGATAATGACCTACCATTTGCTTGGCAGAACGTCTGTTAGCTTCGTGGTTCGTTAAACCTTAGATACATTAGCAACATTAAGCACTCTTAACGATAGTCTCAATCGATGCGATCGCATCTTTGAACCTACCTAGAAATATTTATCCTATCAACGTTGGCGATTAATTCCAAGATTTCTTTACTTATTTCTATGCTTTACAACTTTCTCTCTCTTTCTCTTTCTCCCTTTCTCCCTCTCTCTATCTCTATCAGTATATCACAACTCTTGATCCCTTCTCGTATATACAGCCAATTAAACCGATATTAAAAGGAGATATTAAATAAGTACCTACCTAGTAGGATATACGAACATGAGTAAGCAATTACATACACGTTCCATCCTTTTCTTTCATTTAAAAATCATCACACATACCTATAACCATAAATTATCCAATATAATCCATCAAACGATCGTAGAAAGATCTATGTCCGGATCACGTAGTCTCGACACCTAGCTATTTTGTCTTCTTCTCTCTCTTTCTCTCTCTCTCTCTCTCGTTCTTTCTCTATCGTGAAACGTGAATGAGCTTCGTCCCCGTAAGAATATAAATGCGCGCGAACAATGTCTCTCCAGTGAGGGACGAAGGAGGGTCTACGCGCGCGTACATACGTACCTACGTCGGGTAAAACTGGGCCTCTCTCCTTCTCTTTATAAAAGGGCGAAGAGGGTAAAAGACAAGGGAAGGAGATGGAAGAGAGTAAGCGGAGGAAGAGAGTCAACGCCTGGAGGGGCCTTCGGGGCCTGCATTGAGTTGTAAAAGCGTTCGTTCGGTCTCGCCGCCGGGCGGCATGGTCGCTTATGTAAAGGCCGGCTACATGCCGCGTGATGAGTGGATGCTGTTCCAAGCGTTTCTTCTTTTAACTCTTTGCTCTCGCTTTTGCACTCTTACCTGTCGGTTGGATATGTACGCGAGGGAATATCGCGAGCTCTCTCTCTCTCTCTCTCTCTCTCTCGTTCTCTCTTTCTCTTTTTCTCTTTCTACTACATATGCGTGAGTACCTACGTACTTTTACATACCCCTCTCTCTTCTTCCACCTCCACCTCCACCTCCACCTTCTATCATTCTTCGAACCCTTACGGTTTACAACATCGATGAACCTCCCTCTCTACGACTGTTTATTACTCGGCCACGTTCCACTCCTCGCGTGTCCTACTCTCATAAGAACGCTGACGTCCAATGCGTTATTATATTCTTTCTTTTTTGCTTTTTTTTTGTTTCTTTTCTTTTTTCTCGTTTCTTTTTTTTTATAGATCGGAAAAATGTTATGTTGATGATAGTCCAACATAACATGGTTAAACGAGAAATTTTCAGAGGCTTCGAAGCTTCCGAGATGACTAAACGCGTGATTTCTAGTACGGTGTGATCCAGCATTGTATGAAATTAAAAAAAAAAAATATTCAAGCTGTTTTTTGTTCTGGCCTTTCTCGATTCAGGCTTTACTTAAAGTAGGTAACTATCTATGCGTCTAAAACGAGTTTCTATTTTCGAACGGCGAGATCGCTGACAGACGAATAGTATTTTGAAATGGGAGATGTGTTTTTTCACGTGGAGGAAAGAAACGAATCGGCTAACATAATGTAGCCATAACGGAGGGATAGAATTTTTTAAGGAGATCTCCGATTCGTTGGGATAAGACTCTCCAGTCCGATGGTCGACGTTGATTTTGCAAAGGAGTCAACTTCTCTTTCTCTCTCTCTCTCTCTCTCTCTTTCTTTCTTTTTTTCTTTTCTTTTTTTTTTGTTTTTCTTTTTTATCTCTTTTCACCAACGTGTACGAGCTCGTTCGAGGCGAAGAGACGAGAGGAATCCTCCGGTGAGACGTCGGACATAAATCTAGCGTCCGAGGACGTGAGATTTTTAATGACGAAGTTTCTCTCGGGGGACTATCCTCTCGCGTTGTTTTCGGCTTAACGGCCTGACGCATCTTGCCGAAGGTGAAGAATGCGACGCCAGACGCGAATGTATCCCTATCGTGGTATCCGGTCTTTCAGGAACGAAGCATTTCGTCGTTATCACGATGAGGAACGGCGATGTCGGTTTAAGCAAGATGCCGGGACTCGCTCCGAATGACCCACAACGTTTCGAATGTGTGCTGTTTTACTCCCTCCCAATTCCCACTCTTCCCGACTCTTCTGGTACGAAAAAAAAAAAAATAGAACGCATCTGTCGAACTCGACGATGATACAAATTTTCCTAGAGATCGAAAACAGAGACAGAGAGAGAGAGAGAGAGAGAGAGAGAGAGAGAGAGAGAGAGAGAGAGAGAGAGAGAGAGAATTTGAGTAATTTCGAGTAACAACGGTAGACGTTGTTTTTATCGGCAATTTATCGGCTATCGAATAAAGAGTAGTTACGAGGACGATACGACGATGGTATCGCCGGTGTCATAGTTGGGCGGGAAATTGGCGTTCTTCCTATATCTCTCCGCGCGGAGCAGGTAGGCAAGTTGGATGGTCGGTGTGGTTAGTCGGGAGGAGGGGAAAAGGGTGCCCGGAGGAGGGGGAAGCGATGACGAGAGAGAGCGAACCGGTTATGGGCGAGGCCCTTTGGACTTTCTTCGTATTCTTGTTTCCTGTTCTGGGAGTTTAGTGGCGGGAGGGGAGGAGGAAGGAGAGGAGCAAGCAGTAGAAGTAGAAGAAGAAGACGAAGAAGAAGAAGAAGACGACGAAGAAACGGAGGAAGGAGGAGGAGGAGGAGGAGGAACAGTGGTGGAAGGAGGAGGGGAAGAAGGAGATGTGGTTGCCGGAGAAGAAGGCTATACCAAGTATGGTGGCAAAGAGGATGATGGGGCATCGGAAGAAGGAGAGCGAGATCGAGAGCGAGAGCAAGAGAGAACGAGAGCAAGAGAGAGAGAGAGGGAGAGAGAGAGAGAGAGAGAAAGAGAAAGAGAAAGAGAAAGAGAGAAGAGGGCAGCCAAGAGGATGGGATGAGGAATTCTCGTTGGCTTTCGCTTCGATGTCTTTATACGCGCGGCTCTTGTATGGCCGTGGGACATATATCTGTCTCGCGAGAGCGAGGCGCGCCGCCAAAAAATCAGATCGAGTGTAAAAATCGCATAAACTCGTCCTGCAGACTCGAGAGCTATGTCCGCCCGGTTGGCTCTCGTTCGGAGCCGAAGGTCCCCTTCCCCTCGCCTCCTCGTCTCAACAACCCCCTTCTTCGTTCTCGGACTACCTCTCTCTCTTCCCCTCTACTTCTTCTTCTTCTTCTTCTTCTTCCTCCTCCTCCTCCTCCTCCTCCTCCACCTCCTCCTCCTCTTCTTTCCTCCTCCCGCTAACTCGCGACCGCATAGTCCTTTTTCTCTGTCTTTCTCTTTGCAGCTGGGCCTGCTACACCGGCGAGCTGCTCGCATGACTCCACCTCGAGAGGAGGCCGATCACCTCCCATATTTCCTCTTATTCTCCTTGTCCGGCGCAAACGAGAGAGTTATGCGGTTCGCCGAGCTTATGAAAGATCCGCGCGCTCTTTATCGACGAGCAAAGTGCTCGCGTTCGCGTGCTATCATCGCGGACGAAGTACCGCGGGCAAAATAATTTCCTCTTGGCTGCTGTATGTATCTCCCTTCTCCTCTCCTTCTCTCTCTCTCTCTCTCTCTCTCTCTCTCTCTCTTTCTTCCTTTTTCTTTCTCTTTCTCTTTCTTTCATCCTACTCTTCCTCTTACGTTCTCTCCGTCTACGAAGCGCGCACGTGTTAACGCTCGACATTAATGAAGCGGTCGGCATTAATAAGGCGATATTTCAGCGTTCGGATTTTATCACGACCTTGAGGCTACCGGTCTCTCTCGTTTCTCAACTCGCACGATCCACTCTCGTCGTCTTCGGCGTTTCTCGTCTTCGTCGCCGTCGTCGTCGTCGTCGGATTTCTTTCTTAAGAATCTTCGACCAATCAGCCATTTAATAGCCCTCTCAAGCGCTTTCCCACGCGACTACAAGTATCGCGATAAATCTGACGGATGCTCGCGTTACCATTAGGTAGTACATCGCGATTATGCTGAGGATTTACGTTGATAAGAACGATAGAAGAGAAGAAGGAAAAAGAAAAAAGGAAAAAAAAAGATAAAGAAGTTTTACTCTCATCGACGACGACGACGACGAGAACTCCTTCTATCTCGTCCTCGCTTTTCTACTTCCGGCCACGAGAGCGAAGCGTTACAAGGTAGTAGCTCGTTAAAGAGCGTCGATCGAAGCGGCCTTTGAGTTTAGTTTGATTCGAACGTAACGAGACCGAACGTATATGGCCACTTCCACGGAAGCCGTACTTCCAACCCCTATAAGAATTCTACCTCATTCTCTTTCTCTCTTTTTCTTTCTCTCTCTCTCTCTCTCTTTCTCTCTCGTTTGAGTCAACGGGCACGGCGCACTTTCCACGATCGATCTCACAGTACGATACGCGCCAGTTCCACCAGCTACCAAGGGGAACTATCGAACATTGGCGAGGGACTCGAGGCAATTACCCTTCCCAGGGTAACTCGTAACAGAGGCGCACGAGCAACGCCAAAGCATGTTCAAGTATAACTTTGTGTATCTGAGATAGAAAGAGAAAGACAGAGAAAGAGAATGATAGAAAGAGAGAAAGGGAGAGATAGAGTTGGGTCCATGGGCCTCTCCAGCAGCGCAGAAACGCCGGCAAAAGTTGCGCCGCCGTTTGCAGAAGCTACAGCAGGATGTACCGAGGAGCAAAGAGTGCGCTCGTTGCGATGCACCTCCTAACGAGCTCGCTTTGTTTTGCGGCGCATGCATGTGCATGGCGAATGCGCGATCCTCCTATAAGCCCTACTCTCTCTCTCTCTTTCTATCTTTCTCTTTTTCTCTTTATCTCTCTTTCTCTTTGTATACGTATGTATGTATATATATATATATATATATATATATATATATATATATATATATATACCGACATACAATGTATGCACATACGGAATATAAGCGCTCAGCCCACCTGTACGGGGTGTCCTATTTCGAGTCAACCCTCCGGCTTTAATCGTAGCTTCCGCGTAGGACCGATCGCCCTTCTCGTCGTTTCTTCCTCTTTGTAATCCGAGAAATCGAGACTCGCTTTGAACTGGTCCGTTCTTTATGTTGCATGTTCGTGGAAGGAGAAACAATGAGTAGATTTGAAAAATAAATAAAATCCTAGATCTTCTTTAACGATATGTATGTAGAGAGGGAGATATCTCTCTAGCGATTAAATTCTTTAATAAACTATAATTTTCTGCATAAGATTATAATAAGTTCTCACGGTATATCTATTCCCATATAAATGATCCGATTAAAACCAACACATACGTCGTTCTGGTGAAATTATTGACGAAATCAGCACTTGATATTAACTCAGAACGATCAAAGCCTCTTTCATAAATCCGTCTGAGAAACCTTCTTGAGAATCGAGCTTTATCCCTGAATCTCGAGGCAGAGTTTTGCGAGAAGACTCACGATCTCACGTCGTCGTCGTTGTCGTCGTCGTCGTCGTCTTCTCGTTGCTTCTTTGGAAATCTGCGGCACACGTACGTGGCTACGTATCTCTATGTATGTACGTAGCTATAAGAAAACGTTCCTTTGCGCGGCACCTTCGTCGGAACGAAGAAACGAAAAATACGAGCGTACGTGGGCGACACCCGGTATATTCACCGCGAGTACGCCGGTGTATAGAGATAGGGAGACAGAGGGAGACCGGTTCCATACATGGCTCCCGAAGGCTTCTTCTTGCGCTAAGACCGCAAGAGAGAGAGACAAGCATCAGCTGCCGTTTCCCTCCGCTAATGAGATGGAATTGGACGTGGCCGAGATTTTTCTAGAATCGTTCACCGCTGCGAAGAGAGGCGAATCGAGTCGGGCCCCAACGCTTGCGTGCGTTCAACATAAGCGTAAAGGTGGATAGAGGGGAACTGGGTTCGTCGAGTTCTAGTTCGCGACATTCCCGCGAGCTCAAGGGGCGGCGCTCTTTGATACGAATCGTTTAATTGTGTCCCATTAGCCCCCGAGTTCGAGCACCCTCTTTGCTTGCTTTTCTCTCTTGGCAACGTATATTCTACGTGTATGAGAGAAAGAAAATAAGGAAAGACCAGGGCCCGATAGGAAGAAGAAGAAGAAGAAGAAGAAGAAGAAGAAGATGAAGAAGAAGAAAGAAAGAAAGAAAAGAAAGAAGGAAGGAAGAAAGGAAGAGGGCTCGGCCCTTTTGCTCGTTTGCGCTTCTCTACGTTCGTTCGTTCGTTCGTTCGTTCGTTCGTTCGTTCGTTCGTTCGTTCGTTCGTTCGTTCATTCGTTCATTCGCCTCCTCCACCTTCGTTCTCCGCTTTTCTTTTCCCGTCCTTCTTTCGCGTTGGTACGCGAAGGGGACCCTCGTTCAGCTTTTTCTCGCTAACTCTCCGACGAAGTAACGAACGTGTTTCTACTTCGTCGTCCTCGTTGACTTCGTTGTTGTCGGGCCACGGCCATTGGGAAGAAGGTACGTGACGAGACGCCGCCATATCCGACGGTCAAGCCCGGCCTACCACTTTTTCCGAGCTGCCCCGAATACCGCATTTCCAAAAGGCCCTCCTCGGTAAAGCCCTATACGCCCCTTTTGCGACCTCTTCGAGATACCTTGGTATTTCTTTTCCTTCTTCTTACACGCCGCAAACGAAATTACTCGAATACGTCGCTTATCCTGATTCCGTGCGTGTAATTAACGAACACATATACATTCATATATATATACACCTACTTCAATAACATAATATACCTACCAACCAATGGTAGTTTACTACCGATTCTAACCTTTGATTTACTTCAACTTCATCGTAATCCACAATTTTACTTAATTATAGAGAAATAAAAAAATTGTGTAAAACAAAGCACGTCGGTATAAGATAAATCTAAGTTTTAATCGTTAATATCATTCTCCAAGAACAGTTAATCATCGATCGATGCATTCCATTATTGTCGGCCATGAGATTTAATCGATCTTACGTGAAAGATCGCAGTCGTAGAATCTGTCATTTCTTCGCGAACGATTGCTATCGAGTATCGAGTAGTAACGCCTTCTTGATACACGTGTCCGTACGGCGATCGAATAAAAATAAGCGCGCTTCGAAGTTTCTTCCTGAAACAGCAATCTTCCTCGATTTCGTCCTGATCGTACTTCTTCGGTTCTCTCACTCTCGTTTCTTCGTTAACGACTTGCAGCAGGGCTGCCACGATGAAGCTATGCGCTGTGGAACGCGTAACGAGCGTACGTGCGATCGGTCCAGATAATCTGCCCTACTCCGTATACGTCGCATTAACTTTAACGATCGTCCGAATGGCGCGCGGCCGATCAAGACACCGCACCTGATAGTCCAGTACAAAGAACCGAATACTTGATTTTAGCATTCACTTAAACTCTTTTCTTCTCTTTAATAATCATTAACCTTCATTAACGCGAAATTTAATGGGGAAGGTATATGTAATTTTGTAAAAATTATTTTTTTCTTTATTTCCTCGAACATACTCTTTCTCGCTTTGATAATCTCAACTTTCTTGTTTGTATTATTTGATTCCTTTTTTCTATATCATTAGATATTGTTATTACGATCATTATTACTAACATTATTATTAATATTATTATGTAATTTTCGATAATGCGATCTCAACTATTCTTCGAAAATTTATATAAGTTAATAACTCGTATAAGTAAGTATATTTCTTTTCTCTCTAATAACAATATTTTTTTATATTGTTCCAGGTAAGGACAATCTCTCTATCTATAAGAGTAAGAAAATCGAGACCTCGTAATTTACGTAAGTAGGTAACTGAGTATTAGAGAATTTCAATGGAATTATTTGATCGATCAATTTGTAATAGATCCTTCATAAGTAAATTAATAATTGCGAAGGAATCAATTTTCAATCGATTATATATCCAAACAAGAAAAAAAGGAAAAAAAGAAAGAAAGGAAAGAAAATATAAAGTGAAAAGGTGCGAATCAAGGTGGTTAAAGTCAAGAAGGTGGGCTTTATAAAGCGTAAAGCGAGCTATGCTCGTTGAAGGCGGCTGGACGGTAGCTAGTGAAGATTTACGATCTGCTCTATCTTAGCACGCTTTCGTTGAACGGCGCAACACGTCGGATCCCATCGGCAATGGGATTATATCGCGTTGAAGGTGCCTCCTTGTATCGTATCAAGATAGTTAGATAGTGTATTCTTGACTCTTCTCTCTCTCTCTCTCTCTCTCTCTTTCTCTCTCTTACTCTTTCTCTCTCGAATCCTCTCTCAGAGTGCACGAGCCAATCCTCTTGGCTGAAAGAAGCGACGCCAAGAGAGGCAGAGCTCGTGTCTTGCCTTCGCTCACGCTGCATGAGTTCCGTGACGCTCCTCCTCTGTCTCTTTCTCTCTTACTCATTCCCCTTCTCCTTCACAACCCTCTTTCGTCTCCTCAAGCTCGTTGTCCACCTTTTCTCTACGTCGTTTTATTTTCTCTCGATTCTGGGAAGCATCGCGCGAACGCCAGGTGGTGGGAAGGGTACGGAGAAAGAAACACGTACACGAACTCGTACAAGAAAAGAAAGGTGGAAGAAGAGTAAAGAAAGAAAGAAAGAGAGAGAGAGAGAGAGAGAGAGAGAGAGATAACACAGCGGCAAAATGAAGAGAGGCGGTTGGGACAGTGGGGATCTATAAAACATCTCAGTGATTTAATTGCATCCGTACGCCTCTGAACGGTCTTTTACTTTCCAGCAATTTGCTGTCGGAGTCAGTGGGAGGGCAAACAGAAGAGAAGAGAACAGAAGAGAAGAGAGGAGAAGGGTCTGACCGTTCGATGCCCTCCCTCTAACGCGGGAGGACTTCCTCCGAAAATCGATCGTGCGACCGCTACTAAAAACTTGATCTCGCGTGTCTCCTCGCTCGGGACGACGATTCAATATCGATTCACCGGACGCTTAATGAGCGATCGTACCTACATGGCTCGATCGTAATTAAGCGGTCTTTTGGATCGGATCGTTTTGTAAAAAGTAACCGAGAGAACCAATCGGGTACTTCTCTCGAAGAAAATCTTTAAACGAGGCACGTTCGCGAGGCAACGTTTCGTGAAAAACTAAACCTCCTCTCCTACTCTCTCTTGCTTAACAATGTAACGTAGATCTAGTTACGTAGATCTTAGAGAAAGAGAAATTCTATTGTAGTATCGCGATGACGATAATAGAGCCATTTTCATGGACGGTATCGATTCGACGGTGACCACGACTTAATTAACGTCCGCCGGCGAAACGTTAGATCTTACCGCGCGCAAAATAAATAATAATAATTTGGTCGAAAAATGCCGGAACATCCCTCCGATGATTACCTGCTCGTAAATTCAGGCATAAAGATATCGCGAGTAAATTGCGAGTCGGAAGAAGTTCGAGAGAGAGAGAGAGAGAGAGAGAGAGAAAGAGAGAGAGAGACAGAGACAGAGAAACGGAGACAGAGAAACAGAGAGAGAAAGAAGAAAAGAAACGATAGCTAGTAGGCGACCCCAGACGCAACGTTTGGTCCAAGCATTACGATGCGGCCACAACGGCGGCGCGTTGGTATTGCGATATCGTCTATATAGACGGGGCGGCAACAGACCAATCACGCGCCGGCTACTAATTTGCTGGGCTCAAACAGCTGCCGTTCTGCCGCCTATGCGAAAGCTCAGGACTCTCGGCTTATGCTCTTCGCTATATCTCTCTACCTCCCTCGATCCTCGATCCTCGATCCTCGATCCTCCTGTTGGATTCGATCCCCTTTGGACTCACGCTGGGCTATTCGATCGAAGCCGTGGCCTTCCTCTTCTTACTCCTTCTTCTGCTCTTATTCGCTTCTCCTTCTCCTCCTCCTCCTCCTCCTCCTCCTCCTCTTCTTCTTCTTCTTCTTCTTCTCGACATCGTCGTCGTCCTTTTCCTCCTTCTCTTTTTCCTTCTCCTTCTCCTCCTTCTCTTTCTCCTTCTTCTTCTTCTTCTTCTTCTCGGCTCGGTACTACCTACTATCTACCCGCTACCCGGACAAAACATTTCTTAATTGGGTTTCGTTCGTTCGACCAGAGACGTCCATCCGGATCTTTCGGAGTGATCCGACTGCTTCCACTACTCTCCAAGATTATTTATTTATTTTCGTCGTCCTTGGTCTCGTCGTGCGTGCGTTGATGCGTAGATACTCCAAGTATCTTCCTCCAACGATCGACTTATATTCACCGTAACCTTCTTATGCCCTATACTTGTATGTTTTCTCCTTCGCCAATTATATTCCGCATATGACGAACGTTCCTGACGCAGCCATTTCCAAAACGCACTTTTCTTTCTCGAATCAATCGAAGTTTAATATGTTTAATGTTTTTGTTATTTTCTTTCTTCGTTTTTATTTCGTCGGAACTATCAACAAAGGAGGGAAGGACACGAAACAATTGGCGAGCTCTTCTTCGTAACTTGAAATAAAAAAGAATGAAAAAAAAAGAAAGAAAGAGAAAGAATTCACTTCGATTACACGCACGTTAGTTATTAATTTTGCTGCTTAGGGTAAGTCTAGTTACTGAAAATTTCTTGGAAATTCGCTCAATGGACGTTGGACTGCTTTATACCACGTCGCGCTTGTGACTCACGCGAATTGCGTTTCGTGCACCGTGAACTTCGCCGCTCTACGCGATTAACGACCGTTAACAGTTTTGCGTCGCAACGTTCTCGTAATTCAGAACGTCTGACAGTAGCCCTCGCGCTATGCGAGCCCACGCAAACTACGGCCGCGTGAATAATGGCACCGCGGATATCACTCTCGCGATATAATGAAATCCGGAGGCTAAAGGTTTCTTACCTTTGCTGTTTTCCTCTTTCTCTCTTTCTCTCTTTTTCTCTCTTCTTTCTTTAGAAATGACCTCGCTCGGACTGGAGGGATATCGATAGGCCGTGCTAAAAGAAGTACTTTTAATAATTTAGTCGAACGTTTACCGAGTTGATATGTATAAAACGAAACACTTGGAAGGTGCAACGTTTTATATATCTATCCAATAGAATAGATACATTTACAACAAAAAAAAAAGAATTCACTTTTTCCAAAAGAGATTGAATATTTTATTAGAAATATAAAATGTGAACGTGGTAACTTTGATTACTTTATCGTTGCAACGTGCGATGAAAACCGGTGAAATTTTCATTTATGCAATCAGAAATACGTTTTATCGCGTTGAATTTGATTCAATGCCATCAAAGGATGTTCATGCGAGAATTGGCAATTTTGGTACAAGCGATTACGTTCGAGTGTCGCGATAATAGAGGCGTGGAATACACGTTGGATTGTCAGCTGCCGTCGATGTTCAGGGTTTTGATGTTTGGTAGTAGGTACGTACTCGTACAGGGGTCCATTTATATTCCATCCTTGACCCTACCCAACACGATGGGGTTCGAGAAAGCACCTCCTCCATCCAACCGAGTCTATGGCGGCCACCATCGGCTTTCTCCTTTGTTCGCTGCACTTTTTTATTTCTCTCTCTCTTTCTCTCTATTTATCTTTTTTTTCTCTTTCTCTCTTTCTCTCTTACCTTCCTTCTCTTGTCGTCTTCTTAAGGCAACGACGTTCCTCGCATTGTTTCGCAACTTTCACCCGTATTTTCGAGCGTGTACCTCCGCAGTTTCGAGCTAAAAAGCCGTGAAAAAGAGGGACGAAAAAAGCACGTCACAAAGGATCTTATTTACGACGATGGGTTTGCGCGAACTCGAGAAACCGTTTCGCGTTTGCATTCTTTACTTTCGTATGACTGAATTACGGTGAGAAAATTGTGTACCTATTGTCCTCCTACCCCCCAACGAAGATTTTCTTTTCTTTTTCTTTTATTCCTTTTTATTTATTTATTTTTTTTTTTTTGAAAGAATGACATAAATTTTCCATACTTTTTTGTCTCGATCGATTATCTAATATCTTTTGAGTGGCATAGAAAAATTTTATTACTCTTGCGCTTGTCACATTATTTTCTTCTTGTTTTGAAAAGAAAAAAAAAAAAAAGAAAAACAAGGCTCATTATAAATCAATCAATTGATTAGAAATTTCGTTGGAATAAAATTTATTTCAACAACTGAGTAATAGATACCGTCTATAATTTAATCGTCCGAGACGAATCTTCTAATTCGAGCCGTGCGCTTAATTGACGCGAAGTTTCGTACCGAAATATTAGAGGCGCCTAAGGGATGCGAGTAATCCAATAAACGGCATCGATCTTCTGGACATTTAGACCATTAGACGTGTTCGTCGGTTTATAGGCCTATACACATATATGTATACCTAAGTCCTCTGTGATACGTCATTACCCACGAGGATTCTCGTCTTCGACCTTCTCTCTCTCTCTCTCTCTCTCTCTCTCTCCTCTATTTCTCTCTCTCTTCCTCTTTCTCTCTACTATTCGACTTTACTCAAATTATCTTTCCGTAAATACACCATCCCAAGTTATATAAAGACCTAGGAACACGCGAAAGTTAGTTAACAAAGTTCGACTTATAGGTATATAGTTATATCTATAACTACTTCTCGCTCGTAACAAAAGCTAATCTCTACCCTTATTAAATTTTCCTTCTACCATGTACTAACGCGTTTCCAATAAAATTCGTGAAATAATTTACGAGCGGGTTGCTCGAAAAGAACGTCACGCGTTCGATCAACGCGAACCGTATTTCGGTTTTGCCTTGAAATATAGCCAATCTCGAGAATGCTCTTGCCTGACTTTAGACCCCCTTCTCTCTCTCTCTCTCTTTCTCTCTCTCTCTCTCTCTTTCTCTTTCTCCCCTCCCTCTCTCACCCTTCCTGCTGTTCCTCTATTTCCCTCCCTCCCACTTTCCATACGATAGGACCACTGTACCGTAATGCTTCGCTGGATATGCAAATCAATCCCGCAGTTTCCAATGATTTATCCGCGGGATGCAATTCGTTTAAGTGTATCCTGATTCCATTTGGATTAGAGAGAACCGCTCTGTTTCCGCGTCCACCCCGCATTCTCTATTTCTGTTTCTGTTTCTCTCTCTCTCTCTCTCTCTCTTTGTTTCTGTCTCTGTTTCTCTCTCTGTCTCTGTCTCTCTTTCCGTCTCTCTACACTTATTCCGCGTGCCAGTAGGCGCGAACGAAATAAGGTGAAGTTCCTCCTCTTCTCGTCCTCAAATTTAAATATAAGTAAAAGGCTCCGGTAACACGATCCAGGGATAGCTTTTCGCCTTCCAGAGGGTTGATTTGCCTTGCATGAAGTTCAAACAGACGCCGTTGAGAATTCGTTTCTCGGCGTACAGCTCTCTTACTCTCCTCTTTCCAACGATAAAAAAAGGAAGAAAAGAGACAGGCAGAGAGAAAGAGAGAGAGAGAAAGAGAGAGAAAGAGAAAGAGAAAGAAAGAGAAAGAGAAAGAGAAAGAGAAAATAACGATTCAGAAAAGGAGGGTTCGAACGTAGGCGTCGCGACGTACTAACGTAGCTTTCTCTTTTCCTTCTACTTGACTTTAGTCTTTTTCTTTCGAAACACTTGGAAAAGCGTGCATTCTCTCTCTCTCTCTCTCTCTCTCTCTCTCTCTCCCTTTTTCTTTCTCTCTTTCTCTCTTTTTCTTTCTTTATCCGAATATCGAGCTCATAGTACTACAAGCCAAGCTTGAGCTCACGTATCAACGCCGTATTTGCTGTACGGTTTTATGCAAATGTAATCAGATTGTTTGCCGTTCGTTCGGGCATCGTGTAAACGACCCTTCGGACGTGTTACGTTTAACGGTCGAGTATGCGCATGCGTGCGAGCGCATCACCGAGAGACGGATACCTCGATTCCTTAATCGATCCTACACACGGCCGCTCGCGAAGAACCGCCTCGATAAATTTTCCTCGCGCTAGTGCACGCGCGCACCTTCGATTATCGGTTTCTGCGCACGAATCCGACTGCTCTACCGGTTTTATGCATAGCCGATAGGCACTCTTTCGAATATTCTCGTATGAGAATAGACTTGTTGGCGTTACAAGAACGAAAGATGTCTTTATTAACTCTTACTTCGCTTTGAAATAAGTTGAAACGTTTTACTTGAAATCGTTATTATAAACTAAGGTAACTGTGGAACGAATTTAACGTATGTATGTGTGTATGTATGTATGTATGTATGTATGTATGTATATCGGTGATTTAATATGGGACGATATATTGGTTATATAATACGTTATAAAATTCTAAGTTTGTTTAGGAAAAGAAAAGGATTATAGATTTTACTTACATAGGACTTTCCACACCGACGGCTCGTATTAGACTAAGAACATTCCGATACGAATGACGCATATACTAACGTCCTATCTTTGTTTCGATTTTGGAAACTAAGAAACCGAGCGTCCTATCACGTCATCAAAACAAAACGAAACGAGTAATCATAATAGTATCGGATATCATAATAATGTAGTCATACATTTCGTGAACATTATTGATCTGTTTATGTTTTTGTTTTTTTGATCAATCAATGAACGCGATATTTGTTGTATTAACAACGATAAATTATCTCGTCAAACGATTTTTAGTTTTCTTTTTCCTTTCAATGTAACGTTTGATATAACAATTATGTCGATCTATGGTCGAAGATTGAAAATCTTGTGGCATTCACCAAGAGCTGAAAGAGAGTGTGTGTGAGAGAGAGAGAGAGAGAGAGAGAGAGAGAACTTGTAAACCTCTAACGATGTTACGTGTAATTGGAATGACCCCATTTGACCGCGATAATGGCAACCTTCTTTGATTCCGACCTCTTGACTTTGGAAGGTAGTCTGGCAACATCATAATGACACCGTCGAAGAACGTAAAAGTACTTTTCGAAACTCCCACGGATTTATCTCATAATTATGTATATCCAAAGTTTCGTCGTTATGAATTCGATCTGTCAACGATCGATCGTTTTTTATTTCCTTTAGAATATGACCCTTGAAATTCTGTTTATTCGTTCGGTCGTTGGTCACGCATTTATTATCAGCAATTTAACTACTTCAACGTCAGAGAACGGATCGGCTATAAATCCGAAGTACAGTAGTCGGTAGAACGATCGTTGTCGCGATAGGGATGCGCTAGATCGCGGTTGCACGACTCAGCAATGAGAGGAGAAAGAGGGGATGGTGTCGGTATCGATGATGGTGTTGGTTTGGTGTTGGTGTTGGTGAGGAGTGGGGGTGGTGGGAGCGACGGCGAGTCGACGGTATAGAGGAGGGATGAGATGTCGAAGGGGGAGGAAAGGTTGGAATCAGAGGGTGAGAGGAAGAGAAAATGGGAAGCTAGACACTGGCTACGAGTACAGTCGGCTCTGCTGCGCTTCGAGCTATACTTATATCTATGGGTGGTGGTGCATGGTATGCCATGATGGCAGTAACTCCGGAATCCCAGGGCTTAAACTCGCCTCGCACCGAGGATCAGCGAGGAAACTTCCCGTACCGCGGCTTAAAGGCTTCGTGCTTGCTGTTCCCTTGCTTTCCAGAGACCGGGGCAACTTTTCCCTATGTTAATGGGGACAATATGATCATACGTGGCTCGCTCGTGCATTTTATAGGCCGTTTCTTCGAGTCTCGCGCACGTGCGAGATCGAGTTCTGTCCTTCGAGAAAGTACTTACGTATCTACATATCCTACCTAATAAACGCGAGCAAACGATTTATGTTCTATCGAGAAATCAAATCTTAGAAAATCCATTCAACTGTTAGATACTTTCATTTTTTTCAGCCCCATGCACATACACTTTTTTTCTCTTTCTCTTTCTTTTCTTGTTTTTCGTTCGATAAAACATAATCATCGCGTTAGATTCTGCGACCGATTTAATGAAAGGTGCTCGTTCAACTGGTTTATCGATGCGATTCGAAATGGAAAGTATTCGAGGTTGTCGATTACTTGGATTTATCGTTTCGTCGAATAGAGGTTTATGAAGGTAGTTATATTCGATCAAAGTCCAGGTACCATCTCGATCTGGTTATTCACCTGGTATCGGCCGAGTATTTCCTTCTTAGCGATTTGGATTGATATATTTACTTCGTTCGCGTTGTACAAGCGATATATTAAAGTTTGTTAATTAGGAAGAAAAGAAATAAAGATTTTTCAAGTCGCCTCTTTTACGTAATCCATACCTTCGTTCTTTCATACCCATATAAATATTTATCTTTTAATATTTCCATATTTATACGGCAATAGATCGTTCTAACCTCCAATGAGTACAACTTGCTTTTGCGAAGAGGGCTTTGCGATTGCTAATAAAGACATTAATATTGACGGTAAGAGTATCCCGATGTGTTGTGTGTCTCCAGGAGGGCGAGCGTGCGATTCGAGTTTGGGATAACGCTTGGGAATAGAACGCTCGGTCACGACATGAATAACATTTAAGCATAAAAGATGAGAACGAAACAAGAGTATCTACTTATTGCTTATTCATACGAGACTGAAAGAATGCAGCCTTCGTGCAGGATTTACTTTTCGTTACGGTCTATCTTTACGTCGTGTTTCCATATTCCGATTTTTTCTTTTTTTTCTTTCTTTTTCTTTTCTTTCTTTTTCTGTCATAAACTCGATTTACTTCTTCGTATTCGTTCGAACTAGGAAGAGGAAGTTTTCAGCAATAGAACATTGAAATTCTAATAATCGTTACGTTCGTCCAATTGCATTCCTTTTGAAAACGATAACGATGCGTTTTTTCGAAAAAATTTGCATCGCATTTTATCATCCGTCCACGTCATTCGGTCGTAAAACTTGGCAAATAGTTTTTTATAAGTATACGTAATCTTGGCAGCATCTAAAGTATTCCGCAGTCCCCTTTTTTTTCAGTTTCATCGAATCGAACGAGAAACTGTAACCATTTTGGGATAAGGGGTTCCGATCTTTTTCCAATTAGGTCGTCCTTCTAAAAGGCAGCCGCACGATTTATTTCAGTGCAGGACAGCGTGTGGTCACCATGGTAGTCGGATTCCTTCAAAATGAGCGGCAGATGTTGATGCCGGCGCCATTCTTTCGAAACGATCCAGTGGGATTTCGGTCTCCGCCATGCCAAGCTTTCACCCTCGAACTATCCTCGTTACGAGAAAAGCACACGAACTAAGGAAATTCGAACCGCAATATGATATTTCTTTGCTAGATGTGTCTCCCATTGGTGACACATTTTTTACGGGGGAAACGATTGAATTGATGTCCCTTTTCTTAGAAATATTTAAAAATTTGTCATACGAGTAATTTATTAATATCAGATATCAGATTATATACGAGATGTTTTATTAATCAATTCAGAAATCACCTATCGCGTTTGTTCCATACTCGTGTCAATAAAAGTTTGTAATTTTTAATTTTAAATCATTTTAGATGATATTGATATTTAAATAATTTTAAATAAAGTAAATTTTTTTCTTTATATATCGATATCGAAAGAATTTTATATAAGTTAATATAAGAGGGAAGCATGAAATGTGTTACGAATGAACGACAGATGTCAGACGCCATTCCGATCGGCAATGGCGTTCTATCTTTCGGGATGGTTCCATTGAGATTCTTCCTATATTATGGTAACAAGAAGGGCGCGAACGAAACGTCAAAAGTATGGTTTCTCGAGTATCGGGTTTCCTTTCGAAGTGTACGTCCCTCCCACAATTCTCTAACAATTCCTCTGATTAGCTCTCGTAGCTGGCTTACAATTTGCCAATTTGGGCGAAAAACTCGTAAAGCATTGGCGTCGCGCTGCAACGAGCGCCGTGCGCTTTCCGTATTGTCGCCATATGCAGGGAACATCCCTCACATATATCTCACGACCTTCCCTTCGTGCTCGTTTATTTTCGTAACGAAGCTGCTCGATCGAGAACGATAATACGATAAAACTTGGCCTCACTTATGACGATCGCGAAATTGTCACCAATTGCGAATAAACTTGTCTCTCCTTCCTCGTCGTAAGAACATTTCGTTATCGCAAGAAAAATGGAAGAAAAGAGAAGAAAATATAATAATAATAAAACGAGACATTAAGATCGGACTAAAGAAGAAAACGAAAAAGATGGGTCTTTATATCTTTTCATAATTAACGAGGATGAATACTTTAACGAGCGTGTGTGGTAAATTTATTCGAAGCTCTTGGGAAAGTTGCACTTCCTTCGTTGCTACCTAATATGCCAACAATTTAATTGGGTAAACGTTGTAAAAACTTTGTAAGAATTTATGACTTGTAACAAAATGGAATATAGTTTGGATTTCCCGTTTTGGTAAAACAGCTATAACATGTGACCGTCTTTGAACGAGTATGTTAATATTAAATGATAAAAATGATTAATTTTGTTCTTCGATTGAAACCTTTGATTATAATGTTTTCATAAGTTTTAACTTATTTAGTAACTATGCGTGTAAATGTATACGACGTGAAAGTAATTAGTTCACGTTCCGATCACGTGAGAAACGACGATAGATCCATGTTAGAAAGCCGTTTCTTTGTCATCCACGTTATAACTTTGCTCAGCAAATTGATTAGAGAATGGGTACGCGGTGCCTTATCTTCCCCTTACACTCCTGGGGATCAAAATCCCCGGTCTTGAAATATCTCGTACTTCTCGGAAATTAATATTTGTTATATCATTCGATAGTGGAACCTGGTTGATCCGAGCGATGTCGTCATAAATCTATGAGAAATCATTAAGATTTTCTCACGATCGTTTTTGTTAAACTAAGAAGAAATTAATTCGTTGGTTAGTGTGTATTGCAACGAAACTCTACGTTTCTCTCGTAATAGATATTTTTTATTCCTTTTCTTTCCTCTTTGTTTTTTAATCAAAACGATTTGCGAGTTACGATCGAGTCTCGATCGATAAAACTAACAGTTCGCTTTTGTTCTCCGGTAGCTCGTGAATTTTTTTTCGTTTTCAGAGTACACTTACTTTATCGAGTAATCGACGATAACCTTTTCAAGATGCACGACACCTTGGGACAGGATCGAAGGATATGCGAAAGCTAGTTTATCGATCTTTCGATTGCGTGTCGCGAGTCTCCTAGCGAGGACATGCAGATCGAGAAACTCATTGTCGGAACGGGATTGTACCGAACGCTTCCAGAAGATTCCATTGTTTCCAGAGAAAATGCCTTGAGCGTTCGTCACGAAACGTTTCGATGGATCGATCGAAGTTTCGAGATCATACGACGCATTAAGTTTGCTTCGTTAATCTCACTTTATTCTTTCCTTTAATTTCTTCGAATAAGATCGTGAAAGAATAAAATAATAATCATACAATAAAAAACAAAGATACATAACATATCTATATATGTATATGTAAAATCGATAAATAAAATTCTAATCATCAAATGATTAGTCCACGAGGTCAGGTTTATCAACTATTTAGAAAGAAGCAATATCAATCTTGGAAAATTCTTATACCGAAACAATTTAAAATAATCCGATACAATCTCCAATGAAATTCGATAAAATCGTCGACGAAAAAATGTTTAAAATCATCATCGAAGCGAGAAGAATCTTCGAAGCGAGTGCCGAACGGAATACAAAATATATTGGAAAGTTTAATAATCGAGAATCAGGACGCTGCGAATAGCCCTGTATTCGGCTCACGGATGATGCGACGATGATGATCCGCCATCTCGCCGCAACTTGGGAGGTCCGCTCTTGATATCCCCCCTCCTCCTACTCTGTCCCCCCGCCTTCTTCCCTCTTGCCCTCACCTGCCCTTCCACCCGTTTCTTCTTCGTACACGCTTCTCTCCTTCCCTTCTTCTCCTTCATCGGTCGCGATCCTCATCCCTCCCTTTACCCTCTCCTCATTCTTTTCTCTCTTCTTCTTGCTCGTAGCATCTTTCTCTCTCTTTCTCTCTCTCTATATATATATATTTCTCTTCTTCTTCTTTTTCATCCTCCTCCTCCTCCTCCTCCTTCTCTTCCTCGCGCTTTCATCGTCTCCTCGCGGCAGGTAAACTTCTATTCTCCTCATTCTCATCGTCGTCTTCGTCGTCGTTGTTGTCGTCTCCGAGGAAGACATGCCCACGGGAGTATCGACGAGCTCTGGTAATATTTTTTGCAAGAGAAGCCCAGAGAAGAAAATAAGACCTATGAGAAAGTGGCTGGCGGTTTCATTTCTTCGGGACATGCACGATACTCCTTGAGATAGGATTAAGCAACGACGTTCAAAGGGCTTTTTTCAAAGTGATGTCTCCTCTTCTAGATGGCCGATAACTCGAGCAGCGTCACTTCATGCCTCGTTCTATCGACTTCCTGATATTGATCTTTTTTTCTAGCTTTCTTTTCGTGCCGCGAAAACGTTAAACAAATTTTAGATGCTCGTGCATTCTGTGTTTTCCGACGTTTGTTATAAATTTCGAAGATATGAAAATATATAAATTGGAAAGTTTTCCTTTTTTTTTCTCTTTTTCTTTTTCTTTTCTTTTTGTTTCTTTTTTTTTTTTTTTTGCAGACACGCACAAAATATTCTTATTTTCATTAAACTAATCCTTGTTATCAGAAAGCTGTAATAATGATTAAGGTAGAAATTCATGATATTAAGAAGTCGAACGTCGTGTTTTCCATAATTTCATTACACCAAAAGAACAAGATCGATAGACCGATAGTCAGAACTCACAGGTTGCAACTTCCAAGCACGCGTCTCGAAACCGGCTCGTTTCTCTTCCTTTTCTTCCCTTTTATCTTTATAAACCTACGATTCGGAAGATTTCACGGTGCAAATTATACGAACGTTTTCGCGTTCAGCGATAAATTCGTCGTTGGAGGACGTGCAGAAGTGAATCGAAGGAGCGAGAAACTAAGTAAAACGATGATCGTTCACGAAGAAGAAAATAAAGGAAGTTGAAACGTAGTATACAGAGAGAAAGAAAGAAAGAGAGAGAATGGAAAGATGGGAAAAGAGAAGAAGAGAGAAGAAGATAAGGGGTTGGGGTTTGAGGTACGTATAAACCGTGCTAAAGTGCTTGTGTTGGAGAGAAGAAAAGTGGGATCCGCATGAAAGCCGAGCACACCGCTGCATCGATAAACGTAACGTCCGTAATAACCGGCAATTTGCGAGAAGGACTTTTAGTTAGGCAGCTCGCGTACTCGGCCATTTCACGAGGGAGAGGAGAATCGGTGAAGCCAAGAGGTTTGGCAAGAGGGGAAGGAGGAGTCCTGGCGATGGGAGTAATTGCTGTAAGAGGGCTTGCTCCTTGCTCTCTTTCTCTCTCTCTCTCTCTCTCTCTCTCTCTCTCTTTCTCTCTGTCTATCTCGTTCTGGTCTTATCGGGATTTTGCGACGACATTGCTCGTCCTCGTCCGAGCCGCTGGTCGTGACTCGGAAGAGATGAGAACATCGTTGGAAGACGGTGCAAAATGAAATTCGTTCGCGAGACCGAGACCTCTTTTATTCTTTCGTGGAAATTCCATCTCGTACTACACGATCGAGGCTGCTTTTGAACGATAAAATGAAAAGCAGCCATGCGTGAATATTTCTCTCTCTTTCTCTCTTTTCTCTTTCGATCGAAATGTTTCGTTCGTGAGATCTTTTTTCTTTTCTTTTTTTTTCCCCCTTGTTTTCCGTCCTCTTTTCTTTCTCCTGTACGCTCTAAAATTTCTCTAAGAAATCAATCAGTTTTATTAGAAAAAATAGACGGTCTATAAATTCGGTCGTATAAAAAAATTATTCACAATGCAATTCTCTTACGATCACCATGGACGCTTTCGACTTATGATTAATGATACGGTACTCAAAGAATTAGAATCTAGATCGGCCGAAAAAGTCGACCATCTCGAATGTTATCGTACGTATTCTTGCTAATAACTACACTTGCACCGTACGATATCGATGATTTATCTCGACGGTTACGACTATCGGCGGCTTTCTAACGCGGCGCTAATTGCATTAACGCTTAATCGAGGCCTCAAGCTCTAACGCGGATTTCCTTTTTTCTTCTTCTTCTTCTTCTTCTTCTTTTTCTCTTTTTTTTTGTTTTCTTTTTTTTTGTGTAATTGTATCGCCATTAATCAATGCTACAGGGGTCAACTACGTAACTCGCGAAAGACATCGCTATTAATTTCAAATACGACGTGGCGAATTAAGAATCGCCTATCTCGGCCGAGGAACTACGTGTCCGTGAGAAATACTTCGCGTTTCGATTTAAATTGGAGCCGGTTTCTCTGTTCGAAGCGTTTCGTCGATTTAATGCAAATGCCGAATACATTAAAAATCTTAAAGAAATTATCCTTTCAACTTGGCGCATGTATTAATACATTTTCTTTTCTTTTTCTTTCTTTTTTGTTTCCTCTTCTTCTTTCTTTCTTTTTTTTTCATAGGAGATAAAACTTATACGGCCAAGAAAATCATCGTTACGATGTATTTAAATCATGCAACGTATGTTTCATCGCAAATAGAATGATCACTATCGAATCTGATCGGAACGACGAACGATGCGCATCAAAGGTAACGAATTTTAAGACACGTTATTCCAATGAGAAAGCGTGAGAATCTCTCACGAAGGAGCCGATCGTCTTCGTAAAAAAAAAAAAGAAAAGAAGAGAAAGAAAAAAGAAAAATTCTTCATCGTTCCTAGCACCTGACATTTCACGAATCGAAAGGCAACTGGAGTGAATCACGTCGATCGAAACGGTCTATATCTAAACCCTATAAACGGCTCGATACGCGTAACCCTCGTCCCTCCCATCCCCCCGCTCGTATTGTCGCAATCCCATTGTGTATTTACGATAAAGTTCGGAGTATTCGGTCGCGACGCTTTTTCGAATGCTCGTGCTATGTCGAGTTTTTGTCGCAATAAAACGCGCCTATCTAATCAAGCTCGGACGAAATTGATGGCTCGGCATTATCGCCTTTATGGAATGCGCTATCATCTATCATCGGGTTCGTGCGGGTAAACTTGCTTCAACCCGGAAAAAGGATTCTCCCATTGTGTCTCGGATTTCCACCAAACACCATCTCCTTCTGTTTTTCCTATTCCTCTTCTCTACCCTTTTCGAAACATACTCGATCGACGTCTCCGAAGATCGATGGACCAAACGGATTACCATGCTTTTGTTTACCTGACAGCTTTACCTCGTTCGTAAGCGTATAAGGTAGATGGGTACTCGCAAAATTCGATTGATTCGATTCCTCAACGTTACCACCAAATGAGAACGAGAACGAGAATATCTATGATATTTTTATAAGTAGGAAATGTATGTTCGATAAAAAATTCCGGGGGAGAGGAAGAAAGGGAAGGAAAAAAATCTTTCTGTCTCGTACTCCACTCGGATCTCCAGTCGGTAATTGCCGAATAAAAAGAAAACGGGAGAAGGTAGAGAAGAAGAGACTTTCTCAGAACGACGAGTACCTACCTACCTCTACCTACCTGTACACAGCGAGTAGCGTACTTCGAAATCGTTAATCAGCGGCGTAACGATTCACCGCGTTAAAATTCGATGTGTATCGGACGAAAAGCAAAGGCCTCCGAATTTATTGGCGGAACCTGCATAGCGGCCAATCTGGCTGGCAACATGGCGCGTTGGCGAAAAAGATGGAGCGACGCTGTAGGGGTATGGGGTGGGTGGTGGGGAGTTAGTTTGGCAGGAGGCGGTGGTGGCGTGACGGGTGGGGAGTTTAGGTAGGGATGAAGGGTGAGGTGGGTTAAAGGGAGAGGAACGAAAAACTCTCTTTCTCTCTTGGTTACTTTCTCTCGTGACGGGGCCGGCCCCGCGGGGACTAATTTTTATTTTTCCTCTTTTTCCGCGCTGTGTAAGTGCTCCGCGTCCAGCTATTTCTCATAAATTTGAATTAATTTACATGCATTTGAATTTAATGCATCGTCTGTACTTTATCAAAGCAATTAAGCTTTTAAGCGCGCATTTGCATTAATCCAATGTTTACAATTACGGGTCCGACCAAAACCTTTTCTTTCGGGTAGCTCGCAGCTTCCTCGCGAGAGATAGGTATCCTTCCTTCCTTCCTTCCTTCCTTCCTTCCTTCCTTCCTTCCTTCCTTCCTTCCTTCTTCCTTCTTTCCTTCCTTTCTTGGTTCGAGACGCAACCTTGCGACGACATCATCCAATGAGAGAATTCGAGGCGTCACGAGATTGGACGCGGTTGGACGGAACGACTGCTCGTTGCCGAAAACGCGTCGAGGGTTTCTTCTTACTCCGATTATTCCGCCTCTCGCGTTTTGGGATGAACGTTCGAGATGCAAAGAAATGAGAGGGAAGGTAGCACGATTATGTGGATCGTTCTCGATCATCCTGCAAGAGATATCGATCCTCTCTCGTCGCTCGTTAATTCGATCGATCGGAACGCGTACGTAAATTCGAAAGTTCCAATTTTATTTTTTAACCCTCGCCATTATCGAAGCGAACGGAGAAGCGTTCTCTCTCCATCGAGATTACGTCGTTCGTAATTACCTACGCGCGTTTACGTGGTAGCGACGTTCTCGCTTAGAGATAACGGCCGCGCGTGTTTTACGAATCTCTCATCGGAGCACGTTCATTATCCAAGAAAGCTCCAAGAGAGCTAATTAATTTGAGACAGGGAAAAGGTCAGCTTGGAAATCGGTGCCGCTACGAGAGAAGGTTATCGCCAATTAGCGAGCGTGGAAAAATCGTTTAGGGCAACGATGTAAGTTGGTTAACGCGTTGAGAGCTTGGACTTACCATTGCAAATAAAGCGATTAAACGAGCAGCGAGTTGGTCGCTCGTTGTTGTCGGTGCTCGTCGCGCGTGCTATCGAACGATCGCGCGCGATTAATATTAATCGCTTTGTACCTACGTACCTACGTATCTTTCGTCAAAGGAATCCAAGTGCTAACCAAGCGTTCAACGCTGAGCTCAACGTCGACGTTTTCTACTGATTTTATAATATTCCGCGAGATAACCGAGAGAGAAATGAGAGAACGGAGACATATGATTAGATATTGATAAAAATTATTATCAAATTACTAATCTAAAACTATTATTTCGCTGAACATTCTATACCAAGAGAAAAGGTGGAAGGTGAAGGAAACTGAACACGATCTCCTCCTTTCTCAAAGTACATAATTCGCAAGCTCGATCGACGAGCATCTCTCAAAACATGGATTTTACACAAATTGATGGGGATGTAGAGACTTACATTGAAGGGCGATTCGAGAAGCGATTCGAGGGCTCTTCGGAGCCTAGAATGATCCAGATTCCAGGGCAGCCGTTTACGATAGGGGAAGGAAAGGAAAAGGATTGGTCCTTTGCTCGGTTACGTAGTTACAGGTTGGTCAGGCTCGTGGTAAGACGAACGAGGCGGCGCGCTACGAGATCTTATCCGAGCGCAGCAGCGGCCACTGAATCATCCGCTTTGAATAGGGCTTCGCTTCACTCCCTATATTATACCTATAGGTATCAACCAACCTTATACCTACGTAAGTACATGTATATATGTGTACATATGATATGTACATGTGTATATGTATACAGATCATATATATATATATATATATATATATATATATATGGGTGTGTGTGCGTATATGTGCATATGTATGTACACGTAGTTACGAGCACCCTCTTCATCTCTCTCTCTCTCTCTCTCGCGTTCACAGTCTCAGGAGGGAAAGTGCCCGTAGAGAATGACAGAGGACGGTTGTATAAATGCGTTATACAGGAGAAAGCACGGTTCGCAGTAAATTAGCACACGCGACACCGTCGCACCGTTAGCGCATGGTGTGCGCGTAGCCACCTTGTGACTCGCAACTCTGTCCTACGGCGACGTACCTTCGAGCCCATGACTTATAAGCCGGCGATAATGTTCGCTACCAGAGTCTTAATCAGCATATATCATAGCGACAAAGCGACGTTGACCGCCCTCTCAGATTCTCCCTCGATCCTGATCGTCGACTGATCTGGAACGTTCGTTTAAGTACCTACTCGTCACTCAGAAAATTTGCTCCTTTACTTTGTTCATTTTCTATATCGATTAGGGATATATGATAAATAAGACGTTCAACGCGTTAATTGCGATTGAATGTATCTATTAATTATATAAATCGATGCGTCTATATTAGATCGTTATTTTTTGTTCTTCCTTTTGTGTTTTTTCTTTCTTTCTTTTTTTTGGAATGTAATAAGAAAGAGTTCATATTTGTCATACCACTTTGTCAGCCGAGAGTTCCAATAAAAGCCACACCTTTGCTAAGCCGATGTCAGATCTTTCAATAAACATTTTTCTTGATAAAGAGAATAACAGGCTCGTGCATTTTTCCAAGTCCCCCATTATTTGCATATAACATAGTTGCGATTCTCGGAGTTCTCGTTATACGCATAGATTATAGATCATCTTGATACTATAAATCGTTTGGAAGACGCTCAAAGGTCATCCGCCTTTATGTATCAACTTTCACGCGAGATCGAGCTCGTGGCCGAAGCGAGATTTTTTTCGAGGTAGGTAAGAAAGAAAGGCACCAAGAGACGAGAGATAAATCTACCTGGATCCACGAGATTACCTCGAAAAAAGTATACGTTCGAACAGAGAAAGGGATTTAAAATCCTAAGGTCGATTGTCATAGTCCGTTCATTTTTCACAAAGTGTTTTTTCGAGTAGTTATACCAACCATTGTCAAGCCAGAAGGGATGGAGCTCGTAAAGGGTGAAATTGGAACGAGGTCGAACAGCATGAAACGATCACGAAGAACAAGAGAAATTGTCGAATTGAATACGGATTTTTTAATATGCCAGAAAAGTTGTAAAAACATTTTTGGCAGTGGGCTCGCATATCGCTAACGTATCGCATGCGAAATAGAAAAAGGGAGAGAGAGAAAAAGAGAAAAGGAGAGAAAGAGAGAGAGAGAAGGAGAGAATCGCGAATAGAGTAACCACGGAACTAGTAGAGCTCCAACTTTCCTGATTTATACGAGTTCATTATTATTTTCGCACGCGGCGGAATAATCGCGCGGCAAGAAGGCAGAAGAGAAAACTACATAGCGGCGAGCGTGCGTTGAATAATGAAGCTGATTTTTTCTCTCTCTCTCTCTCTCTCTCCTTCTCTGTTTCCTTCCGCGTCTCCTCGCGACTCCTCATTTCACGGCGATTATTAATGGTGGTCGCGGGGGCGGCAGTAGCCGTGGGGCGGCGGCTCGAGATAGCTTTGCAAGCGATTTATGATCGGCATCGTTGCCTTCCGTTCTTTTTGACGAGAAATCGTTGAGAAAAGGAAACCGCGTTGAGTCATAACAATTTAATGCCGATTCTTCATTTATTAAGTAACGTTATTCAAACTTTCTATGATAATGAAGATGAAATTTTTTTGACGTACTCGAATAAATACTTGGCAACATAGATCAATATTACGTACTTACATATATAACAGAATTTCATACACCTGCAAATCAGAAAGTAGTTGAACGACCTGAACGACCTGAAGCAACGAATATTTCTCAAAGTCCGAGCTGAGTCAGAGCGAGAATTAAAGTCGACCTTTAAAAAGAAGAAATTCTAAAGAACGAAGTTGCTTGGGCCTTCGAAGATAGAAGTCAGTCCCGTTCTCAGGTATCTACCTATGGGCCGAGTCCGAGGTGGCGAATAAATTTTGTTGGACGAGACGCTTGAACGCACGTTTATCTATTTTCGCGCGACGTATCGTGAACGGTAGCGTGGTTAGCATACCGCCATAATGATACGTCGTCGTCGTCTTTCTCTTTCTCAGTCTCTCTTTCTCAGTCTCTTCGTCCCTGTCTCTTCTCGAAGAATATTGGGCGTAGCACTTCAGCGCCATTACTTCGCGCCATTACCAAAACGAAGCCGAGGGCATCAGCATAATAGGTATCTCGCGATACTTGGTACAATTCAACGAACGTCGTTTCTCGTACGAGGAAGACGAAGAAGAGGAGAAGAGGAGGAGACGCGAAAAGTCGAAATCGTGGGCTCCTCGATAATCATAGTCGCTCGTTGAAGGGTATATAAGCGCGATGTTCGGGCCCATCGCGTTCATCTTCGTCGGAACCGGCTCTCCCCGCCTCTCTGGATTGGGCCCGTTTGACTCTCGCGAGATTGTGAGCGCGCGCGCGCCACCGGAGGCCAAGAGAACCAAACGTGGGCCCCCACGGTGTATGCACGGACGAATCTCCGAGCGAGGGGACCCCGCGGAGGGGTCCGGTTCTCTCCCTCCATTCCCCACCACACCATTTCTCTATACTCCACTCCACTCCACTCAACTCGACTCAACCCCTCGCTTTCTCTCTTTATCTCTCTCTCTTTCTCTTTCTCTCTCTCTCGAAACCGAAGCCTTGCTTGCCCCCGTGCTGCGAGAGAACGCGCAAGAAGGCCACACTAATCCGGTATATCCTACTACCCGCTCGCAAATTATCGAATCATCTAGCTACAAGTTAAGTCATTACGCCAGAACGCACCGGCCTCCGGGGTATACTAGCTTATTATATATTTTTGCCTGTCGGAAGCTGACTCGATATCGTGTCCAACTTCGGTTCGCTGCCCCTCCCCCTTTTCATCCTTTCTCTCCACGCAAAGTGTAACGCCCTCGTAAATCAATGCTTTGACGAAATAAAAATCGATATATCCCTATTGAGTTAACTTTAGCATTAGAATAAATCTCTATCTACAGGTATTAGGTATGTTAATACTTAGTCACGCGTTCGATATTCAATCTGTTGTTATTTCTCAAAACGATAACTCGAAACGAACTCGAGTTCATACGAAAAGAAACGATTCGATTTCGTAGAAAAGGGCATCGGGAATGCAATCTTGTTCTCTTCGAACGAGGAGGACAAGAAGGACCATACGGAATTATCGGCGACGAATGGCTCGCATTTAAAATTAGGAGGGCCAACCAACAGAGAGGTAGGAGAGTTTGGCTTATCCGGAGGACAGGTGACGTCGATGCTCTCGCATATGCGCACGAAGAAGCTTACGGAGGTGCAACAAAAACTTAGCGACGCGTCCTGCATTAACCTCAAGTCCGCATGGCTCTACTCGACCCGATCTCGGCCCTTTGTGCTCGAGCAGGAACGCGTGCGTGTGCTATCTTCGTGGTCTCTCTTCTTCTTCTTCTTCTTCTTCTTCTCTTCTTCTTCTCTTCTTCTTCTTCTTCGGGATCCGTGCCCATAGAGTTGGAAATAAGGCGGCAATAAAGCATATGTAAAATATATTCTGGAATTCCTTTTAGGACGCAGATATATGTGTGGTTGGTGGGTCGGTTGCCCGTTGGTAACCGTGTCCCTCCTCATACCCTCACTTCTCTTCTCTTCTCTTCTCTTCTTCTTCTTCTTCTTCTTCGTCTTGGTCTTTTCTTCTAAGATCAAGAGAGAAGGAAAATGCGCGACCATGTACAAAACGTATTCTCGAGCTTATACTCGCGAGGTGATCTAAGTAAGACAGATGATTTCCATTTCTTTAAACCTGCTCATGAGATTACCCACCTGTATCAAACTTCCTCTTTATCGTATATATATATAATTTATATTTCTTTTTTTTTTCTTTCATTTAGAAATAAAATTATTATATTATAGATTTTCTTTATTTTCTTTTATCGAGTACATTTTATAACGACGAATGAAAAAAAAAAATAAGAAAAATGAAGAAGATTCTAAGAGGATAAAGTTTAACAGTGACGTTGACTAAGTCGAAATTGATATAGTAGAAGGAAGATCGAAAGCACGGTGGTACGAAAATTTTTAGTCAAGAGGAACACGGCGTACGTTCGGGAGGTGAGAAAAATGGAGGAAGGAAGAGAAAGAAACACGAAGCCGCGAGGTGTCGCCTTACAACCGGCTCGGTTCGCTTACCTACGAAAGCCTCTTTTGCATGCCATCTTCTCCACCATCTTGTCTTCAGTTGCTTCTTTTGCTCGCTGCTTCTACCGAGCGTCGTCCTCCTACCTCTTCTTCTTCTTCTTCTTCTCTTCCTCCTCTTCTTTTTACATACTTCTTTTTATTTTCTTCTTCTTCTTCTTCTTTTCCTTCTCTGTTTCTCTACCACGATGCACCGTTGCGTTCGGTCTTTGCATAATTATTACAGTTACCACGAGTAGCAGCTGGATCGTTGTAGAGAAGATAGCCCAGACTCCTCGTTTGCTTCTACTCGTCGTTGTTGTTGCTGCTGTTGTTGTGTTAGTAGTAGTTGTTGTTGTTGTTGTTGCCATTGCCGTTCGTTGGCTTCGATGCAAAGAAAAGGAAGAAGAACCGCGGGTGAGCTTTGCATGTACGCGTTAATTAAATTTCTCGACGGACATTGGCGATACTCTGTCCTCGACGATTCTCGATATGCCTTCTCTCTACGTAGAGAATCGATAGTCTTCGAGATACGATTTAGATGCCGAGAAATTCTTTACGTTACTCTTCCTCTTTTTCGTCTTTCACTTCTCTCTTCCTTCTTTTTTTTCTTTTTTTATTTGGGTATCTTTGTTTTCTTTTTTCTTTATGTACATATATATATATATCTTCGCTCGCAGGGAAATTTTGGTGAACTCAGCGTACGCATCGAACTCGGCGTACAGTTTAAATCCTCACGAGATACCTACGTTGTATGAATATTTTATATCGTGACACGTCCTATGCGCTTACTTTACGATATATGTAAATATATATACATATATATATACATGTAGGTATATGTGAAAGCGTCGAATCGTGAAAATAACTGAAATTGTTTATCGACGTATTAAGTTATCTTATTGGAGATGTAAAACTTCGATAATACAAAAAGGTGTTTGATAATCGATCGAGAAAATGTTCACAATAATATATATATATTATTATTTTCTAACTAATCATGACTTATTCTCGGATCAATTAAATTCTTATCTAAATCGGTTCTCCTTATTAGGCAATCCTTATTCGTATATACACGCGTCGTGACTCGTTCTCTTAACGATCCTGCGTAACGTCCGTCGAAAGGTTCTGTACTGTGTAGCTTATTATGCGAATAAGCTAGTTCTTTCCATATAGGAGAACAAGCGGACTCGAGTTGACTACAGATACGAGAACGACGCTTAAAATATGTTCGACCTTCGTACGATTTCGTCAACGTCTTTTACGTTCGATCAAGATTCTGATTACTGTGACTCCGTTTACTATATTTTCAATCATAATCTCAAATACAATCTTGAAAAAAATATCTTAACATCGGTATCTTCCGAACTCATTCGATTATGTAACAAGCTTTCTAAAAAAAGAAAAAAAAACAAATAAATAAAATAAAAATAAAATTTACAAGATGAAAGACAACTTCGAAAAAAATGCATATCTTCTAGGAAAGAAAAAAGAAACGAAAGAAAGAAGCAACGAACAATTATTAACTTTCGAGTAACTAAACGATTTAAATCGAATTTACGATTGCACTCCATACAGTCGTCGCAGTGGCGAAAACTTTACGATCGCTTTTTACGACTAAAATTTAGGAAGCAACACGTAAGGCAACGCGAATCCCGAGGATTTAACGGATTAAGCAGGATCAAACGTACGACCGTAAGTTATTTTTGCATCAAAGTACGAGTATTTATGGACTCGCCAACGTCTCGGAGCTTTCACATTTTTTTCGTCACAAGCTTTCTCGATGAACAATTTTTCATAAAATTATTATGGTTTATACCAGTAGCAATTGGGAATCATCCTTTAAAATCTTATAAGATTGCTTGTATCTTTCCTTTTGAATTTGAAATTATTTTATATACACATATATATATATATATATTTTTCATCTTTTTTCTTTTGTGTATAATCGACGACAACGTCTCGTAAATTTTGTTGAAAGATAGAAGAAATTACGTGAGCTCCTTTGATTTTCGAAGAAGAAAAATCTAACAGACGAAATTTTATTTTCTCTGTTTTTTCTCTCTCTTTCATTCTCGAAAGGCGATTTTCACGCGTGGGAGTCGCGGTCGCCACCTTGCCCGTGGCAGCAGCCGATCGTGTGCCGAGGCGTTTATTCAAAAGTGCCTGCACGTAAAGCCGATATCTTATTCTCGAACGCTCCATTCGTTCTTCTTATGGCCACGCTATATCCTACCGGCTGTGGACGACATTCTTGTCCGCGTCGCGTAACTCCTTCGTCGTTTTAGGGCTCCGATCGGTCGGTCGTTCGCTCGAACGTCTTCCGGCGATATCCTTGGACAGCCTGAAGCTAGTGATCTTTATCTTTATCGATCATCGCCAACTTATTCTACGGAATAAGTTGATTGGAAGATGTATTAAGTAGATACTGTCGAGGTTTAATATAATATATTTAACAAATAATAAGAGTACTCGTTTATAGGAAAGACTGAATAAAATATAAAAAAAAAAAGAAAATGATTTTCGAATCTTATAATCTTGAACAAAAAACAAAGAAAATACTACCGTGCGAATTTATATCCTTCGTCTGAGAAATAAATTCCATCGAAAGGAAACGTAGAAGATCGTACTTATTCCCTTGCAATCCTAATCGACGTGTCCTCGATGAATTTTCTCAGGATTTTTTCAGTACTATTCCAATTTTCTACTCGAACGGTATGGGTAAGCAATTCTGATTCAAACGGAATAGATTGATATCGTCTTCGATTCCTTTCTCGCGATACTTTGGAAACGAGAGATCGCCGTAGATAAAAGAAAAAAAAAGAAATTTACTTTCAAATTCCCTTTCGAATATAAAATTCAATCGAGTGAAACTTTAGGCTGTAGACAGGCGAACGGTTAAGTTGCTTCTTTAAATTGATTTACCTATTAACGTAAGTACGCATACAATCGATGGTGTTCATGTTGTATAAAGTAGATTCATTAATTAAATGTTTTTAACGATGCTAAACAGCATTTAAATTCGTTAAATGGGTCCTGAAATTGTTTGTAACATTAATCTCATTATTTTCCTAAAACGACGACTTTAGATACAATTTTACAATAAGATCAAGCTTCTGATTCGAGACAAGCATTAGGTAGCATTTAAAACGAAATGCAACGTAGACTTAAAGCGGTCTATTTATCGAGTCAACCGAAAGCGGAGACCGAGACGTCTTTTAAACGCGGCGAATCCCATAAGACTATCGATTCTCGCGAAAGGGGACGCTTACCTACCCCTTCCGCGGCCAACTCCTAATTTATTCACGTCGTAAAGGTGTACCCTTTATTTACGATTTTCCATAGCTTATTTTTCCTCGCGCACGTATATCCACGTGGAGTGCGCGAGAGTAAAGCAAAGGATAGAAAGAGACACAGAGAGATAGAGAGAGAGAGAGAGAGAGAGAGAGAGAGAGAAAGAGTAAGAGAGAAAGAGAGAGAGGGAGAGAGTTTCTCGTCTCTCTTCGTTAGTCTCCTCCTGTACATAACTTATTAATTACGGTTGACTAATGCGCTCCAGCTGTGCCATGCGGCGGCATCTTACAATTCGCCCTTCTCTGTCTCTCTCTCTCTCTGTCTTTCTCTTTCTCTCTGTCTCTCTCCCTCTCCTTTAGCAACGAGTCACTAACTTTCTCTCGGAGCTTTCTCGGCAACGGCAGCAGCCCCTAAGAGAGGAAAGAGAGCACCAAGAATAGGAGGAGACGACTCTTCTGAAGAAAAGAGAAAATCTAAAGAGTGAGTGAGAAAGAGAAAGAGAAAGAGAAAGCGAGTGAGAGAGGTACGGAGAGAAAGAGAGAGAGAAAGAGAAAGAGACAGAGAAGGGAGGTAACAGAGAAGAGACGAGAAATGGCGAGGGAAGCCAAGGGAAGGCGGGAGATGGCGGGCAGTAACTCACGCCCCCGAGAGGATTACCTACCTTGGTGAAGCTGGAAGAGGGTATACCCCACGTTGAGCTACGATCTTGCTGCGTAGCTACGCGTTTCTCATACCGAGTGTCTCCGGGACTCTCTAGCGAGTATGGCCTTCGTTCTCTTCGTTGCGAGCACCGCGAGAACGCAGGCTACGAGCTTGTACGAGCTTTGCTTGAGCGACCTTTCTTAACACGTTCAAAGTAAAAGGGGAGAGAAAGGACGTGTCGCACGCTAGGAGCCACCGGAAATTCGAAACTTATTACATGCGAAAAGAGAGCCACCCGTAGGCCACTCTTGTTTCTCGATGATGGAAGTATGCGTTCTAATTGCGATAACGAAACGATTTACTTCTAGATCGACTCGTGCAATTTTTCCATCGCTATAATCGTATCTTTGACGTGTAAATCTCTTTAACGATTTTGTGATTTTCCTTTCGTTTCTTTTTTCTTTTTTTTTTTTTTATTTTATCTAATGTTACTACTCGATATGACTGATGAACATGTCGAGGTAGAGATAAGCAATATTAACGATGGTTCAAAGAAAATGAGGGAAAAATTTGAAATACGAATAACGAAAGCTCCTGAAGTAAATTTAAATACGTTCGTATTGAAGTTCCTCCCACTCACAGTCGATAGATAAATTAAATTACATAGATTGTATACCGAGAATCCAGTTAGGATATATCTTTCACAAGAAATGAAAAGAGGAATGATCCATGATTCGACTTTATCGACAAAAAGTTGCACGAGGGAGCGGTTTCCAACGTAAGCCTAAGGAAACATCTTAGTAGTAGGTACATAGAAAGCCGGTAGGTTCTTCTTCTTCGTGCTACAGAGCAATTCACTTACTTTGATTTGATTGGTCTTCGCGTATGATATCAGCTTTCGTCTATGCAAGTTCCAAAGAGGAAGCTCGGAGGGAGGCCAAAAGGAGAGCACTGGGAACTCTAAGAGGGAGCTTCGGAATCGTGTTTTGCGAACCGCGAACAGAGTTATACCGCTAAATCCCCACCAGCAATCAACGTATTGGCTGTTCTTATTAGAGTTGGCAACAGCCAAACTCTCCTCATACTCCTCATAACCCCACCCTCGCGTTTCCATTTATGCTCGAATACTCCACGAAACTCCCTTCCGTTCGCTAAGAAATCCCTTTCAACTTCCTAGATGATTTCCAGCGAGCTGAAAAAAATTTCTGATTACTCGGCGAAATATCGGGGTATGCTTGGTTACTTGGTTACATCTTTTACTTTCTTTCTAAACTAAACTTTCTTTCCCCCTTCGGCAATCCATCGTTTCTTCCTTGTATTTTATTCGCAAAGAAATCGTTACGTAAAAATTTCTAAATATTACACGTAAGGATATCTCGGGATCGTTTTAATAAATTTAAACGAAGTACCTGGTATTAAAACGTAAGTTTTGCGGGCAAGTAATCTTATTGAAAAATTTTCTTTCGAGTTGAAACGAAGAGCATGACCATTTCGAGCATATGTTCGTTCGTTCGTTCGTTCGTTCGTTCGTTCGTTCGTTCGTTCGAAAAGATGAAGGAAGAAGAAAAAAAGAGAGAGAGAAAGAGAGAAAGAGAGAACTAAAGATCCATATTCCTCACACCTCTCTGGCAAAACTTTTTCGACGTAGATACGTCATCGGTTAAGAAGAACAATTCGTCGGACGAAAGTTTCGTTCGGCTGAAGTTTCAGACGAAATACGAGGAAGCATTTTTCAAGAAAGGCGTGAGTAACGATCGAAATATTTTCCTTCTCCCTAAGCGCGTGCTCTTCTCTTCTCCCGTTTTTCTCATCCGCAACGAACGCTTCTCATCCCTCTCTCTCTTTCTCTCTCTTACTATACCTTTCTTCTTTCCCTGCCTCCCCTAAAGGTTCCTCTCCGGATGAAACACGTTTCACGGGCTCAGCATAAAACGTATCCACCCCCTTGGTTAAACAGCTACGCACGCTTCTCCTTACGCTGGTACAGGAGCGTGGCGAGCTTGGGATTCCCCTAACTTCGTTTCGCCTTTCGATATATCCCAAAGGGCCGAATGAGCAAGCGAGCAAACGAACAAGCGAGCGAGCGAGCGAGCGAGCGAGTTTGTGGAGCTTGATCGGATTTTAGAAGGCTCTGAGAAAGAAATCGGGCAAAGAAACGGGTAGGAAGAAAGATGGAAGGGATTCGTTGTTCGAAAAGAAGATCTCGAGAATATTCGATAAAAATTGAATGTGAGATGGGATGATAAGTTTCCCCCCCCAAAAAAAATAAAATAAAAAAATAAAAAAAAGAAAGAAGAGATGATCAAAAAAATTCGAAATGGAATAAACGCGGAGATCGAGAAAAGTATTTCACTTTTAGAAACAAACGAGGGAATTCTCACGTTTTTCCTTCTCCAAGGATAAAACTAGAAATGTAAACCAGTATATCCTATAACTCTTCCGTGACTGCACGTGCGATCGTACGACCGAGATAATCGGTGGAGTTAAAGAGAGACACAAAGAGGAGGTAGAGACAGAGACAGAGATAGAGAGAGAGAGAGAGAAGGAGAGAGAGAGAGAAAGAGGGAGGGAGGGAAAGAGAGAGAGAGAGAAAGAAGTTTCATGGAACCTCGAAACTAGAAGGGACTAGAAGAAAGGAGGAAAGAGAGATAGGAAGAAAGAAGGGAAGGAAGAGAGATAGAAAGGAAGGAAGGAAGGAAGGAAGGAAGGAAGGAAGGAAGGAAGGAAGGAAGGAAGGAAGGCACGCGCGATAAGAGACGTGATCCTCCGAGGTTGGTAAAGAGGGTGGAAAAGGAAGGGCATGAGAAGCACGTCGCATTTTCTACTTTGCGGAAACGTACGAGGGCCGCTTAATTGGGGTAGAGACGAGAGGAGGCGTGCTTTTATTTATAAGTTCGCTCGAGTCCATCGAGCCCCCACTAGAGAGCGGTGCTTTTCGAGGGAGGAAGAGAGAAAGAAAGAAGGAAAGAAAGAAAAAGAGAAAGAGAGAGAAAGAAAGTAGGAGGAATCGTCGAAGGCTCATGCTCGGGGAGAAACGGTGGAACCGTGTGACAAATAACCCTTATAAACGCTCCTCCATAATTCGAGTTGCTCCCTCGACTTGCGAGGTTGTGCGCAAAGTGACGCGTGCGAGAACCTGGAATGAGAGTCGCGAAGTTGCTCAGGGCAGAGAAATCGAGCGAGAGTTGGAAGGAGGGGGTGAGTTTGGATGGTGGACCACTTGATTACCTAGCGATAATAAACATCGCGCCGATATGAACTCGGTTTGACCACTGCTCCCTCATACTATCTACTAACCGAAACCAACAGAGAGAGAAAGAGACAGAGAGACAGAGAGAGAGAGAGAGAGAGAGAGAGAGAGAGAGAGAGAGAGAGAGAGACGACACACGAGCGCGGGCGCGTCTGTTGTGCGCCAGCCAACTGGCACGTAGTAGATACGTACGGGCGAGCGGTCGTTTCGTCGACCATAGATAGCCGGGGATACGGTTGTAAATATGATGCGTTTATTGGCTACCGTGATTCGTGACCATCGAGAAGGAAAGAGAGAGAGAGAGAGAGAGAGAGAGGAATGGAGGGACTGGAGAGAGTTGCGAGCTCGTGTCACTGCTGTGCTTTCGTACGATTAACTTTAGTCCCAATGATTTCGAGACCTATGGCCGGATTACCTATGATCTATGAAAAGGTGATCTACGGGAATCATGAAAGAAAAAAATGATACTACGAAAGGAATAGATATGTCTCCTTTTTTCTTCTCCTTTTTCTTTCCTATTTATAATAATCAACTATTGAATAAAATCGTTTTGAAATTTTTATTCATTTTGACATTAGGTATAGATAGCTGGTACCTACTTGTAATAAATTATTCACAAAATCTTTTTCTTGAGAAAAGTCGGAAAGTGACGGCACGTTGCCGAGCTCGAACCGTACACCGTGTCGACGATAAAAATAAGTATATGTAGGTACAAGGCATGTCGGTAAACGATAGTATTATAGACGTTTATGCGACTCGATATAGACCGTATGTGCGAGAGTCGACGTAAAAGGCTGCCTGCTTATGGAGAGAAGTAGCTTCAAAGAGCAAGAGAGAGAGAAAAACAGAGAACAAAAAAGAGAGAAAGAGAGAGAGAAGAAAAGTGAGACGGGGTGGGTAGCTTTAGGACGGTCGTGCTGTTGCGGGGGAGGTGAAACGGGAGGGTTTTTACGAGGCAGTAACGGCCGATAAGGTGAGCTTGCACCCCACCTACGAAGCTTATTCCGCTACTGTACCCAAGTGGCTGCTCGACGTTCTCTCTTTCTCATCCTACTCTCTTTTACTTTCTCTTTTCTTCTCTCTCTTTCTATTTTTCTCTTTCTTTTTTTATCCTTCTCATGGTCCTAGTCATCGTCGTCGTCGTCGTCGTCGTCGTAGTCATGCCATGAACGACTTCACCATTGCTTTATTTAAAACCGTTTACACGTATCGCGATAAACTTCTCAAAGAAACTCCCGTTCGTGGTACCATCGACGTTTCTAAGATTTTTGTTTCGTTTTCCTTTGACATTTTTAATTCATAGATACTAGGAATAGCTAATATTTAATTCGTTTGCTAATGAATACCACCTAATCGTGATCTTTAATAATGGATATTAATTAATCTAGATTGATTTATAACTCCAATAAAGTCTCGGTTAATCTCGATACTTTTATTCAGAACGGTTAATCTAATAATCATAATGATATTGATAATATGATAACGAAAATAGAAAAATTGAGAAAGCTTTTATCACTGGAAAGGACATATCGGTGTATGTTACAGGAGCGAACGGACTGCGCAGGCGCGGTCGACAGACCTACACGCGCTATCAAACGCTGGAACTGGAGAAGGAATTCCACACGAATCACTACCTCACCAGGCGGAGGCGGATCGAGATGGCACACGCGCTCTGCCTGACGGAACGGCAGATCAAGATATGGTTTCAGAATCGACGGATGAAGCTGAAGAAGGAAATACAGGCGATAAAGGAATTGAACGAACAAGAAAAGCAAGCGCAGGCGCAGAAAGCAGCGGCGGCAGCGGCCGCGGCTGCGCATCAGCAACAAGGCGGCGGTGGGGGTCCTGAGGGGGGTAACTAGGGGTACGCCCTACACCGTAGCCCCCCTGACCACCCCACCGCGAATCCACACCACCCTCTGCTAGCGCCTCAATGTACACAGCTATACTAAGGTGAGTTTTTGTTTCCTAATTAATTTTTCTTCTTTATACCATTTTTTTGGTAGCATTTTTATTTCCTTATTACCAAGGAATCAATCAACAAATTTAAAGAAACAGTTTTACACTGTTAAAATAAAGATATGATATACTTATAATGATTTAAAAGATGTTAGGATTTGTATTGAAGTTTTGTTTAAAACGCGGAGGTTGCAATTTCGAGCGTTGCCCTGTACTGGTTTTCTTTTTGCATCGTTTATAGTTTTTTTTTTCTTTTTTTCTTTTTTTTTTTTTTTTAACACACGATGCTTCTTTGAACATTCGCGAAACAAAACGTAAAAGCATTCGTCAAGTTGGAACACTAACCAACCACGCTTTCAGCTATTTTCTTTTTTAAGAAATAAGTTTCCTCGGCGAATCTAATGAGAATATACCACGCGCGAGCGTGCTTTCATAATTTCATAAGTTATTCCGTTTGTGTATGCTCTTAAGAGAAGGGTAGACGCATTCGCCGGCCGGAGTAAGTCTGTATTCCGTAACGTTGTGCAAACTTAATTTTTGTCACCCTATTTCCCTCCAAAATGAGAAATATTTATTTTGTCTGTTTATATCCGCGGGAAATACATTTCTACGTATTCTAAGCAGGGCAATTTAAATTAAAATTGCGAAACAAAAATTTCTTCGTAGGTATGTTTTTATTTACGTTGTTTTCTCGAGAAAAAAAAATAAATAAAAGAATGGAATTTAAATGTCATTCAAATATGGATGCAATTAGTACGTGACTGAAAAATGTATTTCTCTATTCAATTGTTTATAGCAAGAATGTTCCTTGCATATTTAATTATACACGTAATATCGAAATGTTTAATTACTTGTGCACATACAAACACGCATTGCGTACTCAACTAATATCTAAAAGAAATTTTTTTATTTAAAGGAAGAAGATACGTACGAAAAAATCGCATTTCAGTGTTTCAATTTACTCTTTATCAATATTTATCGATTCACTATTAGTTCGCCCATCTGTAACTTATGAAAAAGATTATATATATATATATATATATATATATATATATATATTTCTTTGCCTGGACGAGATTTCGAGGAAATCTTTTCTCGAAAACCGTGTCGCGATAGTAGGCGAGAGAGAAAGTTCGTTCTGTAAAGGATATAGGGGGTTGTAAAAAAGAAAGTAGAAAGTTTCGGTCAGGTAAAAAAGAATGCAGAAAAAAAGGTGATGTTTTTGGTGTGCTATCTATCCTAAAGATCCATCGTATAATTCGTATTTTCGTCGTGGGGCGGCTATTCATTCTCGGAAAACAGATGACCCTTCGAATGGCTTGTCCCGAGCACACCAATATTGCCTGTAAAAAAAGGCCTAGCTTTTTCGCTACTTTCACGACGTTTTCTTTAGCCCTCGCGTGTACGATTTTTACGACACTTTTGCCGAAAAAGAAAAAAAAAAGAAAGAAACTTCTTTTGAAACACTAATCATTTTATACTGAATTTCTATTGGACGTCTCGTTCTCTGGAAAGGAAAACACTTGGAAATGTTATAGGTACGATCATTTTTATAATCTTATAAAAAAAAAAAAAATGCGAGTGAAGAGAATAAACGCGTTCATTGTATAGATACCCCATTGCTAAAGTATCGATCCTCTAAAAATCCTAAAAATTTATAGAGCGGATGTCCCAAAGCCGTTAGCCGATTGTCTCGAAAATAATTCTCTCGACTAGGTACATTGTATTTAAATCTAGCATTCTCGTCCAACTGTTCGGACTCACGTCTCAATGTAAAATAGTCATCGAATAGTCAATGAAAGAGAATTATTTAGATACCTATACGTGTCTCGTGAACTCGAAATTTTCTGCTTTTCGGATCATCGAACATTTGGATAAATCGCGAATAACTTTGTTGGTGTTACTTAGAATTTAATGTGTAAATTCATGGGAAGTTAGCTACTTTTCAAACTCGCTTTTCGAAATCGAGGCGTCGTCGTAAAGTCGTAACGTTGCAATGCCGCGGGACTTGAGAATCGAGATTCGTTCAAGAGCAACATTCTTCTTAATCTTCTTCTTTTTTCGGATAGCACGGCCAACTTCTCGAATAAATTCTCCCCTTGGCCATTTGTAATATTACCCGCGGAACGATTTCTCGATTAACTTCGTTGGATTGCACTGTAATTGTACGGGTCGTTCGAGCTCAATTAAATAACGCTTCGAGGACGATATTTATTTAAAACGGCCGGGAGTGTTATTTATTTAATTGACGACATCAAATTCACGAGTAATACCTACTAAACGTTATGTCCCGAGTTCTCGTTTTATCTCGTATGGTTATATAATTAAATCGTTCGACGTTATTAAAGTTCCATTCGATTGGTTATAAAAGTATTCGATGATTGAGACATTGCTTCTGTAATTGAAACGTTATATCACCATTGAACTTTTATGTGCGTGGACGTAACTAAAGAATTTTTCGTATCGCGTATTGTTTAAAGTATTCGTTTTCATTATTGCAACAAGTATTATAAGTAATATATATTCATTCTATGCATTCGTAATTAGTATTGTGTTTTAAAAATTTATTGAAATTAAATGTACTTTCGTATATCACTTTTTCTTCGTCTTTTAAAGTAGAAGAATAACAAATAACGCTTTTATTTCGTAAACACGAATTTAAAAAAAAATAGAATTTTCGATCCAACATAAAAATGCAATTAGAATGAATAAATCTAAGAGTTAATGAAATATATTGTTTTTATATCTCCATAAAAATATATATCATTGAAAAGCATGATAATAAAAGAAGTCTTTCATCGCATCAACTTAATCAGATGTAAAAAAAGGCATTTGAATTTAAAAGTATATACCGAACTTTAAATTGCATAAAATCAAGTAATACAATAAATAAGACCTTAACGAGATTTGCTTCTAATCTGATTATAAAAATTTGTATAGCCCGCTAAATATAATATTGTGATTCGTAACCATAGTATGACACTGCCATCTAACGGAATTAACGATCTCTGGTATAGTTATGGCTGCTTCACCCTCACAAGTTTGTGGGCGTGGTTAAGGCGGAGACGAAGGAAAATGACTATTTTGTCGCGTTAATTCGTTACTTAATTTTTTCTTCGCAATAACAATGTTGTCATGTTCATTAAATAATTCTAATTAAAATAATAGATATGTCGTGAAATATTTTTAGCTCAATTTATCAATTTCAGTGTGATAAGAATTTAAAGATTTTGAAAGCGGCAGCTTTGATGTAACACTCCGCGGGCACTACTTTCTTTGCTAGATCCGACAGTACCAGATGGCAGCATCGGTCAACGGTATATCAACATTTATGTGAGCGCTCTACTTTACCGACCCTCAATGGGTAAACACAAATTTACAAACGCGCTCTACCCGCTAAGTTGGCAATCGAGGTTGTTAGTTCGATGATCTTCCGTAAAGCGCATCGTACTTTGTTTTTATCGACGTAGTAATACAAATGGCTAGGGAACTAAAATGCACGTGAGAGAAGGTTTATGTTGATTCTTAAATATATTCGCACTACTATCTATATTGAAAGCGTTATAAAAGAGGAAGTGACATTTTTATTAGAGACAAAGGATCGACGTAACGTGATTTTACTACCCAATAAAACGTAATTTCCATGGATCGATGAAACACTTTGGTCGTTTTTCTCTCACTCTCTATCTCTCTGACATAGATGTTCGTCAAACAGTGGGACGAGCTCTTTATTGGCTGTAAAGGAAGACATTTTACGATCCATAAAAACATTTATAGCGCTCGAGTCGTCTTACTTCGGCTGTAACATCCCCGGTCCTCCCCCTTTCCCCGTTATATCCATTACCCCTTCCGCGGCCTTTCCAAGGGCGGCCACTGGCACGCGCGCTCTCTTGCCTGCCTTTGAGATTTACAGGTTACGCTCCCGGTAACACCTCGTAAACTTGGCTTAACGACTTTAACCGGGCCTAACAGCTTCCTTCCTGCAATCAGACCCTGACCTACCTCTTATGCCCGTCCTAGAAAAATCTCGAGCCAACTGTCGTGTTTCTTTCATCGACGTAACTATCCTCATTATTTATCAATGAAATTTATTGTTGGCTAATAGCTACTTTTTATCGATAACATTTAACCACTATTCTTTTTATTTTATTTTTTTTATTTTAATCTTTTTTATATTACATAGACTTATTCCCAAATTAATATCGCTCGAATTTACACATAAAACATGTATGTTTTCCCTCGTACAGGATACTTTTCTTATTTATCTTAAAATGTTTTCATCATTAAAATCTTGTCCATTGTTTCCTATCATAGGTCTTCAAAGAGGATTAAGCTTTCAAAGTATCCAAACGAAAAGTCTTATTGCTATCGATCGTAGTAAATCTACCTATACAATAGGGAGTCTTGTAATTCTTGAACGCGCGCTACCGGTTCACGGTAGCACGGCTCTTTGCTTTATGATTTGTTTTGATTACACTTCATTACCATTTTACGCCTTTCGCTGGCAGCGTAACGGCCTGGCAATAAGTCTTCTTCGTTGATTCTATCGCGACGTTTATGGCCATCATTATTAGCTGATACCACTTGAACTCTCGTAAAGTCTACGCCCGTGCGCGATCTGGCTCGTCTGGGACGTTCGTCCACTTGCACGCTAGTGGTATGAGTGGAGAGGGTAAATTGGTAGGGATAACCACGAAGACGGATAAGGGAGGGGAGACTTACGAGTTGAGCGATTGTCCGCTAGATTGCGTGCTTATGACTCGGCTATCTTCATAATATATATATAATATATATGTGCATACATTCATGACATACTTGATTAATATGCTTACGATTGTTAATGAAAATAATCTTGTTTCTTAATGAGTAATAGTATCTGAATATTTCTTTTCTTTTTTTTTTTTTTTTATAACTTAAACGACCCATAGTTTATTTTATTTGACAGATAATTATATTTAAATACTAATTTATCGTATCACTTTTTATGGATTTTTTTAGATCGTATACATTATAGAATTACAAATGTATCGGCTGATAACAAAAAAGTTCTTTTAAATTTGTAAAAAGTCACTCCACAGATCTCGGCTATTCCAAACGCCATTTCACAAAAGAATCGAAGAACTTAGTTAACATTCAAACAGAGCCAAGTCGTTTGCCGTAAAGCGAGCATCAAAGACGCATAAAATTAATCCGAATGCAACACCCTCTCTTAGTTAGCCTCACCGAACTAAACGGCACGACTGGGTACGTAAACAAAAGATTTCCGCGTTTCGCGGTGATAATTTAACAGCTCCTTATATACTTACTGGGATCTTCCGCGAGCTACGAATATCCCGAAATCTGGTTTCGCGCGGTGGTATTAGCATTTAAAAGTGAGCAGTACCCGGCCTGCCGGCGCCATTGGTCCACATTTACACAACAATGAGGGTCCGCACTCTAAAAACTCCCAGAATCCCTGGGCTTGAAAGTCAGAGGCGAATCAGTGAGAGAAAGAGATAGGAGAAGAGATGGGGGAAGAAGAGAAGCAGAGAATGCTAACGCCATCGGAATCTATCTCTTTCTCTTTCTCTCCTTCTTTCTCTTTTTACCTTTTTTCATCTCTCTCTATCTCTCTCTCTCTCTCTCTCTCTTTGTCTGTCTCATTCCCCCATTCAGTCGGTGCTCTCGCACGCACACAGGCAATCTCTCACTTAGAGATAAAGTTTGGAAGAAGGGGAGGATGAGTCGTGGTAGGGAACACAGTGAAAAAGAAAGAGAGAGATAGAGAAGGAGAGAGAGAGAGAGAGAGAGATAGAGATAGAGAGAGAGAAAAGAGGCAACGACGCAAGCTAACTAGAAACTCGCAATACAAAACCTAAGACTCGAGCCTTTTCTTTTTTTTTATCCTGTTTTCGGGACCGGACTAGCCTCAGAGAGGATAGCATACGATCCTCTCTTCCTCTCTATCTCGTTTCTCGGCCATGGATATTTCTAACACACACGACCCACCCATCCCAGTGGCAATGATGGCGTCTGCGACGTTGCCAAATTATCTTACGTAACCACTTAATTTTCCTTCGATCCCCATGCGATCCGATCGGTTTGAAACTTTTAAAACGGTACATTCCATTGCGAAGTAACTAAAAACCTGTTACTTTACGTTAAGTTAGTTATCGCGTGACCCTGGAGATAAGTAATAAAGTTACGTCGAAAATACTTACACGGGATCAACGATAGTTTCGGTCGCATTAATGCGACAAAAATTTCTTTCGTGTCGACTACGATGATATCGTTAAATATATCAAAGAAAAGAAAATGCTATACACGATGAGTAACGTTAACTATATTAAAAAAAAACGCTTGTCCTCAAATTACATCTATTTCTTATGTTTCTTCATTTATTCTTCTTTTTAAATCTATTTCCAATATCATCGTCGTTAATAAAGTTAGCCATTATGTGTAAATTCGCAAGATATTTTAAGCGACTAATTGAGAACGTTGCGCAACTATTATTGTATTATTCATTAGTATTATATATTATGTACTTGTTATCGGATCTCGTTTATTCACGTTATTAGAAAGTTATCTACGTATTTATGTATCTTTAAGATTTTGCTTTGGTAATGTGTACTTACGTACGTTTTTTTATGCGTAATTATTCATTCCGTTTAACGTCCGTCCCATTCGAAGTTCGTATTCCGTTTGCCAACTTGTAAATTGCAATGATAAAGTCGAAACCGCAAGCGCACGCGTCCGACGAGGCAAAATGTAGCTTCAACGCGAAGAAATTGACGAAATTAATCCGTGCGGAATCACTTAATCCGCTCTTGATCGTTTCCAGCTTCTGCGTTCATATATTTAAATGGACCACCCAAGTACGAGTGGCACGAGTGAAATGTTCCTTGACCAAGCCCACGTAATAAATAAATCGTTCTCCGACTTTATCGCGTTTCTATTTATTTAATCGCAAGCCTCGATAAAGATTTCATTCCGTATGCGGACCATTCGATCGTATCGTGTCGTTAATCGCATCGCTGCGTTTCAACTCATGGACAATTATATAATAGCTTTGCGTGCGGTATAACGAGTAATTTGTAATCGACGAAGCTCTGTACTTCATCGATATTATGTCGAACGTTTCAATTCCAAGATCGTTATGTCTCTTCTATATATTATTTTCCTACGTGAAATTTTCAAATGTGCAGAAAATTGTATATACATGTATATATATGTGCGACAAATCTAAGGCACGAAAAAGATTTCGAAATTTTCTGGTAACAGTAAAAATTGTCATCAGACGAGCAATTTTTCCAATCGATGATACGTTAGATACGAACGAATGTGAAATTTGTCATTGCACAAATTTCAGTCAATAAATTTTCCAACGCGTCGGACTAGGCTTTACGAAGATATATCACTTCCACGGGTGTTCATATAAAGTTAATGCCGCTTCAATTATAAACGGGCCAACTCTTCCTCTTTCCCCATGTAAAAAAGTTCGTCCGAACGCGCATCGAGTTTTCTTTTCGTGGCTTTCTTGAGCCATTTATTCATCGTAATATTGAAATAAGCTTTCTAAACTTTTCGCGAGAGTTTGCTCCGAGTCCGCGTGGGTAGTATACGACGGCGAAGGGGAGAGAATTTTACGAAGGACGAATAAAGGGGAAGGAGGTAGAAGTGCGAGTTAATTGTGATACACTTCGCGGAGGAATCTACATGGACTCGAAAAAGCTCGTGAAAAGAAGCGAAAATATATTACGCGTATTGTCTTATGAGCTTTTTCTGGTCAACCGAGCAGACAGAGAGAGAGAGAGAGAGAGAGAGAGAGAGAGAGAAAAGGAGAATAATCATTTCACAAATTTAATTCTATTATACTATATCATATACTTAATTAATAAAAATATCGAAATCTAATGGTGATAAAAAATTTAATGGTCCTATTAACACCGTATAACTTAATGAATATAGATTATTGGATTTTCTTCCTATCTCTCCTCGATATAATGTTGTCGCTGGAATAAGCACTTTGTGGATTTTGTTACGGTCGAAAATTTGCCAAGAGAGAAGGATTATTTTATGAGAATTTAAATTTACTTTCAGCGGCGTAACATTCTTTTGCAATAGAGGAAAAGCTTTAGCAAGAAGTCCCCGTGCTTTCATCGTGAGACGTGCTCTAAGAACGGCGGGACAGCTAATTGTGATACACCCCGCGGGGAGTTGCGTTGAAAGTGTCGAGGATCTCGAGGTGGCGCGGTTCCGAGCTTGCTTATACGAAGTTAAGAAGCAGAAGCGGTAAAGGGTGGGTAACGGGAAAGGGAAGGAGGCGTTGAGGAGGACACTACGTAGTTAGTTATATACGCTGTGGCTGTGCATGTTGCCAGTAGCGTCGGTGTGTTTTTCATTTTCTTTATATCACCCTTGACGCTCGTAAAACCATTACCCGTGACCGAGCAAATGCAACTCCTATATAAACTCTATCGGTGTGTTCATATATACCACGCGTACTACGTGTCCTTCTCGTTCTTTGACGATACTGCTGAGTTCTTTTGGTTCCGCGTTCTTTTACCACCTCCTATCTTCCAGCACCATCACCACCACTAGTCCAAACTCCTCGTTTTGTGTTTCGCCAAGACCAAGTCAATTTCCTCAGCAATGGTAAACTCGACCCTTCGGCTTTTATCCGTGGCATGCCCACGGGAATGATCCAAGCTTTCTCATCGTCGATTGGATACATTCCGTTTGCTTCGTTATCTACTTGCCAAGTTTGACTTACTAGGTGGGAAGAAAAGAAACGGCGGGTCACGCATCGACTTACTTATATACATAGATACATTTCAAACAGCCGGAACTTGGCCGCGTTCCTTCGACGACCGTTCTCTTTCCAACTGATCTTATTATCCCGAATGTTTCATCGAGATCGCGTTCTTCATAATAGCTTCACGGTGACAAATTCTTCAACCGTTAAGATCAACGTTAAACTGAAAAATATGAGACATCTGAATGCGTTAAATGGTTCAATCAATTTTAACAGCCGTTGATATAATAGAATAGATTCAAGTGAGATATGAATTTTCAATAAGCCATCGATATTTCCAAACGGGTATTTCCCTAGATTCAAAGTTAGTTTCGCAAAGTTTAAGGCGTTCATTACGCACGAGCCACTTTGGAGGCCGTGATGTGTAGATAAGTCAGTTAGCGACTCGCTCTAGCGCGTTCCATCGTGGATCCTTTTTTGCGTAGCGCCCTCTTATTGCTCTTCTCTCTTTCTCTCTTTCTCTTCCCGTTCTCTTGCTCACACTTGTCGGGTGATTCATCATCGGTGTCGTTCTCTCTCTCTTTCTCTCTCTCTTTCTCTCTTTCTCTCTCCTTTCTCTGGCTCGACTGGCTGGTCTGGCTTGGCTGGCTGCTTTGCTGGCTTTGGCTTGGCTGGCTGGCTGGCTGGATGGCTGGCTGGCTGGCTGGCTGGTTGGATGGCTGGCTGGCTGGCTGGCTGGCTGGCTGGCTGGCTCGGTTTCTGGCTTTCTGGCCCCCGAACCCGCGTACACCACCAAGCCGCTTCGTCTTCCTTCTTCTACGTAGGTACCTACACGTTGCTCGTTTTACTCCCACACTGGATCCGTACCAACATGCAGTTCTGGCGCGGCAGGGCGCTCTCTCCGAGTGAACTTAAAGCCAGATATTCTTTGCATTCTTTCCGACCAGTCATCATATACTCGAGTTTCGACGATATCGAACTCTTCTTTGTACCAAATTCAAAGTTGTTCCTCGTTCCTTTTCTATTCCTGGATATCTCCTAGGAACGAATTTATATCGTATTTGTTCTTCCGAAAAGATAAGTCGAATAAAAAGCCATACAAAAGAATAAGCTAGGACGGTAGTATGCAAAGATTAATATCTATCACTTTTATCTATAATGTTTCATTTGGAATAACACGAAAGATCGCTAAGATCGCACATGAGCGAATCACCTCTTCAGGAGCCACGTGTCCTCGACGTCGAAATCAGCAAGAGATTTAAGAAAGTTTCTTTGCCGTTAGGAGCCGTCGGATCAGCACCTTCGTCCACGAAGATATCTCGCATACTTGATACAACACCCACTATGGGCTTCGAGTATGCGATATATCTAAAGCGATGCATCACTCGGCAATATCACTCCGTGTCACGAAAAGATACGGTAATATTTTCCTTCCGACATTCGCGAACGTCGGCGTTGTCGGCGGTGTAAACACTGCGGGGGCACGAAAGCGAGATCGGTGCCAAGCCCCTTTTCTTTCCTCGTCGTTTTGATACGTTGTTCGCTCGTCACTCGTTGGAAATCGATTATGGCGCCGTCCGTGTGCGATCCTTTCAAACATTACTCGACAATTCAATTTATTCACGGACGGCCCTCGCAATAACATTCTGACAATATTATTAAAGTTATACTCGGCACTGTGTATTTCAACGTACTTGCCTTCCAACCTCAACATTTATATTCGCCGTTTTGATATTTCCCGCGAAAAAATTCATGTAATTGGGTCTTGCGAAATCGTAGGAATTTGCGGAGAAAGATCGAGGCTCGTTGCGTTAGTAAAGACATTTTCGATGATTATGAGAGGATTCTTTCGTGAAGATTCAACGTTTTGAGGTCGTCGGTGGCGGAAGGTGGGATTCCAGTAATTCGGTTATGGAACGGTTGGTTACTGGAGAGAGAAGTGGGCAGGGTGTCGGATGGTGGTATGGGTCGAGTGGTAGTAAGGGTAGGGGGGAAAGGGCGTTCCACGGCGTACCCTGCATGGGGTAGCTTGCAACCTCACGCGACACTAGAGCCATCTATATCCTCAAAGATTTATGGGTTCCTGGTGCAGCGGCTGCTCGGAGCAAGTACACACCGCACAATATCACGTGGTGCGGTGTTGGTGGTGCCCCCTGTCGCGACGGCCGCGCTGTCGCCCCGCAGGGGTTTACGCGCAATTCGCGCTCGTGCACTAACCTCATAAAAAAGTTGCTCCTCGATCTCAATCCGATCGGATCCCTTACGTTCTTTCTTTTAACTCGGCCGATTCTGGAAGATCCAACGATTCTCGCCCGTTTCTTATCCGTAGACCAAACTGGATTCTCTTGGATCTCGAAGTCGAGATCGCCATCACTGCTATGGTTCAATCCGCACTTTTTTTTTTATCTGCTATTTGTCCTCTGTATGAAGAATCCTCTACAAGGTTTTCTTTTTCCTACGGGACGGGACAAATCTCACTTTTTCGTTTCCTCTGGGTTTCTTTTTTCATTTTCTTTTTTATCAACAATCCAGCACAACTTCGTCCTGATTAATTCTACTTGATATTCTTCAGAATAATCAATCAAGAAAGATCGACGAATATCTTGTTAACGGTAATAAAAGATATTCAATGGAAAGAGTAATAATGTATTATTACTCTTTACGGAAATAATCGTGAGAGTCCTGGAAAAGGAAGATCAATGAATGGAAAAGAAATTAAATGCTTTGAAAGAAACGTTCGATATATATGTATGTAGGTAGAATATATACCGAGATATATGTATGCATGTATAACAAGTGATCGTATTCGTGGTATGGAAAGGACGAAGCGAAAGCAGAGGTTTTACAACAACCCCCTTGACACGGCCGTCAATTCGTACTTCCCACGATATTCTGCGTGAGTAGTAGCGAGGAGAAAGATAGAGAAAGAGAGAGAAAGAGAGAGCTAGCAAGTGAGTGAGAGACAGAGACAGATAGAGAGAGAAAGAGAGAGAGAGAGAGAGAGAGAGTGAATGAGTGGGTCGTTCTAGTATTGGTACGAGACGAGGGTGAGGACGAGGACGATATGAGTACGGGTATCTACCTACTACCTATGCCAGTGCACTCCAACCCAAGCAAACGGCCCGTTCCACCGATGCGGCCGGTTTACGAGCAACCTGTGGTAACGAGAGCGATAGATAATAACCGCTCCGTGCTTGACTCTCATCCCCCTTCTCTCTCTCTCTCTCTCTATTTCTCTCTTTCTCCCTCTTTCTACCCCTCGGTCTCTGTACGTTTCTGCACGTACGCGTCAGCTTCATTTATTTTTTACCAAGTCCGGAATCGAGCGAGCATCGCGTCGAATGAAGGAATCCCGTCGCTTCCATCCACCATGCGGAATTATTTACATCGGCACCAAGCCCCCGAGAGATTTTGTTTGACAACGCTTATAACAACGATGACTGTCCAGTGTCCAACGTCCTCTCATATCGTATGCGTTAAGGCTTAATCACGTTGCTGAATATATGTTGGTATACCTAACTCGTACTCGGTTCCTGCTTCTGCTTGATTTTACAAGGTTCTTCTTCCTTTATTTTATACGATTCTTCTTCCTTTTCTCGATTCGAGAGCATACAGAAAGATGGCGTAGGTATGTCGTACACGTTTATCGTTCGAAATAAGACTCGCCAATTTATCTTCGTTATTGTTTTACAAGAGCGAATAACGTGTCCCGTAACGAGTCCTACGCAGTAAAGAGATTATTTATTATAAGTTTGAAAGGAGCACCTGCGTATACAACGGTCCTGTGAAATTATTATCGGAGATGCACGCTCCGATATACTTCATTACGATATCCGCTTGTTAACTGATAACGTTATTATACGGATAATTAAAATTGTAAGATAAAATTATAATGAAGAAATGAAATGAATAAATGAACAAATATTGTAATTATATAAAGTGAAATAAAGAAACACTTATGTTATCGCATCGAAGTTTGAATATCGATCTTACGTTTGTAAATTAATAATAATTATCTGAGTGAGATAACGAGGAAAAACTTGACGTTAACTCGCGTAGATCTTAAGCTTAAGATTCTTTCTGAAATCTAATCAAACCGAATCACCGGACGGTGAACTCTCTTGCAAGGCCTTGTTCCCTTGAGTCGTCTCACGAAATCACGTTCCTTCGGTTTTTACGAGATTTAAGCGTCGTTACGTTCTCGACGCGCAGGCGCGCGCGATGGAAATTTATTGCGGCTTAAAAACTCTAGCTCCTTCGGAAATCCTGATAAATGTGCAAAGAAGCGCCGGTAGTGCGTGTAGGTATACGTGTACATATATATTATATATATATATATATATATATATATATATATATATAGACTTAGTGTATATCGGTGTAGGTATCCATATCAATGTAGATGTAGATACATCTACAATCGAAGAAATTCTGAGAGAAGGAGCAAAGGCAAAGTGACTCTAGGCCGAAATGCAAACTGTATGAAATACAAGGTCGTCGTACAAACAAATGTCGACGACTGGCATAATCGTGCCAACGCTTCGTGCACGTCTTTAAGAAGATCCAAAAAACTTTTTCACCACTCGATTTATCGTTCTTGTTAGAAGCGATAAGGATTCGGTAATCTTTGAATTATAGTTCGCCACTCTAATGCCATAGAACTGGTCGTTTAATAAATTTCACACGACGGTTTACGCAAAAGCGCAAGCTTTTTACGCGGCGCGATACCGTTCGAAATAGAAACGTATAAATTCATTGATCGTAGGTGTTTAAATTTTCAAAGATAATTGATGTACATATTTATATCGATATGTATGTATATATGTATCAATGATAATTAAATGTCAATAGTATCGATATATACACATATATACATTCTAAAATATATATAAATTTGTATTCCGAGTAAAACTTCTGTAGCTATAAAAATAAATTCTACTATGTTCTCTAATAATAATATTTTTAAACTTATACGAGATGATAATATATGAAAATTTAATACGTTCTACGCGGGAGGAATCGTCGATACGTCTTCCTCTCTCCAACTGCAATCTTTTTACTAACCAAAATTCAATTATTTCGCACAAAAGAGGGACGATGGATGTGAGCGAGAAGATTCTTTTTGACAAGACAAAGCACCGAAAAAAAAAATTGCCAAGGAAAAGTACAAAGGGTGTTGTCTGTAGAAATGGCTACGAGAATGAATCTAGTTTCTCCAAGAAAGAGAGAGAGAGAAAAAGAAAGAGAATGAGAGAGAGAGAGAGAGAGTTTAAGATCTTCCTGCTATTTCTTTCTTTATATTCTTCTTCTTCTTTTTCTTTTTCTTCTTCTTGCAATTTTCTTTCGCTACGCATATCAAAAGGCTCAGGACAAACAAGTTTTTCGCGTACCTTTTTAAGGCTGTCCACTATTTTTCGCTTGTTCCGTATGCAACTTCAGATATGGTCAAAATATGAATTACAACGGCAATAAAGAAACACTATGCACATCTATTGCACCGGTGCATAAGCTTGTATAGGTTATACTCCTCTCACGCTTAACTTAAAAATCGAACAAAAATTTATTTATCTGTCCAAACAAGATTAGAAAATGTAACTATTATAATTTAATTTAGTTGGAATTACATTGAAGAAAATATTGAAAAAGACTAGAAATATGCAGCCATTCGCCCGGTAGTACTTGCATCTCGTAAGATTTCGATATATTGCAAGTACTACCGACCCAGGTCTCACCACGTGGAGGTTGCTGCATCTGGAGACCCACGGGCTAACGATGACTCTAAAATTCGTGTGACCGGCGTGATCTAATAATCGACGTTTCAAGCAAATAAAACGCAACCCAGACGCAACCCAGACGCAACCCAACGCCTGTGCCCGCCGACACGCGCGTGAGTGTTTACCCTATCTTACCCGATTCGCGGCTAACAATCGATAATAAATCGATCCATTTGACGATATATCGGACTTGTGCCGATATTTCGAATCTTTGCTGGTCCTCGATCTTGTATGATCCATCCCTCAATTATTCAGACTGGAGAAGAATAAGAGAAAGATTAGAAAAGAAAGCCCAAACGTGCTCGCACGTAAAAATGATAGAACTCAGAAGAAATGAAAAAAAAAATCTTTTAGATACAATGGAACATGTGCACGATGAAATTAAAAACATGGACGTATTGAATATAGTTCCATTCAACAAAAACCAGAATACGAAAATCGAGTTTGAATTTTCGATACTGAAGAAGAAGATCCGCTCAAGGACTCAACTCGAGGGCTCAACTCGAGACTCCTACCTGAGAAAAACTAGAATTATTAATTTAGAATAATTAATCTAGAATAATTGTCTAAACTATTATATGCAACCATTCGCCTGATAATACTGAAATCTTATTAAATTACTCTATACCACGTGTAATACTGATCCAAATCTTACCGCGTGGAGGTTGCTGCATCTAAAGAACCACGAGCTGAGCGAAACTATACTTTAAAAATCCTACTCAAATTTCTGGAGTAACATGAGCTTAACACAAATTCAGATCTCAAAGTTAATTGGTGGAGTTTGCATTTAAACATTAGTAAGATAATTGTATTTATTAATTTTAAACTCCCAAATTAAGACTAAATTGAATTTATTTTATATCGATTGTATCTTACGATCTTTGTCATGTTTCTAAGAATATTTTATTCTTTAAATGTTAATAAAATAAATATAAAATTTTATATAAAAGAAAAGAAATAAGAAAAGAAAAATATACATACATATATATATATATATATATATATATATATATATATATATTATTTAGGAAAAATAAAATTCTGAATTTAATTCAATTTAAATTTATAAGAGAAAACGAAACCAAAAAATTTTCGACTTTAATCTAAACGAATGTTCTTTTCTCATAACGCGTGACAAAGAAAGAACTTGGCACACATTTTATTGTGCTTGTTTCAGCTCCATGGATACCTTTATTCAGTTTCATTGGTCCCTATATTGCCATATCATACGTATTGTTACTATGATTTCAATTGAACTTAATTTTATACAAATGAAAAATATATTATTTATGAAAATTGAAGTATGAATTTAATTTAATTTAATTTAACTTTAAAGAGAAAAAAGTGAAAAATGTATGACTCGAATTTAATAATTAAAATCAATAGCAATGTGGGACCAAAGATGGAATGTTACATCGTCTCAGTTCCTGAAATTATTATACCCATCACCATAAGAGCTTTTTGAGTGACAACATGGTTAAATTAAAATATGACTAAGAGCTATTCTCGAAAGGTTCTACGAAATCTTCGAAAATAACTCAATAGTCTAATAGTTGCCCTCTTGAACCACGATCTGTGGAGGCCTTTTCGACTTTTAGCCTCTTCTTTGCTTCGTGCCCTAACAACTATTATAAAACATTTGATTACTAACGTCTCTTATTCTAAAACATGGAAGAAAACTGATAAATCTAACGCAATTCTAAAGAAATCCTGAAACGAAAAATCGAGAAAGCGTAGAGAGAGAAAGGAGAATTAATATATTAATTGCTGAAAATCCCGAACTAAAAATTGATTAACTTATTTTAAGATCTACGGGCTATGGTTCTACAAATCTCATTGTTTTTTATCAATGATTTTATTCGACTTTTTTCAATCAAAAGCAATGACTTTATTGAGACTTTTTTTTACCAACAAAATTGATTAAATAGTGATTAATTTTTATTAAAAAATGTAATAAAAAATCCTCGAACGCTCCTTCTTACAAGCGATTACTTGAATTATTAGAAAACAAATCATAAAATTTCGCTTGTAATTCAGAAACTATCCATCGCGATTGTCTTCTTGCTCATTCTTTATTAAAACTCGTAAATATCGATTTTTCATTATTTCGGTGAGTGAAAAATATTTCCAAATGCATTTAAATATTTGAAATTTCAAATGATTATAATTAACGCGTTTGAACAAGAAGACTCTATCCTAATCTAATAAATAAATCAAGAAATAAAAAACCATTCACGAGTAAATCTCTGTAGAAATTTACTCGTGATCACTCAATGCTCTTCTATCAATTAATTACAACCAATCATTCATGCCGATAGAGACCTTTAGTCCTCGACATGATTAAGTGATCGGAGGAACTGAAAAAATTACTTACTACTTAAGAAGTTCTGCGATGGCTCCAAAACACTCGTCCGCGATTTAGGTCGAAATTGAGGGTGGATGATATGTAGATGGTTGAAAATGAGGTAGGTCGACATCGAAGTTGGTTGAAATCCTCTTCAATGATACACTGACTCTATTTATACGCGATAGTTATTTTTTAACGGACGGTCACTGAAGTTATTTCGCGAAACTCTACTGTCTTTAATAAATATAATCTATGCTATTGTTAAAAAAATAAAAAACTTTGCGAACAAACACTGGCTCTAACGACTACATGGCACACAGTCGAAACAAATTCACTTGTTGTTTAAATCGCGAAACACGTACGAACAAACACTGACTCTACTTCGCGATTTTTTGCTTCTTATTTAAACGATATAAACATTCGATTACATCATTGCTTCGCTCGCATGCGTAATATTCTGAAAAAGAAAAATAATGAAAAAATTATTAGTATCGTTCTAATCAGAAAGTATTGTAGAAATTATTCAATATAAAAATGTTCAATATAAAAAAATACTTACTTTATATCTTCGTTGACTTCGTCACTTGCACGAAAAATATCCTGAGAGAGCTCCGATGTACACTCGTCGAAATCCAAAAGAGAACTAACACGGTAATTCCGATAAAAGTCGATTAAGAGTTTCTGTTTATTGACATTACACGTAGCCAACGACTACGAGTTCCAATACAAAGTTTTTAGGCATTGAAATTTTAAATAAAGATTATTTTCTCTTAGTTTATCGCGTTTAACGAGCTATATTACGTTTAACGAAATATACTATTGCTTAAATATTAGTCTATTGTACTCGGTATACATTATATATTGTTTAAATAATTATAAAATTTCCGAAAAGTTTTAATATTTTAAACTTAGTTGTCCGGAAAGAGGTCTTCGACGTTCTCTGGTCGGTATACGAAGGAAGACTAATTCAATGTTAATGAAAATCGATCGATACTCTGTTTTTGTTGATATTAGATGTCCGCGACGACTTTGAATGTAGAATTTAATCGTATTAAAATGTTAAAGTAAAATTGTTTTCTATGTAACACGTGCTTCGAGCTATATAACGTTTAACGAAATATAATATCGTTTAAATATTAATTTATTGTACTCTATATACAATATATATCGTTTAAATAATTATAAAATTTCCAAAAAGTTTTAATATTTTAATCATAGTCGTTTGAAAAAAGATTTTAAATATCTTAGTGATATCTTCACTTTTCCATAAAGTATAGGTCGTGGTTCGTTTGCCGCGTCATGTTAGAATTATGAAAGAATGAGAAAAATTGTATAAGATTTATAGGAGATAACGTAAATCTGAAAAATAAAGGATTTTGTTAAAATAGAATTCTTTTTCGTAGAAACTCTAAAAATACTACAAACTCAGTTAATACGATTATATATCAAAAATATAATTATTATTCAGAAATGAAATATATTTACTAAAAAGTACGGAAAAATCGTTCCATTTGAAACGATTGAAATGTTAAATCTATAGAGAAAGAGAGAAAGAGAGAAAGAAGGAGAGTGTAAAGGAAGGAAATAGAGAAGATATCGGTTTGGTCTGTTCGAGCCACAACGTCGGTTCCTCTCTTCCTTTGTCTCGACCGCTTTTCTAACCCCTTTCGCTCTTAACGCGAGCTATCGATATTCGGAGATACAAACACCAGGAAAGCGGAGACTCAACGTGCGTGTGGCCGGACAAGGCACCACGTGCATTCGTTCCATTACAAAAGGAGCTGAACCAGCGCGCAGCACGACCCGACCCGTCCCGTTCCGTCCCATTCCATCGTATGCCGTCCCGTCTCGTGTCCCCGACACGTTCAACATATGAACGTACGTACTAGCCTCGTATCTTTGAAACGATCCACCCTCTGTTCGATAGATATTTGAAATCTCTAGAACAGAGAGAGAGAGAGAGAGAGAGAGAGAGAGAGAAAGACAGAAAGAAGAAAAAAAAGTGAGGAATTTTTCGAAATATCACTCGACGAGTTAACGTTCACAAGATTTATCGAAATTTTCAGAATAAAAAAAAAAGAAAAGAAACGAAAAAGAAACGTTACTTCTTCGCGTATTCGTGTCATCGATATCGAGAAGACAAACCGTTCGTTCTTCTTTATTTTTTCAAAAGTCCAACTGGACGTTACATGATGCAACGCGCTTTTTCGAATTCACAACGTTCGCTAGATTGCAGTGTGGCGAGTGCGAGTTATATTTCTACCGTGTTGCCAGGGGCCGTGGTGGAATCGTTTCGCAATTTTAATATTTCAGTTTTTCGCGAGTTCCATTCTACCAACGCGAGTCCGGAGCGAGTCCGAATAAATCCATTCAAGAGAGGGCTACACATTGTTCGATTCTCGTGGAAACGTGTTTTTCACATCTTCCTGTATTTCACACGCTACGAAGGTATCATCTCGTTGAATGAAGAATGGATCGTGAAATTGGACTTCACGTTTCGAAAGTACCATGACTTTTTAAAATCCACGGTTTATATATCTTACTTACATGAACTAAACTAATCTCTAATTCTATCTTCTCCTTCGTTTCTTTTTTTTTTAAAGTTAGAATGTTTAATAAAACAGGGAGGAAAGTTGATGTTTAAAAATCGTTTCGTATCGTGGCACAAAACGAAAAAGTAATCTTACTCAGTTATTCAACCAGCTTTTAATCTTTACCGAGAACCAAAACGTGGCATGGCCAACTTTTAATTAACCCTCTCACTCTCTTAATTTAAATATTAAGATCTCAATTATACTTCCTTCCCCCTTAACGCTGAAAAAAAACCAAAAAAAAAAAAATAAAAAACAAAACAAGAAAGGAAAAAAAACAAAAAGAACAAAGGTAAAATGAGAACAAGTTTCTACGTGGAAAATCATGGGTATCCGATTTAACGGCGATTTTTTTCTGCTTTCTGTTTCAGGTGAGTGGCAGGCCGCACCCGCTGTCTCTGTAATGCCAAATAGATGGTCGACGTGCGTATCCGTCGATCGTCAATTTATCGGTTGCGGCGAATCAGATGCTGCACCGGTGAGTGACGAACCCCCCGGACCTCCCGTAGCTCACTTTGACCAATATTCTCCTAACGCACATATGTACACACAGACACATACATATAGACATATTGTACATGCGCAAACACATAGCCACACACAAAGAGAGAGAGAGAGAGAGAGAGAGAGAGAGAGAGAGAGAACGAGAGAGAATGAGAGAGAGAGAACGAGAGAGACTTGCACACGAAACATATACACGAAAGCTCGATATCCAAAACGTACATAGGATGTACGCACCCGTACTATAGTTTAGCACTGTTGTGTAGTTGATATCCCATAGCCAGAATTCCTCTTCGGTCTCTGTCCGTAGCTTCAGCTTTCTCGTAGTATACACGTAGAAATGGGCAGAGTGAGCTTTCGACACGGTCACCATTATTTTCACGGGACACGCTCGTCTCGATTCTGAGGCGGATTTTTTGTCGGCGTCGCGACGTCTTTCGTTCGGCGTCGTTTCCTTTCGGCAACATATTTTCTCGAGATCGTTCGAAGCGAAACACTATACTTTGACGAGATCCGAGCTTCCTCGAGATCATCGTTGTCGTTTTTATCACCGTCGTCGTCGTCATCGTCGTCGTCGTCGTCGTCGTCGTTATTGTCTTGGGGGATCGACGAGATAGCAACGTTTTTGCGTACGCGTTGCGGACGACAAACGACTAGAGCTCGTCCGTGAGCCTCTACGAAACCTAAATACGTAATGAAGGCTAAACAAGTATTCGTAAGATAGTTATTAGCGAGTAGAGAGTAAATAAAAAATAAAGATGGAAGATTAATTAATGGAGGAATGGTCGGGGAGCGAAAACAATGCCGCGAAAAACAACAGGCTCGTACGTGAGCTATGATGAATTTCTTTTCGCGGCTCGATGTACAAATACCGTAGGAGTACGTTCTTCTTCTTTTACTATTTCCTAATCTTCTTCTTTTTCTTCTTCGTCTATCTCTATTTCTATTTCTCTTTTTTATTATTATTGTATTATTTTGTACTTCCAAATTTATCGTCCAATTTATCACAAAACCTGCGCTCGCGCACGCGTTTATTTTCGAACGATCCGATTGAATGAATTGTTAACGGCGCTGTTATGTTTTTGTTATTTTTATTAAGATTGCGAAACGACACGAGAATACATTTCCGTCGTCCGTAACTTTAAAAAGTTACGCGTACGAAATAGTTTCTTTCTTATGATCCTTGAATGAATGCGACGGATGACGGACAAGTGATTCTTTCGATCGATACAAAATGTTATTTTATGTTGATATGTTCGCGGATAAGAATTTTGTTAATATTATATAAAAACTTTTATTAGATGCTCGGTAAAAAGAGATATAATATTTTTTCGTTCGGAAGCGTTCGAAATGTCTTCAAATCTTTTTTATGTTTTTTATGTTTTTTATTTTTCCTTTTGTTTTCTCTTTTCTTTACTACTCTTCATTCTTCTTTCTATTTTTTCTTTTCATTGTCTAACGTCGTTCTCCAAGAAGCAAGACGAAAATAGAGTTATAAAGAAAAAAGCTATATATATATATATATATATATATATATATATATGTATATAATATCGTACGTACCTACCTTAGTACCTAGAAAGCCTGCGAGACGAGAAAGAAGAGCGTGTCGGCGCTACCATAAGTAGTAACGCTGTTCTCTAGTTAATGTATGTATACGAATACCTAATCGCTAAGAGGGGAGGGGGGGGAGATCTTGCGAGAAATAAAATTTTAGATAAACCGCAGTATTTCGTAAGAATGAAAATTGTAATGTTAATAAATAATTATTTATTTTGTGGATCTCGGAAAGAAGTAAAAACAAAACTAGAATCTTTTATCTGCTACGCTGTGCTATAAGTTATGAATTTAGGCAAGAGTAGGCATAATTTAGAAGGGTAGACGTTACCCGCGTGCGTAGTGGTAGACGTATTTGTGTAAACGTTTTAAAGTGGCGCAACGATCCTTTTTTGTAATATATTAGAATATTCGTTGTTTACCAATCCGAATCCCAGATTGTGTGTGTGTATCAGAGAAAAAAGAGAACGAAAGAGATAACGAGAAAAAAAAGAGAGGGGGAAAGAGAGAGAAGGAGAGAGAGAGAGAGAGAGAGAGAGACAGAAAAAAATGAAAATCCGCATGTGTATATGTGTTCTTACGTGTGCGTGTGCATGTGCGTGTGCGAGAAAGAGAGAGCATATGCAAAAGAAAGAAAGAAAGAAAGAAAGAATGAATGAATGAGCGAGTCAGGGCCACACCTGCCGTTTACGTATAACGTTGTAATGAAACGCTCTCTTTTAGGAGCGGTCATCGTTTCGAAGCCTGTTGTAATATTACATTGATTATACGATTGCTAAAAAAATAAATGCTATATAAACTTAATCACGAGTCTTCGCTTCTTTCGCTACGATTTTCTGTCGTAGCACGATACCCATCGATACTTATCTCCGCTTCCTGAATCCTTTCCACATATTTTACGATAATTAATCGAGCTTAGAACGTTAGAATTAATATATCTTTTTCTTTTAAACAATTACACTAGTCCTTTTCTTCGTTCGAAGTTAATTCGATAGTACGGTCTTATTTTTTATCATACGTTTTTCACGCTTTTCACGCTTTTCACGCTCGTCCGTGATCGAGATAAAGGATAGAAAATAGAACGGATATTAGATTTGCAGCGCGAAGAGGATTCACCGAGGCAAGGATAGTTACGTAAGATCGGCTTGCACAGTCTCTCTCTCTCTCTCTCTCTCTCTCTCTTTCTCTCTTTCTCTCTCTCTTTCTCTCTCTCTCTTTCTCTTTCTCTTTCTCACGGTAGGTTCTCGAATTCCGTCGTAAATCCCGTTAAACGTCCGCAGAATCTTTATCAATTCGACGGCAATATCCGGTGACCGGCGAAGGAACGTGCGAGTGCGGCTTTACGACGCTTAAAAGCGCTCGTCGTTGTCGTCGTCGTCGTCGTCGTCGTTGTCATCGAGTGGGGGGAAGGAAGACAGGGGTGGCATCGGACGACAAAGAGGGTGGCGGCTTTTGCCAGAAAAGAGCCGCGCCTTTAAAGGGCCGACGTTGATCCAGGGGTCGAGTTTTCCGCGTACGCTCATAAGTCTCCAAACGCTCCGGGATATTAATATGTTATTGCGGAAAGACTCCCTCATGAAAGTCGACAAGGATCGCAGAAATATGTCGCATGCGCGCGCGCAACCACAAAGACAGACGTACGAGCAAGAAAAAGGGATAGGGTAGGATTCTCCTCGTCGATAGTGTGTCCTGCTATCCTCCTACATGGTCGCAGCTAGCTTCAACGAGCCAACACATCCACGTCGGGTGGACCGTTCCACTGGAATTCAGCAGACGCCATTTGTATTAATGAAGCCCCCACCCCCACTCCATGAAGTCCATGCCACACTCCGACAATGCTGCACACCGGATGAATTATGTACTTACGCTCGAACCGAACGAAACACCGATATCTAGGCACGAGCTATGCTTTCCCATTTCTATCACGCAAAAGTTCAACCCTGGACCTTCGGCTTTTCTCGTCGTTCGACCTGAATATCTCATATTTTCCTTCTCTCTCTCTCTCTCTCTCTCTCTCTCTCTCTCTCTCTCTCTCTCTCTCTTTTATTCGAGTCATTCGTTAGGTCGAGTCACGTGCGTTCGTTCCTACTATTCATTGGTCGATGAATCAAGGACTTTTCGGTGATCTTTACAGCGTATAGATATTTTTATTTTTCATCGCTCGGATCAGTATCTCGAACATTGTGGAAAGCTATATAGCGCAATCCAAACGAGAGCTCGTTTTAAATTGGAGCAAACATAGATCTCGTAGGATGGATACCATGACCGACGAAAAGATTAAGCACGAAAATGGTTAAGAATTCGTGCTTTTTCCAGACAAGGGGTACGAAGGGAGTTGCTTCGCCAGAAGCTGCGTAAGCACAAGCCATTATCCGAAAGACATAGGGAACATCCATCACGTCCTGGCGCGAATAAAACGACCGCTTTACTTTGGATTACAGGGGGTGCAATTTACAGCAGGCGCGAGAGCACCTGTTCGTTCTTCCTGAGATGGAAAGGTGGGGTTGCGAGAACCGAGGGAACCTAGAGGGTTGGATATCTTCGAAGGGGTGTGGGAATAGCGTGCCTCGCAGACGTTGCGGTAATTGAATCTCAGTAAGTCCTTCTATATAGGTGTATCCACTTAAGCAACTGCCCCACCCACCTACCTTCTCCTTTCTTCTTTGCCTTTTCGATCCTTCTTCCTCCTGATTTTCTCTTCTATATCCTCCGGTAAGAGAAGCTTTACGTTCTTGATGAGCAAATTCTCTGCCAAGCTCGACTTATCTCTCGCTTTTCCTCCAGTGAACTATTACCGGCTTGGATGGATTTCTTTCCGGATAACCTCTTTTCTTTTTACGGACAAGAAAACGTAGAATAAGGTTTAAATAAAACTTTATCTTTCATCGATCGTAATACTGATTGTTAAACTTTACAAATGAATAAAATATCGGTTTTATTCCATCGGATTAATCGATTCAATGAAAGAATCCAATTGCCATGATTTCGTAGTCTCGACGATTCAAGGGAACGTTCGCCAAAGCGTAAAACCCATTTCCAATGGTCTCTCGGAGTAGTCTTTGCCGGCAGAGCAACGAAATCCTGATGTACGATCCTCACGTTTCAGCGGCTCCTTGGCTCTAGCCGACTTGATATGAATGTGTTAGGTGTAGATGAGCCTAGCGTGCTCCGCCCTCATATAATTACTTCGCGCGCTCTCGGCGTAACTACACCCTCGTTCCCGCACACCAACTATCGTCCCACTCTTCCTCTCTCTCTCTCTCTCTCTTAGACTTTAGTTTCCGTGGTGTTAGAGAAACGAGAGGTAGCGTTGGTCCTGCTCGTTGTTGTAGTCGTGCAGAACTTGTGAATGTCTCAGTGTAGCATGCGAACAACACAACGAAAGGGTAGCTCGTTTGAGAGAGAAAGAGAGAGAGAGAGAGAGAGTGAGAGGGTGGAAGGAGAGAGGGAAAGAGCTGAGGGTTGCGGCCGGTGTGAGGAAAACATGGCAGGGGGAGGTTATTAGGCAACGCAGCACCTCATCCCTCATCCACGTAACCGCGGCGCAGCGTGTATTATGTAACAACACGGAAACGAAGCATGGGGTGGCTGCTTGGATGAGAGGCAACGTTGGTGGTGCTAGCTGTATTGCTGCTACCAACTGGACGAGCTAAGAGGGGAGGGCGAAAGGGTACTTGCTCAGTGTACCGCCGCTGGTATTACATGCTTCCATACCGGCACGCTCAAAATAAGTGCTCGCTTGTTGTAACTCTCGGACGTGGTCCATTATTTTCCCGAAGCTTTGATTTTTCAATTTAATCCGTCTTACTTAACCATCGATCTCATTGATGTTTATTTCCTTTCGTTTCGTTCGTTTAATCTTTTTATTCGACTCGCCATGGAACGTCCGCTGCAATGAATTAAGTCTTATGAATTTAAAACCAAGACGAGTTCGCACCTTTAATTGCCTTCGCTTTGATGAATGTCAGCGATGACTTCGCAAAATGATCTCCCTCACAATTAGTCACGAGAGAGGTATATTTATCGTGGATTTCGCGACGGACGGTTTAATTTAACGTCCAAACTCACGCACACAATATGCCGTCCACGAGCTTTTCGTTCGAGAAAGATGGAGTTTGTGCATCGTTCGGGTTTTCCCGCATAAAGCCGGGACTCTTCCTCGATTTCTTTTTTATCTCCGTCGCTTCTAATTCCGTCTGTGAGCCTGCAAAAACGTCGAGGCTAACGTACGACGAGCTGGATTCTCAGTAACGTCTACCGAGATATCATCTCCCCTTACGACCCCGAGATGTCCCTGTTTTGCCTGTAAATATCGAACGAAACTAACGTCACCTGAATCCCACTTTGATCTGTTTATCCCGGCAGTTAAAGTGTCATGCTTCCTTATTAAGATTATTTAAGACTCTCGCGCAAACCCCTTTTCCACGAAATGTACATATAAAATATACTTACGCATATATTAAATCCCTAATATCTACACACACATATATATATATGTATATATATATTAATTATAAATTCTAATTCTAATATTTATTAAAAATAGTTATAGAATTATTTTTGTTTTTTCTTTTTATAAAACGAACCGATCGAATTTAAATAAAATTCTATTCCACTTCGAAATAATCAGACTCATACAAAATTCAACAACAGACACCAACAGCTGGACTAAGTCCTCCTCTTGGACAGGATTGTCCGATGAAGGAATAATACAAACGCGCTAGACAGAGGAGACCGACCTACCCCTTACTATCCGTACACCCGTCGCCCGCAAATAAATCTTTCCGCCCTCTAATTGGCCTTCCCTCCATTTCCTCGTCTCATACCCTGGTCGACCTAGTCCTTCTTCTCTCTTTCTCTCTCTCTCTCTCTCTTTCGCCATTCCTTCCTCCTCCTTTCGACCACCCTATCCTCAGTTCTCTTCCTCTCTTTCCCCGCTCTCATCTCTTCCCTCTCATCTCATCTCGGCTTTGCCTCCCTCTCACCTAAAGGCGAAGCGGGCACAGCTCCAGGAAACGTCCTCATCTCCAACCCCAACTCTCGTCTTTCTACCACCTTCCTCTTCCTTCTTCTCATCCTCCTCCTTCTCTTTCTTTACCTCCTCCGACACCCAGTTCGCCGAATTATTAGAATTATTAGACGTTATATTGGCCGCAAAGTGTTCGCTTCTTCGCCAAAACTCGATTATGAATGAAGTTAGCTGGTAATTTTGCACAATTCCACTGTTAACGTTTCGTATGGATTTTATTTCTCTTCCGAAAGAATCTTGGATTCTGACCTATCATACGTCTCTTCCTAATATTATAAACGTTTACATTTATTTACCCCACGATGTCTGATACATATGGTTAATGAATTATTGCCAAGAATTGGCATGGATCCAAGTAATAAAATCGATATCACATTATTTCGTATAACCTCAGCTTCTCGAATAATCTCATAAATTAGCAATAATTTTACCATTAGCGAAAAACTAACTCAAGGTCAACGCAACGCATCGTCACAGTTATTAAACGCTCTTACCTTTTGAAACAAGACAAAAGTTCGCTCACGTAAAGTTTTTCAGAGGAAGAAGAAAAGGAAAAAGAAAAAAAACACGGAAAAGATTTTTCCTAAAGGCCGACAAACACCTGCCTCTTATTTCAATGAACAATGTTGCCAGTGAAATGGGAGCAAAGCGCGATGATATACCTGAAAATAAAATTCGTCCTCGGGACGAGGTCGCGTTAACGTTTTAGTGGAGAAAAACGGTACCGTAAACTCAACCGCTACGATATCGTCGTAGATCTCGAAGAGTCACGTCGGAATTTCGGCGCGACGCCGCAAAATCCTCAACTAGAGACCTTGGAGACGACGAGAAATATCCAGTACTTCTTTCTCCCTCTTTCTCTCTTTCTCTCTCAAGGTAATGTACTGTTTTCGGAACTGTAACAATCGTGCGACCTAACGGGATCTCGGGATCGACCGAGATTGTTGTTTGCGGAAACGACGCCGGCGGTTTGCGGGCCGACGGACTGACTGACGCGTACGGTCTTCACGCGTTAAATCTTTTATCGCCTCGCCGACCTAACAAGAGAGAGGAGGAGAAAGAAAAAAAGGAGATGCGGGTCGTTATTGTGTGCCTCGGGAAATAAGAACAAGATAGTTGGATGTGCCAAGGACGTTGCCGTCGGATTGTCAAGCGTGGAACCAATGAAGAAGCTCGTAAATCTGGAGCAACACGGGTGGTAACTTTTTGCAAGCTTATACTCTCGCACATACCGTATTCTCTTTTATTTATCTCTCTCTTTCTCTCTATCTATCTCATTCTCTTAAGAGAAGTTTCCTGCGGTTTCAAACGCGCTTGTCCAAGTAACTTTATAGAAGAAAAGAAAAAAATAACAGGATTGCCTTTTTTCCGGAAGGCACGATGTTGTGTATAATTTATGGATTCATATGTGGCAAGAAATGAATTACAAACAAAATGTAATATTTATCTGTCCAAATAAGATTTTTTACTGTTACACAAAACTGAGAGTATTTAAGATTGAAAGACATTCGATACGTATTAGTCATCGAAATGCGTCCTGAAATAGTTCGGCATAAGGCGACGAAATAAAAGCAGCCTTGTAAACGATACGATGACTTATGGAGATTGCGTTTAACAATAAGGAAAGGGGTTCGTCAAGTCTGATTCACAGATCAGCAACGATAAATGCAACCTCCTCGTTTCGGTAAGCACCGAGTCGCGAAAGAGCGATAGAGCAGGACGAAGAACGAAATAAAGAAAGTAGAATTCGTTTCACCCTCGAGTGTGACGGAGCGAAACGGAATTTTACATGGCGAGCGATCGCGAAACAAAGGGCCAGGATAATCACGAGCAATCCCATGGGAGGATATTTTGCATGGGAGGCGAAGGAGTGAGAGATAAAGAAAGAGAGAATAAAAGTTGGTGGGGCAAAGGGTGGAGTTCATAATAAAGCGCGAAGAAGCGGTACGTTAATTTGTAATCGCTTTTGCGGTTGGCCGATGGGCGCGTCCGTATTGAGTGCTTTCCAGTCTTGAAAAAGGGCCGGTACGTTAGCGTACCATAGGGGTTTCTCTTTGCTGGGGGAAACCATCATAGTTATGCAGATCAACGAAGGGCGGTATGGTGGCTGACAGCAGTATAATAACTACCTCTATAGGCTACCCTACCCGTGCTAAAATAAAGCTCGAGGAAGCGATATAACTCTTAGCTTTTACTTTCTTTCCGTCTTTCGAACAGGTATCATAACAATAATCACTCAGTCAATAAAAATAATGGTCGTAAGACTAATTGTCTACGATCATAATTTTTATTACTTTTATTTAAATTACCAAAATGGAACTTCTTTCGATTCCGAAACGTCATACGTGAAAGTTTCAATTCTTACAGTTTTTCTCAAAATTAAGAACGATCTACGGGAATATTAATCGTGATTAGATCTTATCCTTGAGATAAAATCAAAATCGATTACGTTAGAAATAAGAATGAAAGAAAAATTGAAAGACTATTTGGGTAAGGTACTAGGATGGAATTGCAATGGCTAGGAAAGAGTAAGATCAATGAGAGAGAGAAAAGAAGGCGAGATTCGAGAGAGGCAGCAAGAAACGGAAGAAGAAGTAGCAGAAGAACAAGAAGAAAAAGAGTGGAGAAAGAGAGAGAGAGAGAGAGAGAGAAACTACGAGCGTGATGTATCGCGGCATCGAGCATTCGAGCATCGAGAGGACTTTGGCGGAAGGGTAGGGGAGTAAGGTGGTTGGAAGGATTCGTTCGAAAGGGGAAGATGAAGGGTGAGGGGCTTCGGGGGTGTGTAGTTACTCGGCTAGAGTCGAAGAAGGAGGAAAATAAGGGGTTGTTCGGCGCCGCCGCCCCATGCTTGGCTTGCAAACCGACTTCCGTCCTCCGCGCGACTATTCAGACGTTGCTGTCGTTTTTACCGTGCTGCGAGGAGCAACGAAAAAAGAAGACGAAATATCCTCTCTCACTCTCCTAACTATAGGTATATGTAACTTACCTATATAGGGTGTTTCCCGAGTATTCGTAGTAAATTTAAGGGCCAGTTTTCCATGCTCGCAAAAGAAAAACAGGTTATAAGAACCGTAGATGGATTAGTTTGAAATTGGTATTAAAAATCGTCTGATCTAAAATCGTCCGTTTAAAGTCGGTACGAATGTAGATAATTTATGCAATGTTTGAAATACGTAAAAAAAAAAACAGAAGAATTTATTTCAGTTATTTAAAAAACACCCTGTACATAGAGAATAGGAAGAGGAAAAGTCTAGCATCGGTCTTTCCCGAGGCACCCGCGAGCAATGGTCTCTAGGAACATAGGAGCATTCTAGGACTCTTCGTAGGTGCGCGAAGAGTTAGAAGGATGCGAGGAGAAAGAAAGAGAAAGAAAGAGAGAGAGAGAGAGAAAGAGAGAGAAAGAGAGCGAGCTAGTGTCCAAGAGCGTCCACAATATATCTTCGGCCTTATCTGCCGCTCGCTGTTTACTGCCCGATAGACTCCGCAGATAGGAGAGTCCTGCATCACCCGGTCCGCGAGAGCCGAGTCACTTACTTTTATATATGTTGTTACTTACGTCACCGGTTGTAAGAGGGTCGTGCTTGGCTTGCTTTGGAGATTCGGTGAGACAAGTTGGAAAATGCTGATGGCCCGGCTGAGATACGAGCGATGGCAGACGGCGACGCCGACGTCGCGCCTAGTCGCGAGTCTACTCGCGTTCAACCATCGCGCCTACTGCGATTTTCTCAGAAAACCTTCTATTCCTTGGACCTTGTCGTCGGATATAATTTACGTGAATTCCGACGTTTAAGACATTTTCGAAAGAGGGAGAGAGAAAGGAAAAAGAGAGAGAAAGAGGACAAGATCCGAGAAAATGATTCAGTTTGATGCTTACGAAGGCAAAAGAATCGGTTTTGATGTAGTTTCTAGAAATAGAGAATAAATCGATTTTCTTCTTTTTCTTCTCTTTCTTCTTTCGAGAAATAGAGAAAGAGAGGGAGAGAACTAGATAGTCTGATATTTTATTGGAGATTTTATCGTCGTGAGAAGTAAGTATATTATACCTTGCGTAAATATATCCCGTTCGAAAGGCAAATGATTAGGCGATTCGATTAGAGAACTCTTTTCGGGCTTATCTGAAGTCTGATTGATCTAGAACTTGGATAAATAGTTAGAAGCTCAGAACTACTCTCGTTTATTATTGCGATTCTACTTGAAATATTTACTCTCTTAAATCGATCCGCATTCGTAAGACATCGATTCGCGACGATAACCATTCTAGCCGGTTGACGTTTATCGCATCGTAGAAAAACTTGATGCGCAAGAGCGTTCGACCGACGAAGAGGTAATCGCGCGTGTGAAGCACGTTTTATCGTTCGCAATACCTGTTGGACTTTTTATGTATAGCGTAACGAGAATTTCGCATTAAAACGGCCTTTCGCGTTCCTGCCGTTTGAGTCGAATACCATAAATTTTCAATCTGTCATTCTCGCGTAAAAGAAGACAGAGTGATAATTTGAAAAATTTTCTTATGAACGATCGGATAAATTTCTGCGATAGTATTACAGTCATGTAATTAATGAACACGGTAGACATATAAGTTAATTGACAAAAATTCCTAATTAAAAACATTTTTTCTAATCTTATCGATTCGTGCAAATAATTTCTGTAATTTTTTTAAGTTAACTTTCTATAATATTTTTTATGAGTTCGAAGATAAAAAACATATTCGAAATAAATCGAATTTTACCTTAACAACGATGTTAAAAGCAAATAGAAAAGACACGAGGGAGGCACGAAAAAAAGTATTAAACACATACACACACACACACACACACACATATATATATAGAGAGAGAGAGAGAGAGAAAGAAAGCAAGCGTTCGTTCTCGTACCGGAACTTCCTTCCTTCCGTTCACTGATCGACGAGCCAAGTTTTCTCGTCCCTCGGATATGGGTCGGGATCTTTTTCCCTGGTGTTCCTTACTATCCCTCTCCCCCTCTCCTCCCTCTTTTCTCTCCAATTTCTTTTTCAAAGAAGAGAGGAGAATCGACGCGAATCCACCGTAATTTCGAGGTAACTTTTTCTTTGCCTCGAGACGTATCGTTCAGAAGCTCATGAAAGTTTGATGACGAAAGCAGAAGTTAAGAAATCGCAGGAAGCTACGGCGAGTCGTTTCGGAGGTGTACCCGAACGTTTCGTTTCCGTCGCGACACGAAGAAACTGGACCGCCCGAGGAAAATCTCGTGCCTTTTGAAAGTCGCATATAACGTGACATTGTACGGCAAGAAATACAGGATTGCTTACGCCAGCATTAAACGAAAGTTCGTTTTATCGTAATTGTAAATGTGGGGAATAGGTAATAGATAGATACTTTTCAAAGTAACGTAAGAATGAATTGAATTTCAAATCTCGACTTTCCTCAGTTTCTTTTCGAAAAATTAAAAACCATTCGTAGAAAATGTCTCGATAATGAAGGCTTGGCTCGTATATTCGACGAATAAAAAATATATATACGTACGATGTATGTAAATATATACCAGCCAAAGCAACATACTCATTTAGAAAATTTTTGTAAATTAGGAAAATGCGAGAAAAGATCGAGAAGGACGGCCATCTTCGTTGGTTCGAAAAGTGAGAGAGGTGGAAGTTAGTGACAAGGAGGCAGGCTACGTCGTTACGTCCCCTCGTTTTTAGCGAAGGAACTGCATGGGACAGCTGTCGACGTACGGTTCGCCGTACTTTGTCGAAGTAAACGGGCCATGGGACGAAGCCAGTTCTTCCAACGTAAAATCCCCTCCTCCTTTGCCTTTCCTTTATCACGACTTTTTCAAAGCGAACACCTCAGTACGCACCGGGCTTGCGAGTAAACGCGAGTGAAAACGCGTTTATATGTACATCTCGCTTATGAAATCATTCGAAATTCGCTTCTATCGGTTTCTATGTCCGACAATCGTTGATAGTGCCAAACGTATCCTTACGACAAATAATAAAAAGAAACAAGTAAAATAGTAGAATAATAACTCAAAAGGGAATGAAGATCGTCATTGTCGGACGGATCACATTGATCATCTCTTTAGAAATCAGTGGGTTGAAATTTTCCAAGAAAAAAAGAAAAGAACTTTAACGTCGTAACTTCGATCATACCTGCTCTTTGAATTTTCGGAAAAACAAGAAAATTCTTTTCCTCAATATTCGGGGTCCTTCGCGCGAGGGCCATTTCGCGACGTCATTAATAACGGGGCGTCCTTATGATGAAATATGGATTGCGAATATCTGAAATATGATAATAAACGTGAAATATCGAGGGAGCAAGGAAAGTGGCTGGGCGGCTTGCGATCCCTCATCGTACAAAGCCTTCGATAAGGCCGCTATTGGAATCTCGATGGAGGAGAAAGGAGCACTAGGGGCTGGGGGAGAGGGTGGGGGATGCTCGACGATATCGGATTTGAACCGTCTCGAGGGAGAAAGGACGAGGTGGAGCTACCGCGTTACTACGTCGTCGTGGATGTTGAAAGAGAAAGAAAAGAAGATAAACGAAAGAAAGAAAGAAAGAAAGAAAGAAAGAAAGAAAGGAAGGAAGAAAGAAAACAAGAAAGAGAGAGAGAGAGAGAAGAATAAAGAAGGAAGCTGAAAACGGGAATACGCGCACGCGCTCTCTTACGGCCGTCCGTCTATCCGCTTCTCCGCGGATAAAATGTAGATAGATGAGCTATAGATTTATAGCAACCCCCGTAATATCGTATCTCTATGTGAAGTCGCTAGGGAAAACGCACTATCGATGGAGGACACGTTCGAAACGCGAAGTATGTCCGTACCTTGTTCGACTCTCTGTCAACACTCTGTGAGACTTGATTCATGTCAATCGTCTGCTGATGGCTCATCGAGAGATTTATTAAAAGAGGTATTTACCGTTTTTACCACGAATCGATCCATTCTTATAGAGTTTCGAAGTTATTATTATCTTTTATATAAAGAGAAACGAAGGATATGTTTATTAATGTCATGGATTTGCAATTGTACGATCTTTTTTGAGGGGATTCAATGATCAAAACACCTTGCGGGAGATGCATAGTGATTTGCTTTCATACGGTGACCATATTATGATCAAAGTAAAATACGTGCAATTAAAATGTGATTAAGACATCATTTGAGAAGGTTTATCTTCGAATATATCGCTTCGTCTTGTTTTAATACTATTAAAATAAGACCATCCAGATGTTAACTTGTCTTAAATCATTTAAGTATCAATTTTTTAAATATACTTACGTAAGATAGTGAATTCGCTCGGTTGAGATACGACTATGGTTTCTTTATCGCATGGTTTCTCTCAGAAACGAAAAAGAGATTCACCCTCCGGTAACTAGGCAGCTCTTGATTACCCTTGAGATTTATAGTACAATTTGTAGCACTTTAAAGAAAGACGACAGCCCTTCTTGTCCTCTCCAATAAGATTCATTCCGTAGAACTAATTTTTCAGAAAACATTTCCTTTTTGTTTTCCTTGTTTTCTGCATTAATTCTAAGAAAATCATTATCTTTCCTTGTTATGTTTTAAAGCGAAGTATGTAAAATGATCATTACTACAAATCTTGATTACGACATTATAAATTACAGTGAAAACAAATATTTTAAATAAGACTGGCCAAATTTAATGCCGGTCATCGATGTCACAATAGTCAATGTATTAAGAACGCATTTCTCGTTCTCTTTCGAAGCAACGAATTCGAAACCGATCATAACCATAGATCTTCAAACTATCAGAAAGAGAAAGAAAGATCGCGTGTATCGATATGTATACACACGTATCTACGTACGCTAGAGTTTCCAGTTTCTTTTTTACGAATCGTTAGAAAATTTACGATCAACGTACGTACGTACGTGCCAAAGCTACCGCAAAATGACAGACGAACGGACGATGAGAGCACCGATTCGCAAACGTCGTTAAATAACAACGAGGAAAAAGCATGTTTTGCTTGCACGAGGGTGCGCGTGAAAAGTAATAGATCCTACATGTATGTATATATACCTATACAGGGTGTATCGATATTAGACGTATCTTTTTAAACGATTATTTCTCAACTTCAATAAAAGCGATCACGAAAATTCCTTGTTTCTTTGTCTCTTTTTTCTCTCTATTTTCTTTCAATCGAAGAGCGTTTAATCCTGAAAATATACGAACTAAACACGAGTCCATCGTAAAATTTTTAAATCGCGAAAAGCGAATACTTTCGACGACACCCCGTGCTGCTTCTATTCGTCCGATGAATTCATACACATGCCACGATCTATGCACTTTTGCTTCGCACATCGTCGAAAGAGTCGGGAAGTCATTGAAAAAGGGAGGTTTTGTCAGAATACGAGATATACCGACGAGGATTGGGTCGGAATTGGGATGAGTTCGAGAGATGCAGGGGTAAGGGGAAGTGGGTGGTAAAGGTGGAGGTGGAAGAGGGTCGTAGGCAGAGGGAGGTAGTCGCGGTGGTAGTGGTGACGTTCGTGGAGTACGCCAGGTGGAGGTGGGAGGAAAACGGAGGTAGGGATGGAAGCAGATATATATCCATGGCAATGCGTTACGGGTTCAGCTAAATCCGCCATGATGAATGTGTTGGCGGGAATAAATCCGCAATGCACACCCCCACCGCCTTCCTCGAGTTCCCCTACCCCCTTTGATTCTCTCTCTCATTCTCTCTCTCGCTCTATCTCTCACTCTTTCTCTCCCTCTCTCTCTTTACTATTCTATCTCTATCTCTATCTCTTTCTCTTTCTCTCCGTTTCTATCTAACCTCTTCCGCACATCGCACCCCTTACGCCATCTTTACCATCCCTTAACTGTACGTTCTCGTACACTCTGGAAACGTGTCTATCTCTCTTTACTTACCCCTTCCTCTTCTCCTTCCTTCTCTCGGTTTCTAACCGCCTATTCCGACATTCTCCGAGTTACTCTAACGTAACTGAGACAGATCTACCGATCTCAGTTTATTCAACTGGACAATGACGTTTCCATGGAAAGAATAGAGCCTGTAGGAAGGATCATTTCGATATGTCACTTATCGGAAATACCATGATATTTTATAAGATGATTATTACAGTAAGCAGAAATCATAAAATTGAACTTCTCGTCATGTCACTCAGTGCAAAGGTTCGTATTACTACTCCTAAAAATCGATCACGAAAACTTCTTTACAATGGAACAAAATTTTGTTAATGTTTTCATTCTGCTATCGAACATACATTGGTTTGCCCACGTGATACGCAAAATTTCACGCAATCGTGCTCTTTATTTAAAACATATACATACGCATTTACCTAGATAGCATACGTGTATGTGTATATGAGGAGAGTATGTAGACGTTTATTAGGATTTATAGGTCGAATAATTTCACGCCTGCCGCGCGTTTTTTATCTGCGCGCTCAGCGAAACGCAGCGATCGCGAACTCGAGCAAGAAGTGGAAATGAAAGAGCATCCCGATTGTCGTACCCTCTCTTCGTCATTACGCTCGATAAAATCTCGGTCGCGAGTGTACCCACGACTTTGGATTTTTCCAATAAATCTTTTAAGCCCGCCATGCTATATCTTTCTACGCATTTCTTTTTTGAATCCTATCTTTGTTCGGAATAATCTCGATTCTTTGAATTTCACGGTTCGAGTGTACGATGTAATTACTCGGATGAATCAACACATTTAAACGAATACATTTCATCATTTACAGACAGGAAGAAACTTTTTCATGAAAGACGAAGAATTTTCAGAAAGAAAAACCGACCATCGATCCTCTATTTCTCGAAACCCATAAATAATCCCTTAGCAACTCATAAGCAACGATATTTCATTCTTTCCATTTAAATTAAATTCTAATAACATAAAGGTAGATTAATAGAAGAAATGATGGTTAAATTCTCTTGGAGAGGCTCTAATCGGAGCCCTAGGTAATAACGAGGAAAGCAATCGAGCTTTTTGGAGGTTCCTGATAAGATCTCGATCGGTGGTAGGCCGAGTTAGCGGTTTGCGAACGTTTCGAAGCAGATCTCGTAGGTCGAATTCGAAATCGGAATCCGAGAGCGCGCCGGCGATAGGAATATTCGAGCTGGTGGAGTGCGCGCGAGCGGGACACGAAGGATAATCCTCGTGGATTATTGCGGTATCACGTGGGTCCATACGTGCTCACGAGAGGATGCCCTAGGATGTCGTATTTGTATGCCGTGGAATACACCCACGCGTTTGTATCGCACGGCTTCTCCATGGAAACCCTTGCTAGGGGCCGGGCCTGCTGCGATACCCTAATTCCTAAATCTGTCGCCATAAGTCCTCGTTACAATAAATATCCCGACACCGGTGTGTGTCCGGACTTGCGCGCCTCCCTCTCCTCCTCTTCCTCCTCATCCTCATCCTCCTCATCCTCCTCCTCGTCCTCCTCATTCTCCTCTCGCGTTACATGCTATCTCTCTCTCTCTCTCTCTCTCTTTTGCTTTTCCTCTTACTCTCTTGCCAAGCTTCGGATAAGTACACCTTGCTTACGTATCTACGGCGAGACTCTGAAACTAATATCATTTCAGAGAATACGTATATTCTAAGGAAATAACTGCAACCGAAGGTTTTTGATTCGTCAAAATCTAAACTTCTATTCTAAGACCTCTTAATAAAGTTATACTTTTGTCCTATATACCTGCTAGTATATAAGTGAAAAAGTGAACATTTGTCAAACACGAATTGCCAGTCTATTTCATTCATTTAGAACGAATTCATGCTATTGAAAAATAACAAAATAAAAAATTATTATTGTCTCATTCGAATAGGAATGGAAATTTCTTCTCATTAATTAAAAACATGAATGATGGAATTAATCCATCGTGATCGTGCATTGATTTAATCGTTCGATCGAGTTCGTATCCACAAAACACATTTGAGTTTTAACCGAGTTCCCCTCCTTACCTTTGCCGAGTAAGTACCAAGTTCGCGTATCGCCCACGCGCTCTCTTCATCCCCACGAAAGAATAATAATTGAGAGGGTTGGCTCGGGATATAACGTAGGAGATGGAGGACGAGGGCTGACAGGATTCATAATTTCACGCGAGCTTATTGCCGTCAGTTATTTATCCTCTTGGGCTCATTCCACATGCAGCTCGCGCCGGCGATCTCTCTCTCTCTCTCTCTCTCTCTCTATCTTTCTCTCTATCTTTCTCTCTCTCTCTTTCGTACTCGTCTTTAACGCTGCTCGCGCCATTTTAGCGAGTAAGATGAGTCACGAGGCGTCCGAGCCTATGTCACGATGCAATTTCGAAAGTCGACAGCGCCTGGTTTCCCTCGTGCATCGCCGCGTTCGCGCAATTATAAATCGATTATCCGACATCGGCCAGCGGGCCACGTATTACAGAGTAATTTATGAATAATTCCAGAGTACCGTCCGATACAGCCGTAGGACAATACCTTCTTACTCACAGGAGGAAGAATTAAGAGAGAAAGGATAATGACTTCTTTCGTTGTCCGTTCTTCGTAATAGTATATCGTAACTCGAAAACTAAATGATTTTTATCAATTTATCGGCTATCTTTACGTCTCCTGAGAATTTCATTACATATATTAGAAACGTGAAGTCATTTTTATAATGGAAAAGATACCATTTTAATCATTCCCACAAGCAATTAAATATTTATCTATAATTCTAAACTCTTTCTATGTTACAAATATTTCTACGATATTTCGTAGGACAGATCGCACGCGCAGTTAACAATAGATAGATAGATAGATATCTATATTTATTTATAGATAGAAAAAGTTTGTAAAAATTCGGTAAAAACTTGAAGCGGAGGAAATAGTGGCATTCCGGATCGAAGCAATGACCGAAGGACGAAAACCTTTCGTATGGGGTAGATAAGAGATAGAGAGAGAGAAAAAGAGAGAAATAGAGAAAGAGAGAGAGAGAGAGAGATGGATTGAAAAAGGAGAAAGTGGGAGTGAGAGAAAGAAGGAAACGAGGGAGATGACATAACGAAGACGCAGTGCTGGCAGAGGACGGAGAGGATAGAAAGGCATCGAAGCGAGCTTCGGTGAGTAGTGAAGGGAGTGAGTCGCAAGGGGTTGGGGGGTGGCGTACCGGCGGCAGGGCGCCGCCGTCGGGGCTCCGTCGAGGCGCCGCCGTCGCTTCCGCCCTCTCCTGCTCTCTTTCGCGACGTTCCACGGCTTCCAGTGGTCCCGCTGGAACTCCGCCGCTTCAGGACAACTCGTGAAATCGTGAAACGCTCGAGGGAAAATCGGCGGAATATCAGAAAAAGAGAAAAAGAGAGAAATAGAGAGAGAGAGAGAGAATGAAGAGAAAACGAAAAAGAAAAAGTTACTCGAAGCCGTGCTTTGCTTTTCTCTTTTCTCTCTCTCTCTCCCTCTCTCTCTCTCTCTCTCTCTCTCTCTCTCTTTTTCTCTCTCTTCTTCTCTTCTGTTCGCGTGTACACGCGCCAGAATCGAGACGATTCCAGCCACCGATAAATAAATATGAGATGCACCGACTAAACAGTTCTCGGGTTGTTGATCCTGCGATCTTCGTATAAATCAGTCTGACTCTTCCTTTGGAAAAGCATGCTCTCGCGTATGATACGCAATACATATACGTACATACTTACTTATATACATAGACAAATCTCATGGACCCCCTATGGTGAAATGACTTTCTCGAATTCGACGACGGGTCAAACGGTTGCACGTTTTCTTATGTCCCGCGAAATCGGAAACTCTTATTTCTTTTGTCGAATCGGAAGGTGGATCCATCTTACAGCTCGTTTCGTTTAGGATGCATAATTATGCATAAACGATATCCGTTCCGTGACGGCTATCGAAGGGGAATAGATATAGTCGATTATTGAGATTATCATTCATTTCACGGATCAAGTATTTATTTACGTTCGATGATTAATACCACCGGTGAATAAATTTAGAAATGTAAATACGATTGAACTAAATACAATCGAAGTGGATTATTACATTGTTTATAATCGATAAAATATTCGGAATATATATATGTATATATATGTATATATATGTGTGTGTAGAAGTAAATTTATCGCGAAACGCGTCGTCGGGAAATCTTGCTGGTGAATAAATATTGTCGGAAGAATAAGTGAGTTCTTTGTAGGACCGACATGTCCTACTCAAGCATATCTAGCATAAGTGTTGACTTATGCGAAGAGATGCACGTACGTAGTTAGGTACGTGCGCATACGCAATTCTCTTCTCCTCTCTCTCTCTCTCTCTCTCTCTCTCTCTCTCTCTCTCTCTCTCTCTTTCTCTCTCTCTTCCTCTCTCCTTGATTCTCATTGCTTCCCCTAGTATCCCCGATCCTCCTACTCCACCGGCGTGTCGTTCGTAGCCGTTTGACGTACGGAAGATTAACTACAAGCACGTAACCTCATCTGTCTATCTCACAGCGTGTAATCGCATGTACGCGACTAAGTGCATCGCAAGAGTAATCAGCACCGGAACGACTTAGCTTTGATTAATTGAATACACTCTAAGAGACGTGGCTATACCGACTTACGTGTCTACGCCACGCGCAAACTTTGTCTCTCTCTCTCTCTCTCTCTCTCTCTCTCTCTCTCTCTCTCTCTCTTTCTCCCTCTTTCTTTCTTATCTTCTCCCATACACGTATCTCTTATAAATCTTTATTCGTTTCCTTTTAATGTTGAAACGAACGATTCGCACGTTTTTCACGTACGCCTTAGCTTATAACTTACAATAGCTTCTTTACTTTTATTGACTAGTATATGAAAAAAAGAAAAAATTAGAGAAGCAGATAGAAGAGAATATACAATGACAAAGTATAATTGTCGAAACTTTATATAATCAGCCCTAACGTATCGGCGAAATATCTGTAATTCATTGTTATAGTTAAACGAGTACTGCATTACTTTCGTATCTTGTACAAATACAAATTTTTCCCTCGATTATCACGCATCCATTAACAAAGAAACACCAGTCTATTAACGTTCATATTCCTTTCCCAATTTTCCCTCGAATTTGGATCGAATTATCACGGACGAGCCACAGAGCGCGGTAGGACGATTCGAAAATGATATGGCGAAGAAGACGCATGTGTGTATACAGAGTATCGCATGCGATCGTCGAACGAGCTTTAACCTCGTTTGGTGATCGGTACGGGGGATCGGTCGCGTTTTGTCCGGGCGATCGCATTACGCCGTCGCGCTCGGTCGGCCACTTATTAACAGGTAATTATTTATAATGGAACAATGGAATTTAAATTAATAGTTTAGTTTCATTAATAACGCCGCGTAATTTCGCCCCCGTGCGTGTCAGTGCTAAATAAAATATATGAACCGGTGAACCCAACGCCGCATTACGGTCCGGTAATGCGCGTGCTGCATCGCAAAACAGCATCGTCCTCGTCTCTCCCTCTCTCTCCTACCCTACCTTCTCTCTCTCTCTCTTTCTCTCTCACTGTCTCTCCCACTCTCTCATTCTCTTTCTCTTTCTATCTATCCCTCTCAGTCCTTTACTAGAAGCCCCCTCTCCTCACCTCGCAAACCCCTCTCCTGGAGACACGCGTACCCCGCCAGGAATATAACCACTCTACGTCACGTCTGTTATAAACGCGTAAACACGTGCTGGTACCTCTGGAACCAGGTTGTCCACTATCGAGTAAATAATGGCGCATTAAGCTTTTTCATTCGCATTCGCATTCATTCGCGCGCTCTCGAATTTCTACGTACCTACGACCGCACGCGCGTCGTTTTCGTGCGACTCACGATCGAATGGCCAGCTAACGCGTTGTTCAAGGTTTCAGATTATTTAAAGAAAAAAAGAAAAGTGGGGATAATAAGGGAAGAATATATGAAGTAATGCCAATAGTGATAACTTATCGAATGATTCAACGATAAATTGCTGAGTAGCAATGGTACCTATCGACAAAATTAAGTTGTCTCCGTTCGTCCAACTAATTGAAATAAGCCTAATTTATTTTATGGTTATCCGTATCGTGAAAATAAAAAAGAAAAAAACAAGACGATGATAACACCTATACATATAGTCATTTTTACTATCTATTGGAAATGCTCAATAGTGAATAGGTCTAGTCTATTTCCCACAAACGATAAGATCGAATTCCCTCCGGCCTACATCGGGTCCATTACAAGTCCATTAGCCATCTCGACTTCTTCGAATTACGAATTCCTCGAAATACTAACGGAGTTCGAATTAACACGAATTTACGCTTACAAAGGCTCGTCGCGATCCAGAGCACGGAGGGTAAACCAAAGTTCCTCGAAGAAAAGGCGTATTAAATCACGGGTACTTGCTCCGGAGCCCTTCCTTTGTCCTCGACCGATCGTGAACCAAGGAACACGGAGAGTCGAGGACCTACTTATCTCCCGAAAAGGAAAGAAAGGGAGATTCCTCCCCCTCTATCTCCCTCCTACGCTTCTCCTTTTTTTTATCTAGTTACGAAGAAACGCGAAGACGAAGGTGGGCGGGGGTGAGCTCGTTGTGGAAGCGTTTCTCGGCTCGGTCGAAGACGAAACGGTGGTGGCGGTGATGGTGGTGGTGGTGGTGGTGGTGCTTGAGGTACAGGGTGGGCTCTCGTTGCCGCCGGTAGAGAAGCAAGGGTGTTATCTGGCCGGCGGACGACCGAGTAGCAACATAAATATTAGGCTCCTCGTTAATGCCTCTGCTAGCTACTGGCGTTACGTTTCGCAGTAAGTAAATTATGCGATATGAAATTATTAGCGCCATTAAAGAAATTTATACTTTTTTGGTGGCACTCTTGCGCCAAGCGGCACCCTCCATCGACGGGAGACAGGCTGCGAAGAGTAAGGGGGAGGTCGGGTAGATGGGGAAAGAAAACACGAAAAAGTCTGTCTAAGAGAGACAAGGAGAAAGGTTGGATAGTAAGAGAGAACCAAGACGATTTTTCTATTTTATCAGTTTTGCTTCCCTCCTCGGCGATATCAAGCGAAACGCCTCCACCCTGCGGCTCGAACGTCATCTCCCGTCTTTTCCTACCATACTCGTTCCTCTCCAACCAGTCTCCGTCCTCGTCCTGGTGGTGGCTTCCATTGCGGCGGCGCGCATCGTCTAATGTATTTGCAAGAGCCAATTCTCATCGTTATCCCTCCTCCTATGATATACGGTTACTGCGCTTTGATTGTCAGATATCTCCGTCGTTTGCCGCGACTCGTAAAATGTTGCTTTGCCGGGACCGGAAGTGTGCCAGGCTGGATGACCTACAGGTGGTAGCTTTGACTTTCCCACCCTAAATTGGAAAATCAAAGCGACTCTTCTCCGAGATAACTTCAGATTTTCGTTCCCCTCACATTTAAAAGCTAATCTCGAAGTAGATATCGTTCCTAATGCGTAGGTATATATCACTTTCGAGTACAGTTTCTTCCGTAGCTTCACACCAATACCTTCATAAGGAATAATTCTATTAAAACAAAATTATATCTCCGAACTCGGGCGATCCGTCGATTAAACTTCAAACAATTGCTCGAAAATCACGACGACGACGAAACAAAGTAAATAGTAAAATAAATAAATAAAAGTAACAAATATTATGAGAAAACTTTTCGGAAGGATCGAGTAAAAGACGAAATAAAATAACATACGTAAATCAATGCGTAATATCTTGCTTGTTGGACACTGCGATACATATAGACCGAAAAAGATAATCATTGATCGAAAGACGAAGAGAGAGAGAGAAAGAGAAAAGGACGACTCGGTGAATCGAGAGACGATCGGTTTGCGCTACCGTGGCATGAATTTTGAGGCGGACTGTAGGCTACATTCTTGCGCCGCGGGCAAATAAAACGAGCCGACGAAGACAACATTATTACGGAGCGCTGCCAGCCATTGCTCATGCTCTGCTTCCTTACGTATTCCCATCGGTGTACGTGTGTACGAAAGGAGACGTGCGCGCACACAGAGATAAAAGAAACAGAGAGAGAGAGAGAGAGAGAGAGAAAGATAAAGAAAAAGAGAGAGAGAGAGAGAAGCAGAGCACGGTGAATTCGTACTCCACCTCTTTCTACGCCTCTGCTCGGTATCGACAATAATTGAGTCTGCCCCCGAGTGAAGTAGCCCCATTAATTAGAAACTACTCTCTCGTGTTTCCGTCACATCTATCACACAACGACTCTTCTCTCTCTGTGTATGCTACGAAACACGACTCGATTCGATACGATGAAAAGGTCGGGAACTTGCGACGACTCGGGAACGACAACGACAACGACAACGACGAGTTCCTATCTCTCTTTCTCTTACGAGACGCTCTTCTTCGGAATCCATCTTCGTGGCTCGGTTCTCTCTCGTCGAACACGATCCATCGAATACGATTCACCTGACCGATGATTTTCCATTATAATCGTAATCTTAATAGAGCCGACAGGTATTCCATACCATGAGTATTATCAGCTTTGTATAGAAATAATTATTAAATTACAATTCACTTTCCTACTTTTTCTCGAATTTCTTGAAGAAAAAAAAAAGAAAAAGAAAGGAAGAAAGAAAGAAAGAGAAATGATAAAGTAGATATAATACACTCGTATCAGTATATTTCTGTGCTAAGGATACAGTGCACGTCTTTATACTTTCTGCTTCTACTATCGCGTATGTTATAGCAAAGAGGACGTGGGTCTTGGCGAAGGAACAGAAAATTTTCTACGACGACGGCGAAAGGACGCGAAAAGAAGAAAGAGAGAAAGAGAGAGAGAGAGAGAGAGGGAGAGAGAAAGAGTCGACGAAAGTTAATCTACGACGTGACGTGAAAGGATGTCAGCCGACGCCGTTATCATTAGGCTGTATAGGCCCCGAAAGTTAAGGTGCCATGGTGCGATGTACGAGCAGGTTCAGCAGAAGAGAGAATAAGGGAATAAAGTGGTGGAGGGCGCTACAATGGAGTTGGCACGCTCTGCGGTCATAGAATCATGGCTGTCTATTCAATGAGCTCGAAAATAGCCTTCTCTTACAGATATCTCGAGGGGATTCCGTTAGAGGAGTATATTTTATGAAGGTGCACGACCTGCTGTACTTCTAATACCACGTATCTGTATTATTAAGTACCGATTCTTTAACAAAATAATGTCGTTTTCCATAGGCCGTACTTCTGAAATATAATATAAAATTATCGTAGAACACGCATGCCGATAAGAGAAAGTCAGCGTAAAATAATAACATTTCTATAACCTGTTCGCCGGGCTTAACGTAGAGAGGAATTTAATACCACGTACGACAAGTATCATTCGATTTGAAACGAATTTAAACGATTAAATGTCGGTAATTAAAAGTTGGTATAGCATGTCGAGCGAGTTTTAACTTTGGAATACGCGTTATGTTTCCTACGAAGAAACTCGTGAACGAATAAAAGAGGATGGTAAGAATCGCTAGACGAAAGTGGTACGAGACGTTAAGGTGTGGATCGTGGATTGGTGGAAGGCGGAGAAGCGGAGGTAAAAGGGTCGCCTAGGAGGTCACTGCCGAAGGAGTCGTAAGAGAGAAAGAGGTGGTGGTGGCGATGTCGGTGCTGAAGGAGAGAAAGGAGGAAGAAGAGGGTACGGAGCTGAGAGGAGAAAACGTAGAGTGGGAAGAGCAAGGTGGATGGTGATGGTGGAAAGGGGTGGGGGAGGGGGAGTAAAGGGAAAGGAGAGAAGGCTGGGAGAAGGGGCAAGAGGTTGCCCTCCATGAATCACGACACGGAGGCTGATTTAGAGGGCCAGAAGTTGCCGCTATAGGTACTAGCTGCCTTCTGTAACCTCCACGTGAACCTACCACTATACTCTCGAGCGTGTCCTGCCGGATATTGCGCTCGAAAACACTGGAGATACAATTAGCTCGAACTCTCGGAAACCCATTTTGACGCGTCTTTTCATTCCTTTTCTGTCGAGGAAAAGAAATAGAGAAAGGGGGAGAGATATAGATAGAAAGAGAGAGCGAAAGATATAGATAAAAAAAAGTCCAACTGACAATGAGAAAAGAATCGATCTAGGAAGGAAGATTACGTCGAATCGTCTATATAAGTATCCTATATACGTATGTACGTACGTCGACATTCGACTTTGCTGACGTTACCAAACGCTCGTATTGGGGATTCACGGGGCGCCTATTGTACGAACCGTATTCGAGACGGTCCGCCATTTGTTACGACTCCTCGACATCCTTCGAATTATGAATCACAGTGAGAGAGAGAGAGAGAGGGAATGGGTGAGAGCCTGTTCAGTGTGTATATCTTTGCGATGTATCGATATTACGCTAATATAAAATTATAGCGATCTTCTGACGTATGAATCTAGTATATCTAAATGATCTAAGTGATCTATAGTATAAAAGTTACAAAAATATATGCGTGTAAAAGAAGTTCCTCGTGAGTTACATGATCGAAACTATTATAGATATAAAAATTATGAAGGGCTATAAGGGTGTCGCATTAATAGGAATTTTTCAACGTTGGATCGGTATCAGGTATTTGAAATTAATTCAAGACGTTACTCCGCGCGATGAGACGCTTTTTCACGCGGCTTTAACATCTGATTTATAATATTTTGAGATCTTAAGTAAAGTATGTCTTATCTTCCTAAGTGCATTACCAGTGCCGCATACATTAGAGGCCCGCCCTCCGTCAGACTCCACCCCGGCGTGTATTAGGTACATACAGCTATGAGAAGGTTTACGAGGAGACTCCGAAGCGGAATATTTTAAATGTATGCAAGAACACGTTCCGCCCTTCTCCTGGAGCGCGACTCCCGTGGAGTAATCTCCCTTTCATCGTCATGGAGAACCGGGTAATGTCGTTCGAGGGCGTGAACGCGTAGGTACGTTGGTACGTACGTACGTACCTACGTACGTAGATACGTTCGTACGTACTTCCACCTTCTGTACTCTCTCGAGTTTCTCGTTGAGCTCTTGCCTTTATTAAAAGTAGGTATCTTCTTCGGTTAAGTCGTAAGGTACGTAAATCTTTGAGATTACTGATAACCGTTCTAAGTATCGCTTATGGTATTTGCATAAAAAAAAAAAAAGAAAAGAATTGAAAAGTACCTATGAGGTCGAAATTTCAAGTGTAAAAGAAAGAGACGGATTAGAGCGCAAATAATACGAATTAAGACGAGCCGATCGTTCGAGGTCCCAATGCAATAAATTAAGTCATGAGAGAAAGAGAGAGATAGAGACAGAGACAGAGAGAGAGAGAGAGAGAGAGAGAGAAAGAGAGAGAAGCTAGCGATACGTTCGCCGATCGAGAACGGCCCTGATAAATCTGAGCGCTCGTCGACGCAGACGCGAACCGCATGTATTTTACATTCTCAATTCGGAATGAGTAGATTTATTGAGCTTCAGTGAGCTCCTCTCACTTCACCTCCTCTCGAATCCCGTGGCCTGTTTGGCCACGCGTACCTACCCGCACCGATATCTGGCCCTGTGTAGAATCCTACTAGCGATGGTGCCAGAGGAGAATGGTGGAAAGGGAAAGGGAGAGATAGAATTCGAGGGTTGACGTTATTCTACAACAGTTCGCCTCGGCAACGAGTCTATGGCGGATTCAGTCCTATCGGTTGGAGCATGGAAACGCTAGAGTTTCGTATCTGGAGAGAGAGAGAGAGAGAGAAAGATGGAAAGAGAAGGAGGAGATGAAGGTGGTAAAGAGAGAGATAGAGAGAGAGAGAGAGAGAGAGAGAGAAAGAGAGAAAATCAGTACACACGCACGATGGAAGAGGAGAACTATGAGAGTGTGCGAGTGCTTCGTCGCTTCTCCATTTCAAGCCTAAGCGCGGCCATTCATCAGGATTTCGGCGCGCAGACGTGCTTTATTACTGCTCGCTCGAAATTGCTATCCTACGACTCCATTCCGGTCTGCGAGCTTGCATGCGCTTACTCTTCTCTCTTTCTCTCCCTCTCCGGCACACTCTCTCACTCTCACATTCGTCTCTCCGCGAGGGATAATGCGTTAGAACCTTATATAAGGTTCGACCGCTTGCATACCCTTTAACCGAGTTTTCTCAATCGAACAGGAATAGTTGAAAACTATTCACCGATTTTTCTTCGAGTATATCGCTCGTAGGACGTACCGTTATTAAAGAAATCGTAAGAAAATTATGACGGTTATAAATAAAGTTTAATAAAATTGAATAGGGTTACATAAAATGTCGAATGAAGAAATACTTTTGTCAGTTAGAAAACTTGTTCTCCTCACTTCATTTATCTACAAATATCACTCTATATCGTAAACGCATATCTATCCAAAGTATACATATATATACATATATATACATATACATATATGAGTACTAAAAGTTTTTATCGATGCGATACGATTTTAAATGTATATTAGATCTTCCGAACGACGTTTCGTAGAAGAAACGATGGGAATTCTTAAAACATCGATATTACCATTGACTCGAACGAGCATTTCATGCGGTCAAGTACCGTTTCATGCGATCGATGTCTCCTCGAACTCGTAAGACGGTGTCGACGTTGGAGGGTGCACTTCGGGGAGAATTCAAGCGTGTTCTCGCTAGTTTTACGAAGAGTATCAAAAGAAAAAAAGAAAGAGAAAAAAGAGAAAGAAAGAGAGAGAGAGAGAGAGAGAAATAGAAACAGAAAGAGAACGTACGAAAGAACGCGTAGGAAGGAAACGAAGCGAAACGTTGGGGCATCGCGATCGCGCGGGCACTCGAGCGTCTCGCGTGATGCCCTTGGTCGGAACGTTAATGTGACAGTTTCCACATTCCTGCCATCCGCGGATAGTACAATAATAATAATTTCGAGTAAAAGTCGCGAGCGAGCGAGCTTGGGAAGGGGTGTCTCGACCCAGAGGGTACTTTCTTTCTTTCTCTCTCCCTTTCTCTCTCTCTCTCTCTCTCTCTTTCTTTCTTCCATTCTTCCTTTCATTCTTTCTTTCTTTCTTTCCTTCTTTTTTTCTTTCCTTCTTTCTTTCTTTCTTTCATTCTTTCTTTCTCGTTTTCCTTCTTGTGCCTTTAGGAGAAACGAAGCGGGTGAAGAATAAGACACCAGACACATATTTTACGGCGGGGCACTTCACGAGGCATACCGCTTGCGCGTGCGCGCGTGCGAAAGAGAAAGAGGGATCGAACAAGAGGGAGAAAGATAAAGAAAAGAAAGAGAGCGAACGAGCGAGCGCGGACGTCGCGTCTTCTTCCGTTGAGTTATCGTTATATAAAACACTAAGCCAAAATGTGAATGCATTCGTCTTCGGGTCCGCCTCGCCTTCTGCGCTGCATCGAAGCGTTGCGTCGCCTCCGAGTCTCGTGGAACGTGCCAGAGAGAGAAAGAGAAAGAGATAGAGAGAAAGAGAGAAATACATGCATCGAGAGGAGAAACGGACAAGTACCTGCGACTTCATTACGTAGATAAATCGTCTCCTTTCTACGGTAAAAGCAGAAGCGTTTCGGAATGATATGCGTTTCACCACCGAACATAGACTTATGAATTTTTACTTGCAATAATAGTAGTCGCATCGTCTCATCGTCTATTTCGTTATAAAATTCTTTTCAAACGATAAAAGTTTGTTAGATAATAAAAAATATAAAACAATGAAATAATAATATATAAAAAATAAGATAATAAAATATTGAGAGATATATGGTATATAGTGATAAAGAAAAGAAATCAACCGACTATTAAACTACTGGCAACTAAAAGTTAATTGTTTCATTAGAAACTATTTAAGATAATAAATTTAATAGGATTATAAAAATATATTAGATAATAAAATATATGAAATAATAAAATAGTAATATAAGATAATAGAAAATAATATGTATATGGTGTAGTGATAACGAAAAAAAAAAAATTAACGTATAATGCTGTAAAAATTCTGAAAAGTCTCGTCGAGATAAAAATAACTAATACGAGATTATTTATACTGTCGAAAAAAAATAAAGAAGAAGTATTCTTATAAAAGCAAATCATTTTCCATCTAGGACCCTAGTAACGAACTACAGATCCCAATAGCGAATTATTCCTAACACCAGAGAAAAACACCATTTTTCATTTGTCAGACTTGTACGAGAGAAAATCATACGGGAACCGACTACGAAACCTCATATTGAGTGCGAAAAAGCATAGACGGGAATCATATTTTACGTTCGCGTAAATGTACGCGCTGATCTCGTCCTCTCGTCGGCCGTTTCTGAAACGCGTGACCCATCCTGCACGGTCGTTGTTTGATATACGATATCATTGTCATTCATTCATCCTCCATTCTACATGGCCGTTCATTCATCTCCATCCCCGTTCGATAGGACGCGCATCGCTGATGTCAACGTTTAGTGTAACGGTGTGACTATGTTACCTATCGCTTCATCCCTGCAATTTACAACGCTTTTCGATACTCTATGTACATACGTACATACATAAATATATAGAAACGTAAATACATAGATAATAGTATACTAACGACGAAATGAGTTTAATCCGGTCCCCCATGCAAAATATACCATATTCGTCTCCTTTTGTTCTCATGATATAAAACATATATTAAAATTCGATGATTTATATCGATTTTATCGAGATCGCTGGTGAAAATCGAATTAAAAATAAAATCCGAAAGACTTCCAAAATATATCGGTCTCGATTCCGTTGGAAATTATTTATTTCGTCGACGTCTGCCAATTCGACTCTTCGAAAACACGATTTAACCAATTCCGCAATTTGAGAACTCGAGAGAGACGTGATATAAAAGAATATTATTATCGCATTACATTCGTTCCTGAAAGAAAATAAAAATTCGATTTACTAGATCCGAACGATTCGACATCTAAGTTTGCTATTTGCGACAATCAAGAAGAGAAGTAAAAATTGCGTAAAATCCATATTTTATCTCAACTCGCATAACTCTGGCTCGTCACGTTCGCTATCTTTGCCGTCCGACAGCTCTTTCTCTTTCTTTCTCTCTCCCTCTCTCTCTCTTTCTCTCTATCTCTATCTATCTATCGGAAAGTTCTCGCTCGTTTATTCTGCCTCAGGGTAAAAGAAAGGTAGGGAACAACGTAGTAAAGAAAGAAGTGCGAAGAATGTTAATACGAATATTATGATTTATCGATGGAACATCGGACGGTTGATGCGGTCCTGAGCATTCGACCGCGAGGGGGAGGATTTCTTCCGGATATGTTGCCCCTTTTCTACCATTGCTATCGTATTTTTTCTTTTTTTTTTCTCTCTATCTCCCTCTCTTTCTCTCTCCTAGTAGTTCAACTCCTTCAACCTTCACCTCACGCAAGACCAAGCGAAATGAAGAAAAAGAAGAAGAATAAGACGACGAGAAAGCTACAGAGGGGTAGCACACCACACTAACACCACACACTACCCAAGCACACGCGCGCGAACGCGTTCACGTAACGTAATGCCGGGGCACGGCGTTTTTCTTAGTCCGCCTGAGCCGCCGGAGATTTATTTCCAAGTCCCGCAAGACAAATGGTAAGATTGCGCCCAAAATTTTAACAGCGCATTTGGGTGAACACGTCCCTGCACCTCGAAGATACTCTACGCCCGCCTATACAACTGGTATAAAGGGTAAGAGAGTGAGAAAGGGGAGGACTAGGGGACGGGGTAGAGGGAACGAGAAAGAAAAGAAGTCACTTTAGATGGAAAGAGAGAGAGAGAGAGAGAGAGAGAAGGTAAGAAAACGAGAAAGACGGGGTTGGTAGGAAAAGAAGTTTTCTAGTTATCCTTACGGAGAATGCGGTCCCGAAACTCCTCGGTTTCGTGACAGAATCGAGCCGTGAAACGAGATCTTCCTTCGAAATGATTCGGAAGGGGTATCACCCCTTTTATAGCAATTATTGGCTTTCGATCAGCTCCACTATCTCTTTTTCTCTCTCTTTCTCTCTCTTTCTCCCTTCTTTTCATGTTTTCCCTCCTAACTCTTCTCTTTCCCTTCGTACAAGAAAATAATACTCCCACGCACTCGGAATTCGAAACCGCTGTAGAAAATGTTCGGTGATTTGTGAGCTTTTCGATATTCGACTTTGTCGAACGTTCTAATCTTATTCGAGGAAGAAAGGAAAAAACACAAAAAAGAAAAAGAAACAGCTGTGACAAGATAACGAAATCTCGAATAAGATTTATGTCGTTATGTTTTAAGCTTGTAGCTCTGTACTATTATACTTTATTTTATCTGGGTATGGTAAGAAAATTTTCTAATCTCGAAATACCGAAATAATATATTTGTTCGAACCGAAATAGAGTATATAAAATCGCTACGAATTTGTGGGAAATGAGAGAACCTTTCCGCACTAAAGATATATATATATATATATATATATATATATATATATATATATATATATATATACACATATATATGTATATACAGGTATTATATATGTGTATATATATATGTACAACGAAGAATGTGTGTGGCGCGTGCTTGGCGTGCTCGGCTACCAATTTCGTCAGCGTATAAATAATACACCGAGGGCGTTTTTCCGGATCTAGGAAGCACCCTCTTCTCGAGAATTAGGTTTCCTATCTGTCTCATGCACGCACTTCTTCCTCCTCCACCGTACCCCCAAGGTTTTATTACTTCTCGGTAGAAACTCCGCTAAGATTGCCTTCCTTCGAGCCGTCCTCCTGATCGATCGTACACCTCTACTAAGCAAAATATATTTTTCGAAGATTCCATCCCGATCCCTGCCAAATCGAACCTCCTATATTCGCTTTAGTCGGTAACGTATAAATAAAAGTACAAGTAAAAGAATCCACGCTCCACATAGAGATTTATAACGGCGAGAAAGAGGCAAACAAAAAAAAAAGTAAAAAGAAAAATAAAAGAGAACTGCGTTCACCTTTCGCACGCATTTGACCATTGTTCCACACACTCACACGCGTACATAGTTACGTACTTATACATAAACAAACACACGGTAATAAAAACAAAGAGTATTTCGCATTATTTCTCGCAAGTAAATAGATTTATATACAACTCAAACAATCTCTTCAACAATTCGTTCGAACGAGTACAAAGAAAATGAAAAGATCGATCTCTAAACTGTAAGTATATAGGTATAAATGAAAATAAAGCGTTCGATACCTCGCGATCATTCGATCTTTCTTCGGTGGCCTAGAAAATGGGGGTGGATGCAGTAGTAGAGGAGATAGAGGGTTGGCTCATCGGCGTGCAACAAGGGGGTGCTTGTGACGTTCCTGTTTGAAGATAAACGCTCGCTGCGTTCAATGAAGTTGGCTATAAGGGTGCTCCCCAGTTTCGCTACTCGATGTCGACGAAGACTTGTGGGGATAAAGAAGAAAGGGGTGGTATCGGCTCCGAGCAGACTGATAGGTCCACCAGGGGAGGACTGAACTATCTGTGTTCCACGATATAACACCGTGATACGACTTACCTCGACGATTCTCTACGATACACTAAGAAATTTCTTCGACTCGATCGGCTTCAATACATCTTTTTTCTTTTTCTGTTTGTTTTTGCTTTTTTTTTTTTTTTCTTTCTCTTCACAGAACGTTCTAACGTCATCGTGTTTATTCTTACGAACTAACATTTGTTTACTATGTTTTGCTCCGAAAGGTAAATGTCTATTACGATTCATCCACTTTGTATCTCCTTGACATGTAAACAAAACTCGCGATCGATATATACCTACTACTACGTTATATAACTTATAAAATCATTCGCATTTGCATACACACATACACACACACACACATATATATATATATATATGTAATGTACTCTTCACTCCTTTTTCTTCTTTCTCTGTCTTCTTGACGATTTTCTTCGTTAAGAAAAGAAAAAGATAAGAAACGTTCGCTCCTTCTACAAAAGAATGAAATGTATTTACGGATACGAAGTATCTCCAAGTTCGCCCACAAGTTCCCATTCGATTTAAACTGTTTCCGTAATTATGCATTCCCTTCCTTGACTCTTTTTTAACCCCTTTTTCTACTACTCGAGGGGGAAAGAAAGAAAAAAAGGAAAAGAGCAAACTTTCGCAATGAATTTCGGTCATCGAACCGGTACTTCTTCTCGGTATAAAATCAATAGCCTTCGTTTCAAATCCAAGGAGAAAGGAAGTAAAGAAGAAAATAAAGAATCATGGAGGGTAAAGCGATCTTTCTCCATCCCGAAGTTGCCACCACCACTCTTCGGCCTCGAAGCGTGCAGTCAAGCCTCGGTCGAGCTAGTGCCGTCATTCCCGCGCCAGCCAGGCTACCCCTCTTCTCCACCCCCTCCTCTGATGCTTGTTCGTTCGTTCGTTCGTTCGTTCGTTCGTTCGTTCGCTCTCTTTCTCTCGTCGAGTCGGTTTACCGAATGGCTGGCGTAGGTGATAGCGTTCGCGATAGCAATGCTGTCACCCCATCCATAAAACTCGCCGCTCGGCCGGCACAATTTTAAGTTTTACGCCATTTACAAAATGAGTCGCCATTATTTTTGCGAGCCGGATTTATCGCTACATACATTTAGACCGAGCGACAATCCAATTTATGTGGGAGTCCCGTAATAGTCTGCCACCGCAACGCGAGAAACCTCCGCCTCCTTCTGTTCTACGTTTCCAAGCCTCACTCACACCCCCTTGACTACCTTTTTCATCCCTTTTCGCCGTTCCGTCACACCGTCCTCGGTCTAGAGCCAAGTAGGAGCACGCTCCTCATTCACTCTGCGAGCACTGATTAAATAAAAGTACAAATGGACCTCGACTCTTCTAATTAGTGTAAACGTTACCTCTACATTCTTGTCCTATTTCAATTAATCGAGTACTCGTCGACTTAGTTTTAACCTCGAACCGTACTAACCTCTGTATGCATAATTTCAAAGAAAAACATAATAATTATCGATAATAATGAAATATTCAAGTCATGGCCCGATTAAGTCGAAACTTTCAACCTTGGATAATATTAAAGAGTCGGTACAAATTATAAAAACTTCTCCGAGCTTAGAGACAAGAATGTCCTTTCGAGATATTCTCAGATTCGAATAAATCAAACGCGTAACTTTCTTTTCATCGCCACACCCGCGGGCTCGTTCATCACGAAGGATTAGGATTTAATTGAGAATGATAAATAGAGGATTGCTTGTTAGAAACTACCCGATGTTAATTGAGACTTATACGAGAGAAACGAGTTCCGTTGAGGCTTGTTAAAACGTAGTACTTTTTTTCATCGTACGATTCCATCGACGACGTTACACCGTTATTGATATTTCCATAGACGGGGAGATTGTAAACAAACCAAAAAAAAAAATATCCTCTTTCGTTTCGTCCGAACCCAACGCGTTTTATCATCGAAGGAAGGAGAATCAATGACAAAAGAAAATCCTTGAAAATCTCCGAAGCAAGCGACGTGTATCTTCGAAGTCGGGCGTGTCGAGGCTGCCATTGGCCGGCACTGTTTACACGAGTATGATCGATGCTACCGGATCAGGGAGACTCATACAATATCTCAACGAAAGGGAAAGAAAAAGTCGAAGGTTTGAGAGTGGTAGAGGATAAAACAGTGGGCAGGGGATGATTTCGGTGGCAAAAGAAAAGGAAGAATATCGGCTGATAGGGGATGTCGTCGTCGTCGTCGTCGTCGTCGTCGGAAGAGTACGAAAGAGATGAGGGTTGAAGGGGAACACGAAAAGGCTGCGTCTGAGCTGGCCGGGATCTATGACCTCCCTTTTGTCCCTCTTCTATCCTCCCACGGCTGGCAGCAATTTTTTGTTCTTCGGCCGGTTGTATCAAATTACGATAAATATTACGGTGCTGACGTCTAGCTCAGGGGAGTTACCGCGCATGGTACGGCTCACGAGAAAAGTGTAGCAAGCGTTTCGAAGGCGTTCCTTGGCCAAAATGGACGGCCAAAGGTGGAGCAGCGAACTCCTGCGTCTTCCACGTAATATCAGAAATGAAGAGAAACTTATTTCTGGAAGATACAGACCTTCCGCGTCCAAGTGGGCGGATTTTTAACGATTTTCGAACGTAACGAGCCGTTCTGATTAACAGAAGCTATTTTAGAATAGGAACGGAATGTAACGAGAATGTTTTCAAAGCCGTTTAAAAAGATACTTTTACATTTATATCGATCAAACGTAGAACATAACGCTTCGAAAGGCATACCAAAAGGATTCACTTCCCTTGAAAAATTCTCAGCGACGTGAGGTGGTTGTTCTGGAAACGGGAGACCGTTAGTCAGCGTTGAATACCGAAGGAAGGTGGTGGAAAGTGAGAGAAGAAAGAAATGAAAGAGGTGGATGAGAGAAGGAGGAGGAGAAGAAGAAGAAGAAGAAGAAGAAGAAGAAATTCGTGCCGCGCGAGAAAAGATTCTAGATGATTCCGCGAGGGAAGGAGGACGTGGATGAGAAGGGACGGTGGGGTGATGATGGTGGTGGTAGTGATGGTGTGTAGGTGGGTGGCTCCAGGGCATTATGTATATCCACAGCGAGAGTAAATATGTGAAAGCTCGATGGTACATAGGTATCCACCCTATCCGGTTGCGTGCGAAGGATAGAAAACAAGCGACGAGGCGGTGGAGGATGAGGATGAGAAGAGGGAGGAGGATGAAGAGGAGGAGTGGTGAGGGTGGGCGGTGGATCGGAGGGATGGTAGTGCCGCGGACGAGGGGGTAGAGGATCGGGTGGTAGGAGGAGCGGGAGGTCGGAGAAGGAGAAAGAGAGAGGCGGCTAGAGAGTACATAGTGGGGGTTGACAGAGATGAATTCGTTTCATTTCACGCTGGGAAGCTCTCGCGTTCCCCGCGTCCGATGATTTACTGGGCTACAATGTGGTAACCCATGATTTATCGTCACCAACACGCCGCCTCGCCACTACACTATACCTGGTACCTCCGACTACGTATGCGTCAGAGTCCGTGTGTCCAGAGAACTTAGCTACGTCCTTTTCTCTCTTTCGCCTTAGTACTTCGACCCTCTCCGTTCGTCTTTCATGCTCCGAGCATGTCCTGCGCGAGTGAGAGAAGGACAACAGGACGAGAAGGGATCTCACGGCCAGAGTCACGGAATATATATGCCTTTCTACGTATCGCACGACGAGGAGGAGGACGACGAGGACGACGTCGTCGTCGTCGTCGCCGGCACCTCCGACCGATGATTCCACGCTCCACCGACTTTATTTATGCACTTGGATCTCCTACGAAGGCACGCATTACGATCGCGCGTACCTCTGATCCGAGCAGGCCTCGTATCTTTTTTTTTTTTTATTTTTTTTTATTTTTTTTTCCTCTTGTCCTCATTTTTTTCCTTTTAGATCGAGAATAACGTATCGGTCAGGCAGAAAATGTCATCCATTTCGAGAGATAACATTTTTGAGACCGAGAACTTTCAACTATCCCTTCGTATTTCCAAGTATACTTAAGTAACTATCGTCTTTAATTCGCAAACGGAAATTTTGCGGGATGAAATAGCTCCGACTTCTGACCGGTTCTTGTAAGGAGATTAACAGCCACGTAGCCAGGCGCATATTAACGTCCCGCTGCGGTCGCAACCGCGGCGGGTGTGGAGTTTCGGGTTTAGAGCGTCAAATCGCTCGGTCAACCGTAACGAGACCGTATCGTGGCCATCATGGTCGAAACGGACGCGGTCAACAAGAATAAGTATAATTACGTCGGCTGTTATGTTGAACCGCCGAGGTGGGCTTCCTCTGTTCTGCGGATCGTTGAAAATTCCTACCTGTGCGTAACCGCATCCGTACGCTACCTATACGCCACGAACTTTACTGGATATCAATTTCATATCGATTCGATGCCCTCGATGGAATATTGATCGAATATGATTTCTTCGTATCTCATAATTGAAATTGCACGCTTCTTATGATGCCTTCTTTCGCGAGTATCGAGTTCGACAATGTTTAAAAAAATGTATAACCCAATGAAAATTAAATATACGAATCTAGATGGCTATACAATTCGTCCTTATTTGCTCGATAACGATTCTAATGCGTCTAATGCTATCGTGCTATGGGTAATCGTTCACCGTGATTAGTAATGGCAAACCACCGACTCTTACGGACGAATATTTATAGGAAAACACGCAGCTGTGCTACAACTACAAATGCGGTAAGAGCAACTGCCGGGCAAGTTCTTGAACGCACGAAACGTCGGCCAAAGTAACCTTCGGTCGTTGCAAACTCGAAAGCAAGACTCGACTACCGCGATCCCCGCTTCTAAGCCGAAGTTTGCAGCTCAGAATCCTGGAAAGTCTAGATCCTGACTTTCGAGGGTCCGCCCGCTTGCTTTCATTAGGAATCTCCCTGATCCTGACACTGTTCCGTGGTCCCCGCCGCATTTACCTCCTTCCGGAGATTTATCTCGACCACGCAAACTTTCTATACTATTGTAAACAAGAACGGTGCCCGATGTTTAAAGTGAGGAATTTCTTCCTTCCGTCCATCTTAAAATAAATTCTAATCATCGTTTCTTCCCTTACGAAACTACTTACGTTTTTCTGCATCCTCCTTTCGGTATAATTTCAAAAGTAAATAAAATTAAAAAATCTTATCGACTATCATATCTCGGGATCGATTAAGTTAATTAATCAATTGCAAATTGTTTAATTAAAAATATATCGTACGATAGAATATCTAGAAATACATCTCGTATGCAATTGAAAGATTAACACCATATTAAGTTTGAAACGAGACTCGGCAAAACTGATCTTCTCTCGTTCGCTCCATGTCGCTCTCATACGTTCTCTCATTTCCCTGAAGCCATTAGGAAATGGCGCTGGAAAATATGAGCCCGTATATCATCGGTTAATTCGACGAAAGCCTGATCCGAGTGACGCTCGAGTATAGGCGAGTGGACTGCACGGAAAGGAAGACTACAACTCGACTACGAAACGCGGCGTCCCTGCATTTTTTATCGCGCTTTAATTACTCCACGCACTCGGCAGCATTCGCGAATTCCATGCGACGATATCTCAAACGCGACCGCATTATATTCGTTACGTAACTGCGTAACGCGATATATTTCGGCAAATAATGAGCGCTCTCACGCGAGCCGGACATTGTTGCGCGCGCAACTCCACACACTGTTTAACCTTCGTACGTTTCATTCTGTTCTACCATAGCCATGGGTTTACCATAAACACCATAATCCCTGACTTCATCGTATATTGTCTAGATGCATATATAGCTACGTGAGAGGTTTGGAAAAAAAGTTATCTCTTTTTTTTTTGTTCTTCATTGACATAAATATATAATAATTATTTAAAAAAAAGAGAGAGAAAAAAGAAGAAGGAAAAAAAACACGTGTACAATACTCGTCCTGGACCTATTCGTCAAAACGTGGATGTTGCAATTAGCTATAACAGATCCATCGAAATAAGACATAAATCAACTTTCTTCGATACGAATCACATATTGAGAGACGGCTGACTTTTGTGATTTATCAACGAGAGTAAGTCTCTCGATATTCGTCATTTGAATACCGGGACGTTTACCGCGCGAAACGAGAATTGAGTTGTGAAAAGCATGCGGATGTCGGAAATGAGAATATACGCGTGACGGAAAAAATGTCCGTCTCTTGTTCGGCAAACGACGCTATACTGTTTTGCTTTTCGTCGAGGGAGGAAAAGTTTAAAGGATGAAGTAGTAGTGGGATGATGATAGTAGTAGCGGGATCGTTTCGTATCGTCAGAATTCAGATTTTATAGCACCGTTAAGTTAGCCCGACTATTTTCGAAACTTCAACGATTGTCTTGCGTGTAAACGGTCGTATTAAATGGTGCGGAAGGTAAATATCGTATAATATGTTTCGTACTAGAGCGACATTAATAATTCTTTGCCATCTTTCGCGAACGTCTTATACTTTCGAGCAAATGGGATTTATCTAAAAAGGGAGGACTTTGATCGCGAGAGGATGACTTGAAAAAAAAGTCAACAATTTTAAACGTTCGACTTTTTAAATAATCCAAAATAATTTCTTCGTTCATTTTATAAGCGAAGATATTAATTTTCTTCTCTTTTTTCTTTTGACACATTAATAATATTAACGCGAAAAAATTAAATATTTATACATTTTTAAGTATTAAACAATTTTTTGTTACGTCTTCTATCGTATACATACATACATACATACATACATATATATATATATATATATATATATATATATATATATATAATTTTTCAAATATCGAATATCGACATCCCTTTCTGTTAATTAAAAAAAAACGCTACTTATGAATCTGTGTACCTAATCCACGCTCGAAAATCTACGAAATAAGTTTTATCGTCGTTTTAACGAATTAGCCTGATCGCACGTATACACGTAAGCATAAGGGGAATAATTGTTGTCGCGTTTCCCTTACGCGCTATTTAACACGACGGCAGTGAGGGGTCCGATCCAAGACGCTCGCTGTTTCCCGAATTAGTCGAAAATTTATGATGTTGTGCAACGACGTCGTCAGTACGTTAGGAAATGTTCGCATCCCATACGTTAGAGCTTTCGACGGTGGAGTATCTTCTTTTCTTCCGCCATCCTTCGAGCTAACAAAGAGAAACGGAAGTACGAACAAAAAAAATAACTACACGTGTCCTCGAAATATCTATTCTCATCCTAGACATACTGAAAATAGTTCATGAACGTATTTATTCGCTCGATTTCCATGAATTTAATTACCATTTTTCTTAAAAACATTGTAAAATAATAAAGTATATTTAATAAATAAAAATGTGTCACGTTAAATTATCTTAAAACACAATTGCATGCGCGTGTGTATTTTCTCGACCACCCTGGACGAATAAAATTTTATTCCCGATCGACTGAATTCTTAAAGGATTCATTACCTTAGGATTGAATTCTTATTATTATTTTCACAAAATTGACAATGATGGTAAGAATGACATATATATATATATATAAATATATAAAAGAAAAAAAAAGAAAAAAAAAAGAGGAAAGAAAAAAGCAATATCGCGAAAACGTTTGCTCGCGGCTACGATCCTTTTCATCCTGATGTCCTTCAGAAAAGGCCAAAAGGGGGCAAGAGAACGTCTGAATGACGGGATTCATGCCCCACCGTGGATTCAGAGACGTCGTGAATGGAGGCAGAGGAAGGGCTTCGGAAATTAAACGTCCCGTGGATGTTCTTTTTGTCGCGAGCCGTAATGTACGGCTGCTCCTTCGAGGAGTGGCTCCCCTCGCCACTCCTTTTCCCCATCGTTTCTCTGTCTCTCTTTCTCTTTCTCTCACACATGAACGTACCCACACTATTCGCTTTTACGGAGAACCGAGAGGGAGACCTGCCACGGCGGCGAGCAGGACAATTTCGCTACGATAAGGAAGTAGATCCTGCCGGGAGATATGCTGGATCCTTCCAACCCGTAGAATAAATCCACACATACATATATTTGCATATGTACATATGTGTGCTCGCGTGGAACGCGACAGGCAATGAATACCGAATGGATATGCGTGTATTCCTACAAGATCTACCTATTTCGTGGATATCCTTTGGACGCTCGGCAAACGTTTCCGTTTCTTCGTCAGTAACTGCCACTTCTATGGCAAAAAGAATTTCTTTTCTTTTTTTCCCTTTGTTATGGCTCTCCATGGAGAAACGTAACATTCCCTGTAAACTTTCGTGATCCTGATAAATGATAAACGTAATATCTTCGAGGTACCACTGAACCTCTTTTACTCTTTCAAGATTTTAATCTTAGCTTTTATCCTTTTTATAGCATGGAATACTGTATTAAAGAGAACACATGTAACGCTTGGTCGCATTAATGGAAAATGCACTCGTTTACCTACTTGCTTTTACGCTTAGCGAAAAATTAATGATACGAAAGTCGTACGCTCACTTTATCATAGATATTTACTTTTATTTTTCTTCCTATTTTCTACGAACTATAAATTTTCTTCTTATAAGATATAACTTACAGTTATCATTAATTAAACAATATTTTATTAATTTTCATCGGTAAATATTTCAGATTAATTTTTTACCTACGGATAGAGGACAACAGTAACAACAACCAAAATCAATAAATAAGACACGCCTGATATAATAGAAAGCGTACGTAAATCCAAATAAATATAAATTAAAAGTGGATGCAAGCGGGTTAAAAAAGGAAAGAAAAAAAAGGGAGAAAAGAAAAAGCAACGAAACACGCGTGTAAAGTAGCTCAGAAGTCTCAAGTGTTTCTAAAAGACTCCGTCCATCGAGGAGAATATAAAGCACGCGCTAGTGACGCATGCGTAGAAGGGAGAACGAATGCGACCCGTTGAACCTAACACAGTATTCGGCCATTGGTCGTACTCATAAGCGCCGATAGATGCGCGCTTGTACGGCCATGCGTGAGAGGCTGGCTCGCACATGTGCTTCGTATCTTTCAAGTTTCGTACACGATACAATTTTTCGACTACGTGTTTTATTATAGTGCCAAACTTATGTCAGTGATATATGAGAATGACTGTTCTTTTTTCTTCTTTTTTTTTCTTTTTTCTTCGTTTTTTAGTTTTAACGTTGACCAACATCTTTGAAAAAAAAATTCACGAAAATACCTACACTTGTGTCGTAAGACTCGACGAGTTGTAAATTCATTTTAAGAGGCATCTAATCAAATGTCAGACTTACCGGTCTTTCGACGTAGAAATTGTCTTTAGAAACGACCTTCCAATGTGCCATTTATAGAATAACGAGAAACGAAGCATGGCTCGTAGAAGAAAATCAATGGCGTCGGAATGTACTGCTGCATCGATTATATGCGCTGCCGGCGGTCACGTGCTTCCTCACATTGCTTCGAACTTTTTTTCTCTTCTTCTCGCAGATAAATGGTTCCTTCTCTGAAATCAATCATAATCAAAATAATTGTATCCATTTACAATGGATACGTAAACACGTAAATTTCCTTTTATTATTTCTGATTCCGTCTCATTTATGAAATTTCTTTTTTTTTCTATTTCATTCTTATTTGTTACATAATCGTATAGTAAACACATTATTAAAAGGAATTAGAAATCTATGCCTATATTTAGACGTATGCTAATCTTTCCCAACCATTCTAATGCCTTCGGATATATGTTTTGTATGCAGTTTCATAGGATGGGTATACAAAACTGCGGAAGTGGATTTAACGACTTTAAAGCCGGGTTATGCCAACGAAACCTTAATTCTCTGTCAAAATATTGAGGAACTAACAAGCATTAGTATTATGAACGACGTGCACGGGGTCAGTGTTGGCTGGTTGCTACTAGCTGCCTGTTTAGTTATTGTTTCCGCCACAGATTATAGGGAAGGGGTCTTTATTACCCTATGGTGCTAATATACGTAGGCTCTCACACCAACGCATACTCCACTCGTTCTAACACACAACCACGTAGGCCTGTGCGAGCTCGCACCTGTTGGCGCCTACGATTATGGCCGCAATAACGTTTCGTCAAACCATAACCTCTATTCGCCAAACTAGATCGAAGGCTATCGATGAAAAATTTACCTACTTACTTTCGCTTTTTATTAATATTCAACCGATTAAAATAAAAGTACATGAGTTACTTAAATTACTTAAATTATATACAGATAAAATTAATTACTATCAAGAAAGAATATCGTTCTTATCTGGGTAATAATTTTTTTTATAAACGCACACCTGTTACACACAAAAATTAATGCATGTTTTAAATTCACGAGCGACGATATATTTTCTTCGTATACAAACCACACTCGACGACCGAATATCAACTTACATTGTAAATTAGCACTAAATTTTAAATTACATGCATAAATCTAAGTAATTACGTATGTGTAGATATCTACTTGTAGTCTCGTGTGCGTCTCCCGTTCACTTTAGAATCAAACGTACGCGTTCGTGCGTTTCTTTTTTTACTCCTTGTTTTGCTCTTTTTCCTTTTTCTTTCTTTGTCTTTTTTCTTTTTTTTTTTTTTAACCATTTCGTAGAGCAACTAATATCGCACGGGGACACAAATACGTGAAACGGAAAGGAGACCGGGCTCCAATTCATTGATTTTACGTCGCAACATTATTTATTGTCCAATATATCGGGCTTGTCGATACCATTCGTTGCGTCATGCGCCATAATAACGGTATCTTCTGTAAAAGTGTTCATTGCCGTGTAGTAGGACGAAAAGGAAGGATCTTCCGTGCTTTAAATTCTTCAGGAAGAGCGGCGAATAAATACCGGATGATATATGCTCCGCAGAGAGAGAGAGAGAGAGAGAGAGAGAGAGAGATAAAGAGAGAGGGAGAGAAAGAGAGAGAGAGAGAGAGAGACGTGGTCAACCGACGAGCACTTCCAGCTCTAAATTTGGAGCCAAGTTTAGACGAGCTCGATTTAAATTTACCAGAAGTGGAATTGGCCTCGCAACGAAACACAATTTCCGGACCAACTCATTTGCGCGTCTAAATTAATACGATAATACCAGATTGAATGCGTAACTTAACTCGCTACGGTTTTGACATTTGTTCCTAGTACCGAAATAAACTAGTACTTTCATCTGTAAGGTAATTGTATTTTTCTCCTTATTATTATTTCCATTTATATCATAACAACATTAAATTTAATAACGCGTTACTAATCACGTAGTAGTATATTTATTAACGAATAACTTGAAATCTCGTTTGAAAATCTCTATTAATCATAGAGACATTGTTTTTTTAATAACGAGTAACTAAAACGGCATTTCGTTAGATAAAGAATATAATGAAAGAACAATTAAATCGCACGAGGCAGGACGACGTAGAATTATATTAACTCTCGATCTTTGAAACAGAAACGTGTGTCTGTCGGTGGTACGGCTCGGATCGATAAGCTCGCGTGATCGAAATTAACGCGACGTGCCGCGGGAGCAAAAACGAGGTCTCTCGTCCGCTAAAAATCCGTCGAGCCCGACGCATCGATAATCCAACGAGGATCGAACGTACAGTAACGCGTTGTGCCCACCACGTGGCACTGAAGAGATAGAGAGAGAGAGAGAGAGAGAGAGAGAGAGAGAAAGAGAAAGGTATACCTACATATACCTACGCGTACATGTGCAAACTCAGAACTCATCCATAGTAAACTTACATATATGCGTACTTACACGCATTCACACATGCGTAGATACGTGCAGAGACGTATAAACGACGGCAGCGCGGCGGTAGTTGGCGGGGACTACAAATCACCATTACTCGATGTATATCGCGATGCTATATAATTATACCTATAACGCCAAGCACCAGGTAATGGCTCAATCCTGCATGTGCATGCGATGATAACCAGCCCCCGAAGGTGGGTACCGCTAGGTGGGGTCTCTTTGCTACCCGCGAGATTCAAAGAGTACGCTTACGATTGGCCGACGCGTGGTCACGTGCCGTGTTACGTCACCGTGGCCATCCTCGTGAGCGGCGCGAGCGAGAAAAAGAGAACGGCGTGCTCTCTCTCTCTCTCTTTCTCTCTCGAAGAAGAATAGAGAGAGAGAGAGAGAAAGAGAGAGAGATGAACAAGAAGCGCGCGCGCGCGCACGCGTGTGCCGGAGAGAACGAAACGAACGAAAGAGAAACGGAAACAGGTAGACATTCTCATACTGGAGAAAGAGAGGAAGAACTTTATCCTTGGAGAGCGAGAATCGAAAGGACAAGGAAAGAATTCGGACGAGAGCTTGAAAAAGGATAGAAAGAGTAGAGAGAAAGCATAGGAAAAAGAGAGAAAGCTTACTCTTTCTCTCTTTCTTTCTCTCTCTCTCTTTCGGTATCCCCCTTCCCGGTATTAACAACGCCCTTGCATATAAATCCCCGTTTCGTCCATGTGCGAGAACGGTCGCGTGTGGGTGCTCGTCCGTCTCCGTCCCTTCCACGCGTCGGCCGAAGCTTCGTCCTTCTCCAGAGTCGATTTTCTCTCTCTCTCTCTCTCTCTCTCTCTCTCTCTCGCTCGCTCGCTCGGTGTATTTCTCTCCATCTTCGTCCGGATTCCCCGCCTCTCTAGCATTCGCGCGAGCAGGATAGAGAGAACGGAGGGTTGGCCAAGCGAGTAAGAGAAAGAGAGAGACAGAGAGTTAGAGAGAAACAGATAGAGTGAGAGAAAGAGAAAGAGAATGAACAAGAGAAGGAGGGTCGAGCGAGCGAGAGCGAGAGAGAGAGCGGAGGCAGCGCCGCGTGGCGGTACGAGGTGGGGACTATCGGGCCGTAAACCATCCGCGGTGAACATTTAACTCACGTATTGCCATCCGACAAGTTTGCTTTGGCCCGCGAGAGAGCGTCACCCGAGCTGTTTGCCCCGAGTCGAAGAAGGCCAAGACGAGAAGCGACGATAGCTCGAGAGAGCCGACGTTAACGTACGTAAAACGGTTTGCCATTCTCCACGGTCAAGAGACACACGCGCGCGTTCTAACAAACGAACGAACACGACACGATCCAAACGATTCTCACGCGCTTCCGATCGCCCGCCGGGGCACTCCTATATATCTTTCTCTCTCTCTCTCTCTCTCTCTCTCTCTCGCTCTCTCTCTCTCTTTCTCGCTGGCTCGATCGTCCGCTCAAACACGCTCTCTCGTTCCATCTCTCTCTCTCTTTCTTTCTCTCTCTCTCTCTCTCTCTCTCTCTCTGTTTTTCTGTTTCTCTCTATCTTTCTTTCTCACCTTATCTCTCTATCTCTCTGTCATCGTAATCGGCGTCCAGCCGATTCGTGAAAATCGCTCGAAATCGAATTTATTTCGCGCCGATCGAAAAAAACGAGGACCGTCATTGTTCTCCACCTTCGTCATTCATCGTTCTCCCCGTTGGTGGATCCTCGCCGGTGAAAAAAATCGTGAAGCCAAGTAACGCCCTTTCTCCGAGGAACAAGAGGAAAGAGGAGAGTTTTATCATGTGCCGGCAGGAACGCGAGCGGATCGCTCTTCCGCTGAGGACGTCCAACTTCCGTTGACCCTTCGGCGTCGCCGCTACGGTGAGTAAATTATATTCTATGTTTTTTTCTTTTTTTTTATGCGTGTGCGAAATATAAAGGGTAAAACGCGTGCCGGCGATGTTTGCTACGAAAGGTTAGGTCCTTCCGTCCCGCCAAAACCATCGTGTTCGCGCACATGCTCCCTTCTCTTACTACGATCGCTACTTTCGAAAATACTCTCTCGACTATATATCTATCAAGTCTATCTTCTATTTTTACTCTATTTTCCAACCGCCCGCGATTGTTCTTAATAAATCATTCGCACCGGCACGATCAAAATAGCAAAATCAAAGTGTATTTATTGCCGCGTGCCTTTGCGATAGATCATTTTTATTAAAATTCATACCGCGATAATCGTTTATACAAATAAACGCTGGTCCTACGACGTAAGTAAGTAACTACCTACATACTTAATCTCGTTTCGTTAATTACGAAATAGATTGACGTTTCATGCGCCGTCGTTGATACGCCCCGATTACTTCTCTACGTGGAATGAAAAAACAAAACGTTTAAGTTAACACGAGAATGTCGTGGATAAGGATTATGCAATTAATTTCATGAGAGAAAGAGATAGAGATAGACGGATAGACGGACGTACAAACGGAGGTACATTCCTCTCTTTTCTCTCTCTCTCTCTGTCTCTCTCTCTCTCTCTCTCTCTCTCTCTCTGTCTCTCTCTCTTTACTTCGATATTATTAACGTCCCTTGTAAACGTACGAGACGTTCATATGCGAGAGAATACGAATGATCGGAACTCGTGCCAAATGGCGTACATCCTTCGGGTCAAGTTTAAGTCGTCGCTCATTATTTTCTTCTCACTCTATATCTCTCTTTCTCTCCCTCCATCCTCTCTACGTACTTTATATTTTGCGATAAAACGATGAACCATTCAGATAGAGTCAGAAACTCAAAGAAAAACGTTTCCATTCCGTTCGATCGATCCGATTGATCCGTCGAGATAGCTTCGATCTCGTTTTCCATAAAAAAGAAAAAGCATCCAGCGCCTCCTACTCCTAGAAATCTAAAGTGAATTCGGTGTCGTGAAATCCAAGGGTGAAATGGGTGCTGTATACCGCAGCGATGTCTGACGGAGGCCATAAATAAGGATCCGACGGTCGGCGCGGCTGCAGCCGGTGATAAGCGTTCCTCCTTCTAACCCCCTCCATTGCAACCCTCTGGACTTTCTTGCACGTCGTCTTCCACCCAACCGACCTACCCCCTCCCTACCCCTTACTCGTTCCCCACCGACCCCCTCGCAGCTGCAGCATCCCTCTCCTTTCGAAAGATACGACAAGAACTCGACCGCTCCTCCCATCTTCCTCTCCCACTTTACCCTTTCCCCTTCCGACGAATTTTCACAACGCTATTGTTCTATGCTTCTTCTCTACTGTACTACGAGATCCAGACTAATGGCCGTATTCAAATACAAATTTCACTATTTTCTTCTTAGTATTTCGATATCGTTGAAAGTCACTTGGGGGAAATTGATGTTTAAAGAAAAAGAAAAAGAACAAAACAGCAAGCAATCGTTTTTATCGTACAAAGAGTATGTAATATAATGAAAATTGTGATACAACGTATCTCTCATTCTTTAATATCTGATGTTAATAAAAATACACAATAACGGATAATTTTTCTCCCATCAATCGTAATTTTCTTCCTCGCGATACGTTAACTATTATGCGCTCGTTACGGAATAATTCTCACGTTCGTGTATAGTCGCGTTGTCGGACGATAAACGACACGAGCGGGATGTTTGACAAGGACGTTACACGCGCGATTTACCTCGCGTCAATTATAATCGCAGTCGTCGCAACACGGACGCGCAATCGTTTTCGAGAAACTCTCTTCCCATGCTAATGTGTTTATAACTGACAAGACGAGATAGCTGTGAAACATAATCCGGTAATTCGAGTAGATTCGATCGTCCCGTTGTGTTAACTCGTAAAGAGAATGACTTAAAAAAGAAAAATAAAAGAGATAAAAAGAACTCTTTCGACAGCGAGATTTAAAAAAGAGAAATAAAAAAAATACACACACACATATATATATATGTATGTACACACATATATGAAACGAAAAGAGAGAGAGAAGATCGCGATACTTCTGTAGAATATAGGGGTTGGCACTGATAAGCTACTGGGTCACGCGGCGTTCCTGAGACTTGATCTAATGGCATGCAGAATCCTTTGTCATCCGTGTGTTGGTTAAGTTCCCGGCATCACTTATCTTTGCCGCCGCCGGCGTTCGGCCGGTACTTTGGGGGTGCGCACGGTAGGCGGGTATGGAAAGGGCGAGACAGAGAGAAAGAGAGACGGATAGAGAGAGTGAGAGGGGGTAAGAAGAGAGAGAAAGAGATGGAAGAGTAGAAGGGTGGTAGCGGACGCAAATGGAAGACCAAAACCACGGGAAAGGAAGGGAAGGGAGATTCTTCAATGGAAGAGGAGGGTCGCCGGCTTTGCTAAGGTGTCGCTGAGAAGTTAAAGGAGGAAAGGAAGAGAGACGGAGCTTAAATGAGTGTATTTGTATGTGTGTATATGTGTGTCTGTGTGTTTGCGAGAGAGAAAGAGAGAGAGAGAGAAGGGAGGTATTGGGTGACGTCGCGACGCCCCGGGCACTCCGAACAAGTTCTCGAAAGTGTCGGCTAAACTGATATGAGAAATGGTCGCTTCGTGCTACCCGTAGGGGATGAAGGAACCTCGCTATAGCTATTCGTTACATGCTCGGGAAACGTTGGGGCATCTCGTGCGTTCGTAAATCCCTCTGCGCGATACAGAACACTTAAATTACTAGCGTGCGCCACGCCAAGATTTCGCGCGTCCATCGTACTACTTAGATACGTCGATTCTCCTTAGATCGACTTGTTTCTCAACGATGTAACATATTTTATATTTTATTTTATTCCACGTTCGTATAGCTATTCCTTCTTCTCCTTTTCGTTACTAAGTTTTACATCTACGACGATTAAATCTGTTCTTTTCGCTTTTTCTTTTATCTTCTCTTTCTTTCGTTTTTTTTTTCTTCTTTCTTTCCTTCCCTATGATCGGGTTGTTGAGGAATGTAGAATTATATTGGACGGAGTAGGCGATTCGTAGGTGGTTGAAAGGTATATCGTATCTTGTCAGCTTAAAGGTCGATTCGATCTCCGATCTCCGATATCTTGAATTTATTCTATGCTTGTCGCAGAACGAGAACCAGCTGGCCGAAAGATCGTCGGTGAGCTTTCTTCTTTTTTTTTTTCCTTTCCGTTTTTTTTTCCTTCGATGAAAACTTCGCGTTTGTTTTGTAAAAAAGAAGGTTAACTACTATCGCAGGTCTTTTTTACGTTATTATTACGCACGCATTGTCACAAACGATAAGTAGGTTTTCAAGGGAGCAGTTAAAAGATAATTCAACGTAAATATACGGTTATCAAGAAAATTGTTTTGACGTTGATAATATTGATAATAAATAGTTAACACGGTATATCACCTTCGAACTAAAGATGCTTACTAATTTACGTAAATATATAGGTACATCATAGTTGAACCGATAATAGCTAATAACAAATTTCTGTTATTAGTAAAAGGGAGCAATAACTTCTATTTCCTATTCTCCTTGCTCTGTCAGTCGTAATTAAGGGAGGATCACGTGGCTTAATGGGTATTAAGTCGATATCTGTGTTCGGAATTACGACCTGTCTGAGAAAGTTCGTCAAACTTTTCCTAAGGCAGGAACACCACCAGGTCCGCTATCAGCGAGAAACGCGGGCTCGCGTAATAAAGCTTCCGAAGCGTTATTGGAAGGAGAATCTAATTTTCGAAATTTCTTTGGCACGTTCGCTAGGGGTCGTTCTTCGTTCTTCGCTTGTATATTACTCGGCCGACACTTGGCTACGGTATACCTACTACAACCGATACGAGTTTTCACTGGTAAGCTAAGCGTAGTGTTTTCGCAGGTGCTATTCGTTATTCGATAAAAAGTAACAACTTCAAGACACAGCTAAGCCTGATGAACGAGCGCCTAGGCAGTATTTTTAAAGGACTCCCTGCGCATTGGACGCATAAATTCGCTCGATCTTTCCGCTCGAGCGCCGAGCGTTTACGTACGTACGTACGTACATTCGTATCCGATTCAGTAATTCAAACGCGGATATCGTACATCACTCTCTTTCGCGAAAGGCCGCGAATTACATCGGTCCTTTGTACATTTTCTTAATTTCCGCGTTAGGATCTTTCTTATCCGATATTGAAATCGATATCGAATCAATTCGATTTTCTCGACATCTCTTTCCAAGGGGTAGATCATATTTAATCTCTTTCGAAGAAGCATTCGAGCGAACGCACAAGAGAGGACGCTTTATGGCCGCCGTCGGATCGCGTCTCCGACACTTTCCTTGCGCCTCGATCGACGTCTTCCTTCTATCCTCGTTCTCTCGTAATTTTTCGTAAAAACCAACGTGGAAAATAATTTTCCTTGGTAGGACATTTATCATCGACGACACCGCCATGAACGAAGAATTATGAAAGCGTTCGGATAACAAGAAAAAAACACTTTCAAAACGATTTACCTATGGTATCGTTCTTCGACAAAAAATTCAGCGACTAACTTTTCCCTTCGTTTCCCTTTTCTCGGCTACGTTCAAAAGGGATTCGATCGTATATTAATAAATCGTTCGATTTACATTTCCCACCTTTACTCGTTCGCGAGAATTAACGTTAGAATGGAGTTTCGCGATCGGTATAACGGATGGACGGCGTAATTTACGAGTTTAAAGAGGTTGGAAAGGCTCGATTGAAACGTCTTGCCAGAAGTGTCGGACGCGTTCGGCGAAACTTTAGAGAATATGAGAAAGCGCAAGTTAGAAAGAGAGAGAGGGAGAGAGAGAGAGAGAGTACTTGCTCGCAGAAGTAACACAGAAGAGAGCGTTTATCACTTGTTGAAGCAAGCCGCGCGGCATGCGAAGGGAAGGAGCATGGGAGTTAAGTCGTTAGATATCGCTCGTCGAGTGCTGGCGTCTTACAAATTAATGTTCGCCCATTCATTTCGTAATCATTCACGACTCAATGAACCGATAAGACCGCGACGAGCTGCACTCTAAAAGCCACTTTAGCGGGAACACCTATTACCGATCTTCAGAGAGTTTTCTTCCAAAAATTTTACCTAAGTCCCTTAACGTTATAGCCGAAAGAAAATTAGCCACGGCCGACTTAAAATGTTTTTCTTTCGGTTCTTCTTCTATCTACGTTAAAAAGAAAGAAAAAGGAAAACACACGGACACGGCACACGCATCTCTTGGGTATCCTCACTCCCGCCAGAAAGATCGAACTCGTCTCGGTTTGAAAGTACAATGAAATTCGTTTTCGTACGAAAAGAAATATTACGGCTTGGCCGCGTGCGAAACTGCGTCGAGGGAGTACCTCTGACAAACGAGATGGTTGGGGGTTGAGGGGGTGTAAAATGTTTCTGGAGCAAGGTCAAGCTCGATCGCGTCACCTGTAACTCGGCCTCTTTTATTCCTCTTTTTCTTATTCCTTTTCTTCTTCCTTCTTCTCTCTCTTTCTCTCTCTCTACCTGGGTTTCGAGCTAACGTCGAAAAATGACCTTATACACGGGCACTCGTAAATTAGACCGCTCATAAAAAACGTCGCGCGCTCGTAGCCGCCCAGGCATGGAATTCGCGTTAGAGCCTAACGGTCCACTACGTTTTGCTCTCGCTTTTAACTCACGAAGGACACTGCCCTCCGCCTTTTACCGACCCTACTTTACTTCCGGCAATACGCTTTGTGCTTCGTACCTTCGTCCTGTTATTTTATGGAAGAATTTTCTGACCTCCCTACTCTTTTGTGATGAAGTCCGACGGTTAATAAGACAATTGTTTTTACTACTTTAAATATCCTCCCTCTTTGCTACGATCCGATATCGCGGAATATAAGTACTTACAAGAGTTCTCTCAAAATTCTTTCAAGGGTGTTATTAATTTTGCACGTTCTCGCAAAATAAACGCTAACGTCAATTCATTCGCACAGAAAATTCTCCAGCAAAATTTCCAAGGACAGCAAGAAGATGGATCAGCACGATTTGTCAGTATGATTTACAGGAAGGAATTGAAAATGTTGATCGGCGATGACGATAAGCTTTTTTTTGTTAAATTCGGCCTCGGGGGGTTGGAGGAGGGAAGGATCGCTTGTACGACCGCGTGCAAAAGTCGAAAACGCAACGAAGAAGAACGTAGAGTGGTCAACGACGACGAAGATGAAGAAGGACTCCGTCATTCGGTCTCGTTGATTTATAAGTTCAACTCCAGACGAATAATATTTTTGTTTTAATGCTCCTACGGCCGAAAGTACGTGCTCGGACTGGCGAGAGATGGTGCGAGGTGGACATAGGTGGCTGCTGATGTCACTCCCCAATCCCCTCTCGTTCCTCCACCTCGGTGTCTCCTCTAAGGAGGAAAGAGAAAGAGTAAGGAAGAGAGGCGAAGGAGAAAGACGAAGCAAGACGGAGGAAGAAAAAGAGAGAAAGAACGGTACGGGGCACCGGACATCGGCTACACGGTGCCTAGTTTAAGCTGAGTTGTCGCGATGGCACACAGAGATTATCCGGTATAACGTGGAATATACTTAAGGTGTTGCCGACAGTTCTCATATGTATCAAGATCGCCATAGCCTTTCTCGCGCTATCCCCCGTCGTCTACACCCACGACTACTCTACAAATTGTAGAAACGTTTTGCGATCTCCGAAGGACAAACCAATTAATTTACGTTATTATCTAATTCCTGCCGAGTAATATTCTCGAAGTTGCGAAATAATTCTGATTATGTTAAGGCTTCGAACGAGGCCGCGACATTTCCGATTGCAATTCTTTTTTTTTTTTTCTTTTTTCTTTTTCTCTTATATTTCTTTTCTTCTTATTTATTTTTTCTTTTTTTTCCCCAAGATCATAACGAATAAGTCAAGACGATAAGAATCTTACAACAGGACACGAAATGAGAATCGAAAAATCATGCGACGCTTTAGGAAAGGTTGGAGGTGGTTCGAAAAAGCGGTGGTCCGAACTCCTCGCGACTCGCAACGCAACATTTTAGCTTTCTCGAGGTGGCCCCAGCCAGAGTTTCGAGTATTTCAAAGTCACCGATTAAAATTCAGTACGCGACACGAATAATAATTATTATTATCGTTGGACAAGGCATATCCGTCCGGTAGAACACTAGCCGATCATTAGCTCGATTAATTAAAGATGAGAGAAAGAGAGACGTGTAAAAACACGTAAATCAAAGTCAACGGATTTTCGAAAATTATGAGATAACTGAGTGCCGATTAAAAATTTTCAACGTTCTCGACTGACGTAATAATTTAACGCTATGAGAATGAATGATGTAACGCGAAACGGTGCTTTTACGAGTTAATAATTAATTAAGATAGCGAAAAGGGTTGTCGATCGCATAATTGATCATGTTGTTGTCACGAACACGCGGGATGATCGATACCACATGCTTTAATAAAAATTTTCTTACGCAAATACGTAAGATGCTCCCAATTATCGCTGTTCCATTGGAAGCTTACGACTACCGATGGAAAATGTAAAATGGCTGCTACGGTGCAGAGAACGGCGTAGCTTCTTCGTAGAAATTCCATCATAGCTCTCGCGCTATAGAACCGCTATTCCTGGGTGCTACTTATACGTATATGGTTGTACGTAAACGCCGGCCACACGTGGTTGAATACTCCGCGAGTTTTTACGCATAAGCGAGTCCCTCCGTGCGCCGGCTACGCCATGCGGGACGTCCGTTAACCCTTATATTGGCAACCTGGTACAACCATTTTTTATGTCCCTGTGAAAATATCACAAAACTCATCCAGATCCCAATTCTTTACGGATATTTGTGTGATTTATGTTTCAAAAAAAAAAAAAGTTCCATTCAGATTACCTTGGTTATCAAACAAGCGCGAAAATTTCGATTGCCAACGAAAGGGGTCTAAGTTGAAAAATAAAACTGTACTGATACTTAAACATTTTTTTCTCTGCTAGTTTTTTTATTACATTTCTCATTGTCCTTCGTTTTCGTACTCGTAATCGATTACGCCTTTTCCTTACGCGTCCGTTCGAAATTATATTAGTTAAGAGTCGACGCCTATGTTTAAAGCATAGTTTGCATACGTGAGATAGAAAGAGAAAAAGAGATGAGACATGGCGGAATTCGATTCACTCGAGAAGACTGGAACGCGCACCTGTACCTCGATTTAATTATTCGACTCTTTCTTCGTGTCGTGACATTCACCGAGCCGATATCAAGGAACGTCGTGCTCTACTTGTCCGGGTACGACGATCTAGGAAATTTTTATCGAACGCCAGATGGAACGTAGCCTACGTGAATCAAAATGAAAAAGGTATTACAAAGATGCGACATCTTATAATTTAAAATAAATATTTCGCGTGCACCGCAAGCATTCTTATTAAATAATGCTAGATATCTGTCTTAACTGTAATTCCTTCTTTTTTCTTTTCTTTTTTTCCCCTTTTTCCTCCTTCTTTCGATAGTTTATAATTCCAAGAAAGTGCGTATCGTGATGTATCGCCGCGATGAGCGAATCATGAATTATGGAGCACTCGAAACAAACCTGAAAGGATCTTCCGTTGCGTACTTCTAGGCTGTTAGCTAAAAAAACAAGTCACGCACGGATCAAATATGCACTAATGCTTCCTTTTCGTTCCGATTAAGTTGTCTAGCATGAATCTCCGCGAGCGCATCCTGTTTCGTTCTCGTTCGATCGATGCACCACAGCAGGAGTTACAAATTGCATTATAGAACGTAAATAAAACTAACGACGACTCGATCGAATAGCCTTAACTCTCTATTATCACCCACGTATTTTCCCACGATCATCGGCCGCGTTATTATCGACGACAATAAACTTCCTCTGTGATTCGTTTCCGTGATTTCATAGGAAAAATTTCAATCGAGGTCTAACTATGAATTTTGAACGAAGTCAACGAGGCCTATTCTGAGTGGTTGAGAGACTGAAACGTTTCCTATATATTCTATACTATATCCTGTACACAAACATGCACACACACACACACACACATATATATATATATCTATACTCTCTTGACAGGTGTACCTGCTTATGGGAATCCCCTGAAATGGCTTATCCAATGAGGGAACCTCCGAGGATAGCGGTTAGCATTCGCTTAACCCGATTCTAATTATGGTATTCTCATAGTATACATTATGCACCGTACATAGCGTTACAAATACACAAACAAATATACGTACATACATATACATACAAATAAATAAACAAACACACACACACACACGTACATACATACATACATACATACATACATACATACATACATATATATATATATATATATATATATATATATAAAGAGACGAATGGATACGCATACAACGCTATACAATAATTACTCCGCTACTCGGTTACGTACGAGTACTCGGAGTGACCATGATAAAAGGAGAAACTGGTTCGAGGACCAGGCATGCGATAGAGCCGTTAACGATAAATCGAAATGCGTGGTGGACTCGAAGGTGGAACGGACTCGATACTCTCGCGCAATAACGGCCCCGTGTACTCGCGTGAGCGCGCGCGCGCACGACTGAGCCGAACGGCGCGTATTGACGTCTTTCTTCTGCCGAGAGAGGATCTTCTTCCTTTGGTCCGCGTCACTCGGATTTACGTATCCCTATTTCGCTCTCCACCGAGCTACCTTAATTAAGCGTTTAAGAGATGAAACTGGTTCCGATCTCTCTCTCTCTCTCTCTCTCTCTCTTTCTTTCTCTTTCTTTCTCCCTTCTTCTTCTTCTTCTTCTTCTTCTTCTTCTTCTTCTTCTTCTTCTTCTTCTTCTTACTCTTAGCTTCGTTTCTTCATGCATAAAACGACATCCACCGAGTCCACCGGCAAAGCACAGCTGTTGAGCGCTCGCTTGCCCGACTTTTCAGAGGGCCTCGATTGTCTTCTAAATTAATTAGGCGTTTCTACGATTCTCTCGACGGATATATGCTCTCTGTCTCGAATAGTCCGTCGCGACAAAGATGCCAAAGGAATCTCGTCGGAGAAACTGACGACCTTATAAAAGTTTATAACCTTCCCCCTCTCCCCTTCTTTCCTCTTTTTCATTGATTCCTTGCTCTGTTTTTCCTCGAAAATATCAAGGACACACGTCATCTTGATCGTTACGCTTTCCTTTCGTTTACGCGTTTCTCTTAAGTTTTTTCTTTTTTTTCCTTCTTTTTCTTCCTCTCGTTTACTTTCCCTTTCTTTTTCTATATTAATTATAACTATAGAATTAATTCGTTTTTGTGACTCATTCAATTTTGACTCATTAAACTTTGACTCAATAATGACTCATTCGATTCATTGTATGCACCCATGTATACACGCAGAGACACTCACGATAGGTAACAGATGTTGAACGAATTATGAAGACTTTTATCTCGATTAACCAGCAGCAACGACAACGAAGGAGATACCTTATCGATTTAGAAGTATAACGGAATGTGGATATGTTCAATGTTGGATATGCTTCCTTTTACAAAACCTTGCTCGCTATTGAAGCTCGATTTACCGTAAACAGAGATGATTTCATCGTATCTCTCACAACGCTACGTTGTGAAATCCTCTGTAGGAATATAACCGGAGGAAAGCCTATGAACAGAATACGAATCACCTTGGCTACGAAGTTTCGAGATTAGCAAGAGGGAGAAAACGAAGAAGGTAAAGGAAGAAAAAAAAGAAAGTAAAAGAAGAAGAAGAAGAAGAAGAAGAAAGGAGAAGGAGGAGGAAGAGGAGGAGAACCGAAAGATAAACGAGGCAAACAGCCCTTTCTCGTGGTTTATCGAGTCGATCGATCGAGAGGGAGGCAACGGAGAAGAGGCGAATCCGGTACCCGAAAACGCGCTAGGATTCAACGGGGAACTCGAGGCACGACGGAGGGACAAGAAGAAGAAGAAGAAGAAGAAGAAGAAGAAGAAGAAGAAGAAGAAGAAGAAGAAGAAGACGAAGAAGAAGAAGAAGACGACGACGACGACGAAGAAGAATAAGTAGAAGAAGAAGAAGAAGAGAGTCTGGTGCAGGTGAAGGAAAGAAGGATGGAAGGTGGTGTTTGAGAGATAGAGAGAGACGGAGTAAAGGATAGAGAAGGAGAAAGAGAAAGAGAAAGACAGAGAGAGAAAAAGAAAGAAAGAAGGAAGGAAAGAAAGAAAGAGGGAGAAAGAGAGAAAGATGGACAGAGTGGGGATGGAGAGGCTTAGGTGTAGGTGTAAAGTGAGCGTGATCACGAGGTGGATGAGCGAGGGGTACCAAGGGGGAGTGGTCACCGGTTGAAGCCTCGTGCTGACCTATTCCTTTCTGTGCCGGCGCAGTGCATTATGGCTGCTCGACAAGACTCCCGGCAGCTTCGGCCGCTTTCTCGATCACCATAGACGTTTCTCTCGCGTTCTTCTCTCCCTCCCTCTTTCTCTCTCTCTTTCTCTCTCTTTTTCTCTCTCTTTCTCTCTTTCTCTTTCTCTCTCTCTCTCTCTCTCTCGCTTTCTCTCTCCTTCTCTTTTTCTCTTTCATTTTTTCTTTCTGACCGCGTACGTGTTTGCAATGACCTTCAGAAGCAAAGCGGTATTTCGATCGTCAGTTTTCGTGAAAAGTGTCGTACATCTTTTTGTTTTACCATTTCCTTCATTTTTTCTGTTTCTTTCTCTCTCTCTCTCCCTCTCTCGCTCTGTCTGTCTGTTTATCTGTCTGTCTATCTCTCTTTCTCTTTCTTTCTATTTTCTCCTCGTTGTGTGGAAGCGCGAGTGAGCAAGAAAGTGTCGTCGTATCTCGGTTGAGATTCTAAATCGGGGAGAGGTTCCGAGAGGAGGCGGCCGGAAAGCGTAGGGGGAGGGGGATTTGTGTCGTTACGACACAATGGAAGCGCTCCTGTAACGCTGTAAGTACCCAAAAGCTTCTGGACCGATCTCCGACTTGCCTCTCTATCTCTTTCTCTCTTTCTCTTTCTTTCTTTCTCCCTTTTCTATCTCTTTCTCTCCGTGGCTCGTTTTCGGAATCTCCTATCGCACTTACCTCTCGTTCTTGCCTCGTTTCTACCGCAAAGAGAGCTTTTCCCTGGCGTAACGTCGACTATACCATGTATACATATGCGTACCACTGAGACCGCTTAAGCGCTTTCCGTGTATACGTGGGATTAAGAAATCCACGTGAAAGGATAGGCCTGTGTGTACGATCTCAGCGTAGCTACACCGAAATCCAGTTCTCGTTGAAAGAGAAAGAAAGAGAGAAAGAGAGAATTCGTGAGAGTTAGAGATTTTATGATCAGGACTCTGAAAACGGCATTGGTTGGAGCGGCGCACTCCGATCCGACGGCACCGAGTAATGTTACTTCGAAAGGCATCAATTTTCAAATACAAACTCAGATTGTTTCCTTCTTCTTATTCTTTCTCTTTTTTTTTTGTTTTTTTTTTTACTTCTCTTCTTATATATAGACGTTCGTTTCATCGATGATCTCATCAGACTGTTACAATCGTGATAGCTTGATTTTTAACTTAATTTGAAATCTTGAATGCGTATAAATCAAATTAACAATGTCGGACCGACACTCTCGTAAAATTATTTCTAATATAATTTTAATGTAATTGTACGTTTATCATTATCATAACGAATTCTTTTCTTTTTCTTTTTTTTTTTTGTTTTTTTGACAGAATTATATATGAATTAATATTCAAACGATAGATTATAGGATTCTCGATGGATCGATAATTCATAGGAAATATTTGTATATGTAAATGTGCTACGGAGACGGCCATCTTTTTAAACTCTTTCGTCATTTTATTCGTCCTACGCCAAAACTTCCTATCGGACGAGTCATTCCGGCACCATTACTATCCTCGGAAAGCCTTTATTTAGATGGAGAGTCGAAGGAACTGGAGGAGGGCCTATTGTGGACCGAAAATACTCGTTCTTCTTTGTCGTTCGTCGAGAAGATGGAGCCGTGCTAGTACGTCGGGCGGGCACCATCGAGAGAACAGGTCACGAGGTCCTCCTTGTCTCGTCTCGATGGCACCAAAATGGATCTTTCGTTGGACGACCCCTTTTTATCAGAGCCGAGGTATTATTTCGCGCTCGGAGATTTGTTTCGGCTTTTACGCGGCGTACGCTTTGCTATGTGCCTTAGGAAACACTGTCGATCCCTGTCAACGTCACTATTTTTATTGTTCCCTCGAGATCGTTGTCTGAAAATACCAACCGCGGCTGACGATCACCAGAGTTATTCGTGCTTTTTAACATTGTAGGATAGGTAGGAACGGCGGTGTCTTATTTGAGAAGCTCGTAATTTCCAAGTTCCTTCAGTGTTCAAAAAAAACAATGTTTCTTTTTTTTCCGTTCTCGAATCAACGATAAAATAACATATAGGATACATAAATTTCTCTTTTTTTCTTTTTTTTTATAAAGGGATAACATAACCAACTTATCGATAACAGAAAAAAGTAGACTCTCGTAAATTTAACTTGGGAAGAATGTTTGTATCGTTCTTAAATGCGTACGAACGAAATTCGAAGAGGCAATTAAATTTACGGAGAATTTTTACGCTCGGTGGATCGTGATATAGAGCGAGTATTCTAGTACGCTCATTCTACCTCGTAATCTCCTTACAATTAGGTAGTGCTCGTATTTCTAACAGCAATGACGATTGATCGCCCGGACTATAAATATTTTTCGCTATTAATATCCAAATGATTGGTTGCCACGAACGAGACAAGTTATGAAGAATTACCTTTTAATTAGAAAGCTGCCGACGAGAACGAGGTTCAGTATTATAAGTAAAAGATTTTGTATGCGGGTCTTCATAAAAAAAAAAAAAAAAAAAAGGAAAAAAGAAACGGATCAGACGATCTATCTATCATCCAGATTTTCATCGGATAAACGCGAATATTAGGTACGTTGGAAAGTTGGAAACTTTGATGATCGTGAAATCGTCTAACTAAATTTCCACGCGGAAGCGTAACTCATGTGCGGTTACGTAGTAGAGTCAGTGCAGTGATTAGCGGCACGTCACGCGTATGCGCTTTACTCGTAAACCATCATCATCCTACCGTATTTAATTCTCGTTCTTTCTTCATCGCGATAAGTAGTTCATTTGTCCTGTCCCATTAATTTCGACCAGCTTATGATGACCCAAAAACTCGGGAAACCGTAGATATTATCGTGATAATACGTATTTTCTTTTATATTTAAACCTTACGAAAATTCACGTGGCTTTGATATTCAAATATCGATAAAATCTAGAGAATGTCACTAGCTTCGAAATATTTCTTTATATGTATGTATGTATATGTGTGTGTGTGTGTGTGTGTGTTTTTATATAATATATAATTTTCTTATAGTAGATCTACCTACGATTATTTATTTTCGATATTGATAAGACATTCGCATGGATAGAATTAATTACATGGACTCTTCTATGAAATTAATTATATTTACCATAAAGTAATGATCTTACTCGGATAAGATAAATCGTAAAAGGCAAGAAAGTCCTCAAATTCACAGGATCGATCGGTCAAAGAAACTCGCTACGTCGAGTCGAGCCGTTGAGGAATGTTGTGCGATGCAGACATTCTCATGGTTCTCCTTTGCGTCGGCATGGCTACGACAACGTAAGTCGTAGTCTCGTCGCAGAGAGATCTCGTCGGTATAAATCAGAATCGATGACGAAAGGCTCGCTTGTTTCAGCTAAAGGGATTTTCTAGGTCGCAAAGAACGTGGAGTAGAATAGCCGCTACAAAGGAAATCGTTCCGTTCGTTGTAAAATGAGCTCGAGAATGACCGGATAGACTTAAGACGCTTATCTTGATTCGTAACGTGCTTAATTGCTTGATTCTCTCGCTAAGTATCACTACGATGAGATATCCTATTCGAGTAGGCTATTCGAGTATTCTTCTTCCGCTATTAATTTATAGATTTGCGACATATGACGTTTTCATTAACAAGTATAATTAAATAGTAAAATATTACTGATAAGATAGAATCGCAATATCGATAAGCATTCAATCAATATTAAATAGAAAGTTAATCAATTGTAATTACATAAAAACACTAATATGGTTATTAGATAATAAAATATTAATGATAAGATAAAGTCGCAATATCAGTAAACGTTCGATTAATGTTAAGTAGAAAGTCGATCAATTATAAGTACATAAAAAACACTAATGTATGTGATAATTATCCAACGTAACAATGGACGATATACAATGGACGATATAAAAAAGAGAAAAAAGAAAAACAAATCTTACTTTACGATAAACTAAGAAATAGAATTACGAAGCAGAACTATTAAAATTTGAATCGTTGAAAATAGGGATATCGGACGATTGCGGTTCTTACCTTAAATCAAGTTCAAGTCCTTCGGGAAGGACTGGTGCAATGGAAACGTTGATCCAGGCGATACGGTAAATGAAGGTCGACGACATCGTCTCCGAGCAATGAAGATGCGTAGCGCATCGAGCACGCGTCACTCGACCCACTAATTGCGTCTGCTGGAGGATGAATATCAACAGAACGCGACAACATTACTCACGAACGTGGCCGTGTCTACGCGTGGAAGCGTAACGTGTAATCACATGACTGGTGTAGTTGCGATTATCGAAACACGAGGAATGATCCGATGGAGATTCCGTTAACGCCCGATATTAACTGCTACGTTAGATCTAACGATCTAAACGAACGTTTATACGAAGCGTTTCACCTTTTCTATTTCTTTATCCTTGTCTTTATGTCTTTCCAAGAATATGACTTCATCGTTGTTTCCATGTTGTGTTGATCAACACCGATGACTTATTAATTTCTTATCGATATTTTGTCGAACGTTATGTGTATATTGTCGCGACTGATCTCTATAGGTGTAATGATTTTTTTTTTGTATTTACTAAGGCTTCCTAGAAATGAGACATTGGAAAGTTAAACGTTATTGCGTTCGCTCGATCGTATTTACTTATTATTCAACGCGAAATCAGTCGCTGAAAGCAAACGATCCGTCGTCGTCGTCGTCGTCGTCATCGTCGTCGTCGCTCGAAAACCGGATTAAATCGAAGAACGTCAATTCGTCGGAGTGACCGAAAGACGTGTATTTAAAATAAATCCAATGGAAAATCGAACGTCATGTACCATGCCACCTTTCTTTAATCTATATTGCGGCGATAAATTTTCACGTAATCTGGCCATTATCGTCGAACGTTTCAGATTTTATAATCGATGGTGCGCTTACCGCGATTCGACTGACGTAAAAAATATGAAACTGGTCGTACGATCGTTCGAACGGTGCAAAACGGTGCGAACGATTTCCTATCGGAATTTCTTCGTTAACAACTTCTGTCCTAGCGATTCTCGGTAAAAAGGAAGGAATGAAGAAAGAGGTACGATTGGTGCGGCCGAGTTTTATGCCAAGTTCGACGGCGAATCGGTGCCCGGTTTTGCTACGAGCTTCGCTCTTGCTGCAGATGATTTATCGATCCTGAAATATCATCGCAAAGCCTCCGTCTCTTATTGCAGCATCCTTGCCGAACCGTAAAGACCGATCCCTCTTAAACGTATTCGAGCTTTCGTACAGTCGATGCAACGATTTCCTTTATTCACTGAATGAACTTTAAACGCTTAGATAACGCACTTTCTTTCACGATAGACAAATAATTTCGGCATGAACAAATCTCCTTACTCAAATTCATCATTCTCCTCTTTGATGCTAAGATTAGAATCGGAGAACGAGTCTACGTTGGAAAAAGAAAGAAGAGAAAGAAGACAGAAAGAGAGAGAGAGAGAGAGAGATAGACAGCAGAAGTCTGACAGAGAGGAAGGAAACACACAGATGAGAGAGAGGGAGGAAGAGAGAGAGAGAGAGAGAGAGAGAGACGACATCTCGGATGAAGATACGTCGGACATTAGCCGGTCGCGTCGCATCGCGAGGCGGACTATGCTCCTCCCTTGGGAGATGAATATCAACGGGTGCCCTCCGGACATTACTCACGAATGACACGTACGCAGGTACGTGTACACGCATAAGTGTACCGTACTGGGAGAGAGTGAAAGAGAAAGAGAGAGAGTAAGAGAAAGAAGGAGAGAGAATGAGACGGCGATCGACTCGAGCGTTGCGAGTGCAAGCGCGGAACGGTGTGCTGAGTTTCTGTTAGCGGTTAGGCTATGTTCACCTGCCTCGGTGCTCCACGTTCTCTCTCTTTCTTTCTCTCTCCCTCTTCTTCTTACCATCTCTCTCTCTCTCTCTCTCTCTCTCTCTCTCTCTCTCTTTATTTCTCTTTCTCTCATACGACGCTCTCGAAGCTCCACGCTCGGCCCGACTCTGGCCGTAACCGGCTTGGCAGCATGTCACCCTCTTGCGCGGGTGACTCTATGCCTGGTTCCTTTTACTTTGCAGTCGTGTCACGCCTTCCCTTCCAAGCCCACCGCAGAATACGCGAGCCCTCCCTTTGGCGCGCTCGCTGCTCCACTGCCTTCGATGCCCTCCGGCAAAGGTTTGTGCCGCTTGTGCTCTCTGTCGCCTTCTCGCAGGCTACGATTCTTCATCGAAACTTTTCTACTTCCATGGACCCTACTATTTCTTCTTCTTCTTCTACTTCTTCTTCTTCTTCTTCTTCTTCTTCTTCGTTTTCTTCGTTGCGATATGGTTTTAGAACATTTCGAATAATATATTAAGACGGTATTACTAATAAATATGTATAGGTGGAGTATCGATCAAAGTCATGTCGAATATTAATCATCTATAGATGAAAAAGAAGAAGAAAAAATATATTAGTGAATTAGTTAAGCGTTTAATTATCGGGTGTCGTTTTATGATTAATTCAAACTTTGTTTCTTTTTTTCTTTTTTTTTTTTTCTTTTTTTTGTGTAACTTCTGATCGTGAGAATGAACGTTAATACGAATCTCGTGTAAAATACAATTAAGTTGTCCGTTCCATATCGACGAAGGAACAAACTTGAAAGGTATTACAAGCGATGTGCTTTCGTTGTTTGACATCGTGTTCTCTCTAGATCGGGCCCGTGTTCCGTATCCAAGTTCGCGCGAGTACACTGTAATCCGTTGGAGCGTATAGAGGGGAAACGCACGAGTACCATACCTATGCGCTTTCATGCTCCTTCGAGTCACCGTGAACGATAACGCATTAGCCTTGTTCGAGGAGAATCCTGTTCGATCGTAGCCATGAAGTATGGCCGATAAATCTAATATCCAACGACGTTCTGTTAGGCTCTTCCAAGTTCGAGAATTTCGCTGAGAACAGCGTGAACCTAGAGAAAATAATTCAAATTCCATGTGTCTCCGAGTACATAGATTATAAGAGACGCATACTAAATCAAGTAGAGACGTTCGATCGTTATCTCTCATAAGTTCATAACCGATCGCTGTTCGATTCGAAAAATCTTAGCAATTCGAGGAAGTAAGTACGTGGTGCATGCACGTGCTTAGAAATATTTAAGTAAATATTTTTTTGGTATTCGCACGTGGTATAAAAGTTAACGGCATTAGATTGTACCTACCTACCTACCTACCTACCTACCTACGTAAGTCGAAGGAAGATGCTGCGTGCATTAAACTCTAGTCTTAAAAGCTTCTACTCTTCTAAGTATATGCAAGAGTAGGCGAGCGCATGCGAAAGCGATGTATCTGAGCTTTTGGCGGCAAGCACAGGGAGACGGATATTTACGGCGATAAAATATCGCTAGGCGTCAACCTGCGATAACGAATGTCTTGGGTCGTTGCACTTTCCCTCTCTCTTTCTCTCTCTCTCTCTCTCTCAGACGGACGTCCGTTCGTGAAAATTGTGTTGAAAATTTAGCGTGCAATTTAGCTCCGAGGTTCGCGCGAATTTAGCGTAGGTAATATAAGACGTGAGTTTTATTTACGTTAAAGCGTGCTCAGGCCCATAAATGTGAAGTGCACTCGAACTGTAGTATTAGAGTGCGGAATAACGCATACTTAACCGGGAATAATTGCAACGGACGGAACAAAAGCGAGTCGATGTCGAGTCGATAACTGTGACTCTCGTTCTTGAGAACGATCGTGGGGCTCTCCCTCGTCGTTCAGCGATTTATAGCGGATATCGAGAAATTACGCACTCGAGAATTTACATCACGGCTTGCGCGTGCATTGTCCGAGTATGTACCAGCTTAACTCCGTCGTGGCCGCCTCGTCCTTATTTTCCTTGCGAAGACGATTCTTGCGAGATCGCTGAGCATTGTGCAACTTACTATACGTAATTTATCATCGAACGAAGCCATCAGATCTCTTTCTTTCTCTCTACCCCTTCTCTGGTCTCTCCACTCCATCTCTCTCTTTCTCTCCCTCTCTCTAAATTCAAACACGAACACGGCGCGTCTCGTTAGCGACTTTTTCGTAGCGACCCGTCTATCGTGTCTATCGATGCGATTCGCGCAAAACGGAGACTCGTATAAGATCGAACGACGACAAAGACGACGACGACGAGGAGAGCATGGGGCCCCATACTTGTTTCTCATATACGCGAGGAAGAATTTTTTGCGTCGCCATTGGTAGTCGAATTAACAGACTTTTCCATATTCATGTGAGATCGCCGACTACTCCATAGTGCACAAGTTAAAAGGGGGAAAAAAGAGAAAGAGAGAGAGAGAGGGAAAGAGAGAAAGAGAGAAAGAGAGAGACACAGAAAGAAAGAGAGCATTCCTCGTCCTTTTTGTCCAGTCGATCCTGAACTCCCTCTTTTCACCCTCGACTCCCTCTTTCTTCGTTCTTTTCCTCTCTTTCTCTCTCGTTCTCTCCCTTCCGACGCTCGAAGGACGACCACTTAGAAATAAAGCCTATCCATACTCCCAATCTGTCAAGCTACCTCCCACCACACGGTGCCAGTGCACATCGTGAGTCGAGCGTTGTTATGTAAATATGGAAAAGGTTGTTGATTCATGCATGAGAAGGGCATGAATCTCGTTGTCTTGTCCGACGAGCCGTGAAACTGATGCATTTGTATCGCTAGACTCGATACACCTCTCCTCGCGAATATACGATACTCTCTTTCTCTCTTTCTGTTTCTCTCTTTCTCTTTTTCTGTGTTACATACAAACGTGTACTTTACGAGGCTTGGTTTCACGCGTGACGTACACACAAGTATGTAGGCTGTACTCGCGCGCAACGCTACGTTCAATGACAGGTTTTACGCTGTTCGTTTTATGTATCTATCTATATATGTATGTATGCACGTCAGTGACAATCCGTGTATTTTTTTACGATAAACTCGCGGATAAGATTTCTTCGACTGTCGTCTCTCGTCTATGCTTCTGGATATTTTACTTACGTAGGAGATATACGGACGACTTGCTTTTTAATTATCCTACCGGAGATCTAGACGAGACGATCTTAACCACTTCAGACATACTGTCACCGACTTGATTTAGATCTTTATCTACGATTTACTACTTTTCTACGTCGGACGTTAAATAAAATGTGGGAAACGTTTACTCGAAAGGCCGTTTCGAAATAATTTCCGAATACGTCGCGCGGCTCGATCGAATAACGATGAAATTGAGTAATACGATTATTCACAGCATGTTTCTTCGTATGAATATAAAAAATAATCACAGCCCACATTTTATATAATTAATTAAGAATGATTTCTTAAATTTGTCGATGTCTTTATTACACACTATAATACATACTCGTAAAATATGAAGTGTCATACGATTCATACATACACACGTATACACGAAAACATGCATTCGAAATTCTACGAGAATAACAGATCGGATAACACGACGATCCGTGTGATTGCGTAAATGTTAGGAAAAGAAACGATCTATAAAAGCAAGGTGAAAGAAGCAATGAAAAAGAGAACGTCCATCGAGTCGAGGAGGATACAAGGTTTGGAGTGACGGGACTTTTGCTTTCTTTCATGTCGCCGCCTATGCGCACGGACACGTTATAGCCGTTGAATACGTATATGCATCCGCATTTATTTACGATCGTGGCGTGCTTTCGTGCGGACTGGACGTCGGTGGTGCACGTCGCGTGTGTGCATACTTCCCTCTTTTCCCGCTGACCAATAGACGCCGCGAGAGACTCGAGTCCCTCTTCGTTGAATTGGTACGCAGAAATAGAGAGAGAGAGAGAGAGAGAGAGAATATAGGATCCACGGATCCGCAATAAAGCATTTACCCACGAGTTGTATATGCACATCTAATCTATCCTCTTCCTCCTCGTTCCTTCGCGCTATATCTCTCGTGTATATGCCCTCGTGCATACAATCGCCTATCGCCTATCTCGCCACATATCGCAAATATGTATGAACTCCTTCGTTCACTACTTCTCTCCTTCTATCTTCCTCTTCGTCCCTTTCTTATTTTTCTTCTTTCTTCGAGTTGCTACTCCTTCTTCCAGCTAGCTGATATACGCGCGTGGCACCGATGACCCTTGATACTCCTTGCCACTTCTCGCCTCTGCGTTATACGATACAACAGATCTGATCCGATCCGAAGATCATCAGAAAATAATTTGCTATCTTTTCAGGATTCGCTCGTTTTCGTAGTAACTTTGAAAAACATTCATCTCACGGTATACACGTGAGATTATTTCATTAAGTATTAAACGTATCAAAAAAATGTTTTATTCAGACGAATGTTGAATGAATGTTGTATGATGTCAAGGGGAAAGGGGATGGGCGTACATCGTAGTGATAATTATTTGAATTTGCGATGACCCGACCTGAGCTCTGTGAAAGTCATGTTCGTATTTATTACATTTTTTATTTTTATATTCTTTATTACATTATCTGTTTCTTTTTTTTTTCACTGTCATTAAACCGTCTTCGAAACACGACCTACGCATATATATTGTATATTTCGAGTTATTAAGCTGCAAATTCGTCGCTTGAATATCGATACGATGTGTTCTTCTTGACATCGTTCGACGTTCAACACGTTTTGTATTTTTAATATTTACGGAAATTATCGCGTATATATTTAAATCAAACATTATATATATATATATATATATATATATATATACACACACCTATATAATAATATATATACCAAGAATTAATAAAAGCAAAAAATACGTTGTTCAAAAAATCGAAAGAGAATTCGTGAGTAGTATCGAAGAATCGGTAAAAGAAGATATAACGAGTCTTCTTGACGACCATAGTGTTTGGATAATGCCAAAACAAGGCAGATTTGTACGATGGTGGAACGGGTGATGGGGTTGGGAGTCGAGAGCAACGTGCCTGTATAAATCAACATTACTCTGCATTAGAGCAGAGTTTCTACCGTAGATACCTACTAGAGTTTACCACCAAGGTGAACTACAACCGAGATAGGTTACATGGGGCATATGCGTGTACGTGTGAATTCACACGTACAATGCCACAGTCCTGTCCCTTCTACACTACCAACACTTTCACCTATCTACGTGTTCCCCTACGTACATCGACTCTCTCTCTCTCTCTCTCTTTATGGTGGTCTAACCCTCTAACTTCCAAGTTACTTACCTCTACTTGCTACTTAGATCCTCAACCAGTATCTCGAGCGTACTCTCGATGATTCATCGTCATTGTATTCTAACCTTTTGCGAATTTGGATCTGCCAATAGATAATGTAGAGATCTTTATTAAATATAATTGAATCGAAATTTTCTGTTTTCCTTTTTATTTTTTTTATTTATATCGATCGAACCGATTAGATATATCTTCTTTTGGTAATCATGGAATAACGTCCGTATAAAATTAGTATTTGTAAGTGCGAAATTATGTAGATTTCCTAAGAAAGATCATTGTATATATCCTTTTCTTTCTTTCTCTCCGTCTCTCTTGCTCGTTATTTGCATCCGTAACGATTAATGTAATCTGTATTCCGAATATTTACTTGGAATTAACGTGGTAGTCTCATAATTCATTTGGGAATTAGTTAAGCTCAAGGATTGGGGGATTAGCAGTTTACCCGCACTCTTCCACGTCGGTGCCTCCGCTTTCTAGGACCGTGGAATATTTTTTACTTTCATCGGCCCTTCCAATCCGTATAATTTCAAAGTATACTTACGTATCAAACTTACGAAAGGGCAAGAAAGTCTACTTTAACGTACGATACGTAGTATGGATACAGACTATTAGATTCAGAGATAACAATCGGTATGCCAATATCTTTATTCCATGCGGTATATTGTCCATTTCCATCGGCCAATGAGCTACCTCGAGAAATACCAGTTCACGTAAACACACTGGTAGGAGTGTGTTTGGAATACGAAGAACCAAAACAATCGATGTGGTCACGTGGTAAAGTCTGTGACTCAAGAAATATCCCCTCTCTCTTTCTCTCTATCTCTATCTCTATCTCTTGTATACATCCAGTCAGTATCCAATGACATTCCAAGATGATAAGGAATTCCCTTGTGAACTTGGTCTACAGCCGAAGTACAGTCGAAGAGGACGAGTCGGTGGGAGAAGTCGCGAAACACGGATGATGGATTCCCGTCAATTATGGAGGCAACATCGTATTGTTTTACCGTCGGACGGGCAACATTGATTGATCGCTCCCGTGGTCGTGTAGCTACTTGCCTTCTTGCTTTCTTGCGGTTTCGACCAACACATCCGCATCTGCGTGGTTCGGTCTCGCATGTGCCACGCTGCTCACTCGACTATCATCCGCCGCGAGACAAACCGGACTTGGATTAACCATCCAAACTTCTTGCCCGAGAAACCGCAGAGCCCTGGAGGAACGTTCCGAGATCTTGCCCTTGGACAAGGTCCGCGAAAATCCATCGACTTATCTCTCCGCTCCAGCTTTGCTTAGCTTTAAGAAATTTACATGCTAGTTATCTTTCCTAAGTTTTTTCGTAAGTGAATATGTTATAATCGTTATAGAGTATATCCGTAAATCAAAGTTTTTTGAAGTTGAAAATTAATTGCTTTTGAAAGAAATTTATAGAAGGGATCGTTAGGGATTATTTATTTATTTATTTTTTTATTCTCTTTCTTCGTGAAATAAAATTGAATATCAGAGTGTATTAATCTCAATTAAAAGGGAGTACCAGACTACGTATACATATCCAACGACGACTGTTCAAATTAAACTTTTAAACATTTCTTTTTGTTCTTCCTTCCTTGCTTTCTTTCTTTCTTTCTTTCTTTCTTTCTTTCTTTTTTCCGTTTTTCAAGAGTTTTGTTTCTCTCCATCACGAGAGACCATTCGTCTCGTCTCGCTCGGCACTTCGTGGAATAAACTCAAATTAGGCGTGTCGTACCGACCCCTTCCTAAACTCCACCAATCTCAAACTCCACCTCCTCTCTCTGTCCCGAGTAAAAATAGATTTCCCTTCGCGATTAAATTCATCGCGGATCGGCCATAAGCCCGTATTCGAATGCAATAATATGCAAGATACGAAAGAAGAAAATGTCGAGTGTAAAACGCGTTTGGTCAAGGTAACCAGCGGCTTCCCGTGAAAACGCTCGTTACGGTCTAACGACTGTACTCCGCGTAAATTCATCGCGAATGTATGCCCATAACTTTGCATACATGTTTTGATAATTTCACCCAGGCTGTCCGCCCTGCTATCGGTTGGAACGACGCCGCGGAAGTGCATTAATAATCGCGTCTGGACCGAATTGAGAAAGGAAAAGAACAAGGGAAAAAAAAGGAAGATCGGCGCCACGTTCGAATGGTGAGTGAGCGAGGGAGAGGCAACGAGGCTTTGAATTATGTTCGAGTCGTGAGACTTTAGCGAAATTACTGCCAAATTCGAGGACACCAGAGAAAGAAATGTGACGAGAATTTCTGGGGGGGGGGGGAGAAAGAGATGGTTGAAAAAAGGCTAGCCAAGACGAAGGGGTGATCGTGAAGATGTAATGAAAGAAGGAGAGAGAGAGAGAGAGAGAGAGAGAGAGAGAGAAAGAGATAAAGAAAGATGAAAAGAGGGAAAGAAGATTCGAAGGAAAATTTCTGGAGGGTGTGGGTGGTGGCGATGGAACGAATGCTCTGGCAATATCGTGGCATTCGTATAATAATGCCTCTGACGAACGACTTTCCAGCGTATTCTTGGCAGCGAAAGAGCTAGGCCGAGCATCGAAAGGAAGGAGAGCTACGAGGGTGAGTTAAGAGGGTGGGTGGGGTGGCCTGGAGAGTCTACTCGAAGAGCAGAACGATACTAAAAGCGAAATGGTATGGGTTGTTGGCTATCCGTTGTACGGCTAAGGCCTGGCTAGGAGAAGAGACGAGGCTTTCTCTCGACGATGCTAGGAGAGTTCGTCGGTGGTAACGGTATATATCTGTCCTGAGCTCGAATCAGCGCGGCGGACCGAGCGCAGCCCGTCGACCAAAGCAAATATTTGGAGCCTAGCCACTAAAAACTCGAGCGAGCCAACGGACGAGTTGATTTGTTTCCCTACATCGTCGCTTTACCCCCTCCCTTTTTCTCTTTTTCACCATCTCCTTCGCGAAGATTCTTTCTTTCTTTCTCTCTCTCTCTCTCTCTCTCTCTCTCTCTCTCTCTTTCTTTCTTACTCTTTCCTTTTCCAGAAACGAAAACGTTCGAGCGTCTATACTCGGACCACTATTCTTCAAGTTAAGTGTACGCTCGTCCTCGTTTACCCCGCATCGACCTTTTTCCATCTAACCGACGATTCCATGTTCCCCCCATTATACTCTCGCCTATGAGTATCCATCGTCCTCTTTTCCTACTCGTATTTCTTGCATTACTACTCCACCTTTCTGACATCTTGTCCTCGTCCTCGCACATTTTCTTATTATTTATTACTCTCGTCTTCTTTTGTATCTCACGATCCTTTTCAGATTTTTTTTTGCATCGATGCCAGACGCTTCTTATTAATGTCTTGTATCTTGATACTGTCCGAATTATATCGTCCTATCTTTACGATAACACTGCTGCCAGATTCCTAGTAGGAGTTTGGAAGGTCATAGAAGGTGACAAGAATACTAATAAGACGTTTTCGTAAAACGCTAGACGCGATCTTTCGTGATACTTCGTTTTATCCTTATTCTTTTTTAAATGTCAAGAATAGAAAGATCTTGTGTAATCGTACGTATCGAATCTTTAAACATTTTTTTTTAAGGAAACAATTTTAAGGATCCGATTAAGAAAATATCGTTTATGTAATATCTTATAAAATTTTGCAGAACCCGTGGAACTTTTTTTCAAACAAAGAGCCCTTTTTCGTTTAGAGCAAATTTCAAGGTGGCAGGTTTTTTCCATTCTCAAGAATCGCCGAGTATGCAGCTTTCTTATTCTACGCACCGATGGCATATGTTTTATGAAATGCAAATCCTTCCTATCTCTTCCTTTTCTTTCTCTCCTCCTTTCTCTCTCTCTTTCTCTCCCTTTTTCTTTTTTCTTTTATTCTCCTTCGTCGCCTTCTCTTAAGCCCTTCTCCTTTTCCTCCCTTAACCGGATCTACATACGTTGCTATATTAGTCGTTCCAAAAGAGAAAAAGAAAAAAAGAGAGAAAGAGAGAGAGAGAGAGAGAGTTATTTTCTACCTTACTATAAGACCTTTACGTTTCTATCAAACACGGCGGTATTACCATTTATGTGATATAAATGACTGCGAAATAAATGGTAGGAATAAACGATATCTCGTAATTTGCCAGAAACTTAAGAAAAATCGGCGTCTTTAACCATTTATATGCGGGTACTCGTTGGTGAATAGTTGTTTTTTTTTATCTTTTTTTTTTTAACGATCCAATGGATAAGCAAGAAAGTTTTATTCGTTTAAGATAGGATCCATCGACTGTACTTGCTATTAGGTATCACAATTAGGTATCAAGGTGTACCCGCATTTCAAATTTTTCCAAGTATATTTTTCTGTAAATAAAAGGTTTAAAGGAAAGAAGGAAATAAAATGAAGGAGAAACGAGTGACTTGTTTAATCTATATTCTAATAAATACATAGCAACGATTATAAAAAGAAGATATGTATTTTATTGAATTTATCAAAAACGATTTTATGAAACTGACATTATGAAACATGGCATATTACAAACTGTTAATTCCTCCTCCACCATTGATTTTACATATGACAGATCTCGTTTTTCTTCCTTTGAAACTTTGTAGAATAATGAATGATCGTCGTAATGTTACATCTAACCGGCGGATATTTTTCACATATGTTTTCGTGCGCATTTAACATGCCTTATTATGAGAAATATTATTATGTTCCCCTTTAGAATGTTTCTACATAAAACTCGTAATTATTTTAATGAGTAGGTAGACTAACATAGTAACGTACTCACTTTGTATGCATAAATGTTAAACACTTCCCACATATTTTTTTTCCCGTTTATAAAAATCCAACATAAGATAATATGTAAGTAAAATGGTTATTTAAGATTTCTTATAAGAAAGGTTATTCCCTTCGAACACATTTTCTTCTTTAATAAATAGTTATTATTTGAAATCTAAGAATATTTCGTGATTCGAAACAGGAGTAGTTACGTTCTTCAGACGAATAGCGATATCTTCTTGCGTTCGTATACCGCGCGAAATTAATTAGTTAATTAAGCACTGCGCGATGGTGTCCATCCAATTAAATCCGCTCGGTTTGTCGCGAGTACGCAGACGCCGAGTTTATACCGAGAACAACCGAAGCTCCTTCTCTCTTTTCCATTCCCGTATTTCTCTCTCCCTATCTCTCTCTCTCTCTCTCTCTCTCTCTCTCTCTCTCTCTAAGTCTATCCTTTTTCTCTCTTTTCTTTCTCCCCTCTTTCTATCATTGGTTTTAACCCTCTTACCGTCCTTAATACGTAGTACGTTTCTAATGTGTCTTTCGCATTCGTCTTTTCCTCGTGTTCTACATGCTATTAATATTTTCTACAATAATTGTTCTTGAATTGATTAATCGTAATCAACTTATCTTCATTAATCTCAATTATCGATGAAAATAAACAATATCTGACACTTCAGGTATAATACTCCAACTTGAGGAATTAATCAACACGACTCGGACGATCATTTATATTCTTATAAATGACGAATGATATTATTTAACTGGCATAATGTCGATTTATCGTGTCTTCCGACACAGAATGACGTGGCACGCGTGTCGCGTTACATCTCCCTTTAACCCTTTCCCTACCTCAGCTCCCTTAATCGCGCGCTTCTTCGACTCGCATACCCACATCGCAGCCTTTGGATCGAGTCGATCGGTCTGCTTGATTAATGCGCGTTAATTATTTCTTTCGAGACGTTTTTGCACGCAGGTGGCGTGGCACGCTCGTCACGCCTACCGTATTGACGTGAGAGTTATTACTCGAAGGTACTCGTGGAACTTGGAGTATGTTGTACGTTGCCTTTCGAAGATAGCTCCTTCGTGAACCGTCTCGATTATTTCTACGTTGTAACTAATTATCTTCTTGTTCGTGCAACTTTTTGACACTCTACGAGAACCACCTTTGATCTCTCTGAAACTCCCGAAAAACGAAACACGATCTACGAATTACAATTCAATACGTTATTTATATATCGTTACGAAGTTGCAACAAAAAAAAAAAAAATGTTTAATCGTTCAAACGTTCGTTAGATATAACTATCAACTGAATTTCTAAGTTCATAAATAGCAATTAAAATTTCAAATGAAAAATGGAACTCGACCGACAGAATTAAAAGAGAGAAAGAGAGAGAGAGAGAATGAAGGTGCAAGCAGAAAAGCAAAATGGCAGACCAGACGGGTGATCAAAAGGGCGTGAAAATTTTATTGTCCGATGGGTGGAAGGAGTCGAAGGGTCGAGGAGAGAATGAAAAGTGCGAGACGAGCGAGGGGACTGGTGGGAGGAGAGGGAGGTGTTGGGGTAGTATATAGATAGGGTTGGTGAGGAGAGGGGGATGGAGTACGTCGGTGGTGCTGGATCGGTAGAGCGATTTGTCCTGTCTGTTAATTAGTGAAAAAACGGAGTATGAATCTCGAGCGATCGTATATTACTGCGCCCGTAATGGATGGGATTACAGCTGCTGTGTTAAATTAAACCGACCGGTGGCCGCGGCTACGGCACGGTACGTTATGTGAATATAGGTGTGCACTAGCCCATGCCACGGTGTTTCCCTTCCTACGTCTATGTATTACCCATGTACCTACACCAAGTACCTATGGTGCTTTTCCTACGAAGTTCTCTCTCTATCTCTCTTTCTCTTTCATTCTCTTTCTCTTTCTCTCTTCGTTCTCCATCCCTTTCTCTCTCTTTTAATCCTGTTTCATTCTTTTTCGATTTGACACTCCTATCGTCTCGTTCTTCTTGCTTTTTTTTTCCTTCTTTCTTTTCTTTTCTTCTTCTTTTTTTTCTCTCTTTCTTTTTCTTTTTTTTTTCTTTTTTTTTACTTCTTTCCTACCCTCGAGAAAGAACATAAAAATCTTTATATTAATTCGTTGGATAAAGCTCGATGTTTTGTGGTAAATATAGGGTCGGTCGAAAATTCCTAAGTGGGCCACAATTTTTCAAATGACTGATGAAAGTTACAAATCTTTGTTTACGATTTGTAAAAGATTGAAAAATACAGTTCAAAAAGCCTCGGAGAAGAGTATCTAATAAATAAAATCGTCTAGGAAGTTTGGCCGAGCAATGAATTTTTCGTTCACCCCGTAGATAGAATTCTTCTTGAATGCTTTATTTGCAAATTTGTTGGAGATTTGAAAAATGCAAATGATAAAACGAGGGTCGGTCGAATGGTTCCGGTTGAACGGCGTTGGCAACCTTTCCTGCAATTATAGCGCAATAAGAGGGTGAAGCTCGCCGTAGGGGTTCCGCTTTCGATGAATTCGCACTTTGCGTTATACATCGGACGTGCGGATTGCCTGCGATTTCGACGAGTAATTAATTGGAAATTGCTCGGGATCATAAATGCGTTCGTCGACTTCCTCTTGTCAATTTTCCTTCCTTCCATTATTTATTCACGAATCGTCAAAGAGATCTCAACACGTTTCTCTATATTCAGACAAGATTTTTTACACGTTTTCAGGATTAATCCAAATTACTTTATACTTATTAAAAAACTCGAACGAATTATAATAATAACATAAAAGGAATTGTTATATTTTATCGATCACGAGAAAGGTGTTGTATCAGTAAAAGATAGAATCGATCGAGGAAGTTGCAGTGGAACAAGTCTCTTTTCTTTCTTTCTCTCTCAATCTGTTTAGACCTTTGCTAATAAATTATCGCCTTCGTTTGACTTTCTTCTTCTTTTTCTTTTTCTTCGAGAAAGAAAGAAAGAAAGAAAGAAAGGAGGAGAAAGAAAGAGAAAGAGAGAGAAAGAAAGAGTTGCACAGATCGTTAACTCGACGCACACGTATAATAATTCCAAGCCCGGCGTGCTATCGGAATCTTGTAAACGTCCAAGCGACGTCGGCGGAAGGGAATACTCTCGTGGCCGATCGCGATTTCGATCAAGAATTCTGGGCGCAGCGTGCGGGAGGTAAAAGGGATCGGCTCCTTATCTCAATAACACAATTAGGCTCTCGCGGCAGCCTGGACCGGAAGGACAAATCCCTTTTATCTGTACGAGGAGATAGAAGGTATTTTCTTGGAGAAACGGTGAAGGTGAATATGTGCGCGCGCGAGCAGACGTCTGTAAGTGTAATAGTGTAGGTAGAGTTAGATAGATAGAGAAAGAGAAAGAGAGAAAGAGAGAGAGAGGGTAGAGAAACTCGAGAGAGGGAACCTGGGAAAAGAAGAGAGAGCTCACGGAGGCAAGGAGAGATAGATTACTCCGCCATTCTTGCAATTTCCCTGTCGTATCGAGGCTCGTAAATTCCCGGTGAAATATGCGAAGGGGCGCCTGGTGCGGGCAGCACGCTGCTGCTGCTGCTCCTCTCTCCTCTCCTCTCCACTCCTCTCCACTCACCCGCACGCTCGTCCACCCTCCATGCCCTCCCTTTCTCGCTCCCTTGATAGGGGTTGCTCCGCCAAGGGGTATGTCTACCACCAGGCTCTAGGTATCGCCACGACGTATCGTTACCGTTCGAGTGCGAAACACCCGGAATTAGTCTTATCTCTCGGCGATGGACGTTGCGTCTTTTTCTCTCCTTTCGAAGAAAGAGAAAAATATATTACCTACTTGTTTTCATCTGTGAAATTTCACTCGTATATACCAGTCGGAAAGAAACCAAGTATTTTTTTTCCTTTTCTTCTTTGTTGGGTTAGTTTCATCTAATTCGTACTTACCTACTTTGATATATATATATATATAGTTTTTTCTTCTTGATTAGTATTAGAAAAAGAAATGGAAGGAGAAAATTGAGTGAAAGAGAATGCGACGTATACGTTCCTTTCTGATAAATAAACGGAGTCCTATTAAGTTAAGCGGAATGAGGATTAGGTATATTTCTACGTTCGTTCCATTGTATATCATTTCGGTATACCTTCTTATTTCTGTATATCACCTACTTGGTATATTAGCGAAACGTATTATCTACGTCCCAATAGGATCTCCTCCGGCAAAAGGAGACTCCTCTCGAGATAACGGTTGGTTACCCCGAAGAAGACGAGATCGGAGGGTCGACCAAGAGTCGAGAGTGGCTTTCGGATACAAGAGGGTGGTGTTTGTCGAGACGAAGAAAATCGAGGAAAATGCCTGCGGTAGAAGATAAGGGAAAGAGGAAGAACTAGAGAGATTCGTTTTTCGTGGGTAGTGGGTGGTAGTCGGACGTGGGGTGTTCTTTTCTCGCGGTGAGAAAGAGGTCGAAGGTGGGAGACGAAGGGAAGAAGAAGAGGCTATATCTTCGTAGAAACTGCAATTCGGCCCCTATATTTAATTTCGTTGCTGGGAACGAACGTAACATTGGGCGAAGGAATAGGTGCCGGAGAACGAAAGGAGGAGGACGAATCGTCGTTTAATCTAACCGCGATCCTATCTTCTTGGAATTTATCATTCGATAAATTGCAACTTCCCACACTCCTATATATATATATATATATATATATATATATGTATATATGTATGTATGTACAATAGATACATATATATATATATATATATATATATATATATATATAAAAGTAGACTGTTCTATCTCCAAATGTCTTTGCCTGAACGTTCCAATATTCCAAGGGTGTTTCCTGATTCACGAAACTTCGACGATATCGATAGTGAGGTCGATCGATTTAATCTTAGCAATCACATAACTCTTTTAATTTACGTTACGTTTACTTTATTTATCTAATATCTTGTAGTATTTCTTTTTTAACATTTAAAAATTTGCGCGTTATGTTATATGGAACGAAAGAGGAAGAGAGAGAGAGAGAGAGAGATAGAGAGAAAGAGGGAGAAAAATAATTTGAGCAGAGCGAAAGCATGCATTATTTAAATTCATCAAACGAGCTACCGCGTGGGAGAAAGAATCGCAGTTTCGCTGGAGGTTCATTGGAAATAACGCGTGATTGATGGAGTGCCATCGTCTCTGGAGAACATTTAAAATAGATTGCAGCAACTCGGCGTTGAGTTTCTTTATTTATCGCAAGTCGATGAAAATGACAGTTTCGGTCGGGCGTGCGCTTCATCGTGTTTGAAATACGAGCAGCTACGGGATAGAGAAAAAATTACCGGGGGCTTGCGCGTGAAATCGTAGATTAAATCGTAATACCGATGAAACTTGAAAGAGAGAATCCAGGAGAGATCCGAAGGTGTGCGAACTCGAATTTCTCGAAAGAGGTAGAACGTTAATCAAGAGTGAAATCGAAGCGACACGTTGTTCGATCGTGGTTACCAATCCAATTTCGGATCTAATGGCTTCTCGAAAGACGCAAGAGAATCCTCTGAAAAGGGGGCGGTAGGATAATTGCCAGTTTATGAATCGTAGTACGAACTCGACTCGGTGTTACCTCTCCTTTACCTCTTCCATCTCCTCCCCACTTGCTCAACGCCCACGGCCATTTCCGTGTAATTCTCGCACCCTGCTTTGCTCTTAAGTTAATGTTGTTTCCCTCACTCCATTAAAAGCGACGCCACTCGGCTCATTTCACTTCCCTCACGCTATTCCCGTGACCTTCTACTGGAGTTCACCTTTTCCCTCTTTCCACTTTCTACGTAACCTTCAGTCGTTTCGTACATCTATCAATCTTCTCTTACTTTCCTTAACAGAAAGGAACATTACTATGTAACCAAACCTTTGTATTACAACGTTGTATACTTGATAAGTATACTGCTAAGGAAAATCCATTTTCTCCTAAGAAATTATAACGTTGGACGATCGATCATAAATACAGTACGATACGATTTTCATTTCAAACGTATTATCATATATCAAATGTATATCGTATATGAATGGATTTGGATTAATTTGGATTAATTGGATTAATTCTGAGTTTCGCGTTTTATTTCGAATGTAATGAGAAGATGATAAAAAGATAATACGAAATTCAGTATCTAACTAGTCTTACAAATTTTCGGTTAACGTCTTTGAGACGTCACGTTGGAAGACGCAGATCGAGCGTCGGGGCAAGGCTCGGCCGCTGTAGACGTGTCCCGAGGCGTAATGTTGCTGGACTAACGAGGAGAAACCAGTATATTAACTACTCCTCGTAGCGAAGCCAGCCGAGCTGTCAGACTAGCAGGCTATGTAGAGGTAGGTGCTGGCGGAGGTCGAGCATGGGGGAGGGGAGTGAAGAGAACGGACCGTGTTATCCTACCTGGTGCGAGCTAATATGGCGGCAGTGTATTACGTAAGCTGAGACGACTCTCGCGATATGCCTGTGCCTAGCTAGCAAGCACGTGTAGCAATCGGCAGCGAGCTTTTGACATTGTAGGGTATATAACGTCATCCCCACTCTCTCTCACTCCTCTTGCCACCACCCTCTATGGGAGGGTAGCCGAGTGAGTGTCGCCGACTCGACCAGGGGAATGACAAACGACGTCAGCCACGGCCGACGCGAGCCGTTGCGATGTCGAGATCCATAACTGTCATCGCTTCTAAACTGGATCTGGCCCGAATTGAGATTGTTGTGTCGCCCGTCAACAGCTTTAGGAAAATCCTATTCGATATCGAACTATCATCGAAATCATCGTCATTTAATCTTTATTAAATTAATTGGAATCGTCTACAGACGATTTCTTTGGAAATTCTTGTGGAATATGTATTTATATATATATATATATATATATATATATATATCTTGTTAAATGTGACTTTGTTTTTCTACGAAATGTGACCGAATATAAAAACTTGTATCTATATGTTCTTGTACTTATCTAGAGTTCCGAGAATTCTATTCGTAAATGAAAAACAATGTGTGTACGTTGGCAAGGTTTTTTCATTTTCGTTTACGTTTCTCTTGCGTCACCTTGATATTAGAAAATCAATACAAGCTTATTCAAAAGGATCGAGAAGGAGCATTACACGGAAAGACATCGAGCAGACGATATCGTTACGACTGTTACTCTCGCGCAACGAAGTGTAACGATTATTCCTACGAAAGAGAAGATTTCGTAATACATTGAACGAGCACTTATATGGATTATCGTGGAATAGTGGAACGATGCTACCATAATCACTGAAACAAAGAGAGAGAGAGAGAGAGAGAGAAGATGGAGTGACAGTGACTGACGAACGACGCATTCGCCGTACCAACTATGATTGCTTAATTCGCATGCCGGTGGTCAAAGCCAACTCTACTCGGTGCGATCTTATCAAGATATTTCTTAGAGGAATAGTAATGAGGTGAACAATGTAACGACTCGTGCTCATTTTGCCTCTGGCTACGCGTATATACGTACACATATATATGTACGTACGATAAAAAGAGAAAGAGAATAGGGAGCGATCGTATTCTCAGAGATAGAAAACTCGTATGTTCTCGGAATAGAAATATAAAAAAAAAAAAGAAAAAAAAATGAAAAAAAAGAAAAAGAAATATAAAACATTGAAAACTCTTTGTCAATGACGGATCGTCGGAGAGCGTAAAAAGAGAGAGACAGTATTTTTCCTCTCGATTCATTCGCTATTAAAAGAGAGACGATAGAGAGTGAGGTGAGAGGGGGAAAGAGAGAGAGAGAGAGAGAGAGTAGAGAACGAAATACGTCGAGACTTCTCTGTATTTACCTCTTTTGAATTTTCAACCGATTAAATGTAAATGCGACTAGAACCGTTCGGATTAACGCCCCGTGGCGAATGACTTTTGAAGAAGAGAAAAAAAAAAGAGAAAAAAGGAGAAAATATAATGATGGAACGTATTCACGCATATGCTCAAACCTTTCCATTGAGAGAGAAAACGAGGGATGAGAATGAAAAAGAGAAGGAAGATGCGTCGAGCGTCACGAACGCAGTGTGCTGCATCGGTATATAAGCGTTATTAATTTTGCCAAAGGATTTTACTGGTCCGTGAAAAAAGATTCACTGAGAAAGAGAAGGAAATTATTCCGAACCTCCTCTCTCTCTCTTTCTTTCTCACATACCTACGATTCATCGAGCTGCACCCTGGGGACCATTGTATATTGAATCCGTAGGCCTGGGCACCCACCATGCAACCATACGACCATAATCTATTCAGGGGAGGTTGCAAGTCTAAACTCCACCCTTGCACTCTGAGAAATAGTCGAATCTATCCGAGAGGTATGAAAGAAACTAATTTACAAAGGTTACGTATCTTATATCCTTACATGTAATTTTCTCTCTTTTCTTTTCCTTTTTTGTTTTTTGTTTTTTCTTTTCTTTTTTTTTTCTTTTACGAATGTATTAACTACAAACACATACGATTTCATTATGTTATTATGTTACGAGTTTTTTTCTACGTTGTTGATCTAGAATATTCTAAGGAATTCGCGATGATGTTTTTAAATAAACATTAGTATTAATTGCGGAATTTATTTCTCATAAGAAGAATATCGCATCGCTGAGCTCTCGTTCAAATAAATAAATAAGTACTACATACATTTTCTTTTCCAAGGATCGTAAATAATAACTTCATTTAACGCGTTTGCGATTTCTTCTAAGTATCGCATAGTTTTTACTCTCGGTACAATTTTTCAACGGATCGTCGATAGAGAAGCAAGACGTGACTGTAATATTATAGTTCGTCGGCGTATAATTTCGAACAAATACCGGAAAAAGTTGCGTGAAACGCGAATGTAAACGAATGCAGGAATGTTGCGTTTCAACTTCTTCACTTTACGCGAACGTAAGAAATAAAGTGAACTACGAAGCGCGCGAACTGTCCGAGGAAAATTCAAAGATCCGTTTCAACATTAACGCCTTCTTGCTTGCTTACCTCCATCTTGTAATAGAATTTACACCTGGAAAAATTCAAAGGTTTCTATATACTTTTACGTAACAAAACAACCATTTTTCTAAATCGTTTTTAATTTTATACACACACACATATATACATATATATGATTTTTAATATTTATAATTTCAGAAAAATAATATATTCCAATTAATATATAATTTATAATTAATATACAGATAAAAGATGGTAAATAGATATAAAGGGAGGAATATCGAAGTTTCAGGACAAGTAGCAGTTTGTATGGTGTAGGGTAATGCTCGCATAAGTTCCTAAGTTTCATGCATGCTACGTCGATGACAAGGGCGAGAGAGTGGGAAGGGTACTTTGGTCCAGAGTGGTCTCGTAGGCTCCACCCCAGGACGAGGGGCGCCTATCCCTCTTTCAGTCCCTGTCCCAGCTCAGCCCCCTTTTACCCCCGTCAGAAAATCCCATCATACCGAGCGGTTCAGAGAGATAGAGAGAGATAGATAGATAGATAGAGAGAGAGAAAGAGAGAGAGAGAGAGAGAGAGAGAGATCGTAGAGGACGTCGAGAGTCCACCATAGTAAATCAGGCAGTCGCAGGCGGTCCTTCTGATCTATCCGAGCGAGGCACCGTGAGCTCGCGTCAACTCGGGACCCACCCTACCGAGAACTCTCTTTCTCGTTCTCTCCAGTCACGAAAGTAGTGAAATAACTCGTCTAAGTAACTCTATCTAGTCGGTGGAATCGCTTATGGCTCATAAACGCCTCGTAACTTAACCCGATGGCACGCGCTCTTGAGACATACTACCGTCCTGTACGTATTACCTATTTTACGTGGAAAAGTGTCCCCCGTCAGATTTCAGTGAAACTTAGAAGATCGAATGTTCGACCAGACTCATCTCTCCGTTATCGAGGATGCCTCGCTATGGAGATTTCAGGTAATTTTTCTCCCTCTTTTTCTCTTTCTCTCTTCCTGTTTTTTTTTTGTCTCTTTTCCAATATAAGCGACAAACGATATCCGTCTGCGTTTATTCGACTCAAAGAGAAGATTGAAATACGTCGTGCCCCGGCGAAACTCGAACGTCGAAATAGATTGTGTATTTTCCTGCATGGACCATAAATTTCTGAATCATAAAACACCCCCGAAATGTAGTAGCGAAGCGGCGAAAGTAGCGCCGATATGACGGATCGTCGCATCTACGATCGTACACATCGCCATTATTAAGCGATCTCGCGAGATAAATCTTTTGTGCCACTGACAAATCGTTGTACGAAATTACGACTGGCTAAGCGGCGTTGTACGAATTTCTTCGATCGTTCCGGTCAAAAGTTACATTGCGACGGTATTACTGTGATCCAATTCATCGACGTGATATTTTGTCGTCGTCCTCGCCGAAAAAAAATTATCAATCGATATCTACCTGTTACTACATGAACATTTTGAGAACAGAGATTGCGAACAGAGCGAATAATTTTAATCCGAAATAGTCGTGATATATACAACAACTTTTTCTTCACATTCGAACGATTATGCGCCTTTATTGACAACCTTCCAAGCATTTTCACAGAATGAAGATATAAATATACAATAACATAACATAAACGATATCGCAAGCCAATTTTGTATGAATCATCGCATGGCTTTCGTAACGATTTAATAAACAAAATTGCTCTCTGTGAAGAAATCTCATTTCACGGAAGATTACGAAAGGAAATGAAGAGAATCGAGGATCGATCGACGATATTTTTGAAATTATTCAGTGCGTAAAATTTCGTCGTTAACGAAGTCGACGTCATAACATGATAATAATAACCTATCAAAAAAAAAAGAAGAAAGAGAGAGAGAGAGAGAGAGAGAGAGAAAGAAGAGAAAACGAAAAAGTAAAAAGGGTAGCAGGAGAAAGAGAGGGATCGCGATGGACGATGAGGGCGCGAGGGAATCGCGTTGTTTCGCGCGCGCATAGGCGCGAGATACGCGTTTACATCGTTGATGTATGTTCTCGACGGCGATCGATCTCTCTCACACGAACTGCTAATTGTGCGGCGTCATAACTCTCCTCGCGTACCTCGTCCTCGGCCCCTCTTCTAACTCGTCCGTCGTGGCTCTGCTTCTCTGCCCTCTTCTCCTCACCCCCTTTCACCCTTTCCATCTCCACCAGTACTACTACATTACCTTCGTATAAACCACTGGTACGAGCATGTATACTCTCTTCTCTTTTGGCCTCTCCACTACAACGAGAGAATGAAAGAGAGAGGGAGAGAGAGAGAGAGAGATAGTGCTACGAAGAGTAAGTGCTACCGCGTGCGGACTATAACAGCGTATAGTTACGATACACGCCGGTATAAAGAGAACGAGAGAGAGAGAGAGAGAGAGAAAGAGAGAGAAAGGGGTTTGCGAGTACATTACGCGAGGTAACGTTGTTTACGGGGCAGCCCGCCAGTTCTTTCGAGCCATTGCCGATTAGCGACTATCCCATTTCGCTTTATCATCCGGCCGGCCACGATCCAGCCGAATTTTGGCGCGCGAAAACGGACGGTTTTTTGATTTACGCCGCTTTAATCGCTCGTTCTCTCCTTTTCTTTTGTATATGTGTGTCTGTGTCTCTTTCTCTCTCTCTCTTTCTCTTTCTCTATTTTTTTTTATTCTCTGCTTCTTCGCGTAGAGTCATAGTATTTCCGACGGAAACGAGACGAAGGATCTCGTTCTAGTTGTTTTGACTCGAGATAAAAGCGAACCATTTAGGTGTGTTAAGAACTTGTACTTTGTCAAATTTATTTTTATCGATACGTATAAAATAACTGGGTACATATATATATATATATATATATATATATATATATATATATCGTATTAAATGTAATGGGCAATAACTTAACTGTTTACCCTACTCGAGTTCGATGACAATAGTAAAAGTTTCGATTGGAAAAGTTTGAAAGCTGAGTTTAATTTATCACGTAAGGTTATCACGTTCTCTTAGAGAAGACGGATCGTTTTTGCCGGACCTTCGGGACGATTTAAGATCGGTGAAATTTTACGAGCGAACACGAATAGGTCATCGAGAAATCTCCTCAAAATCTAAAACGTCGATGTTCGATCGTTCGGCGTGGTTCTTCTTTCAATGGAATAATCATACGTAGAGTCGGCCGTATTACTTACTTCGAACGTGAATTTAATGGCGGTAATCTCGTATTTCGTAAAAACCATGACGTAATCGCTTTAGAGATTCCCAAGGTTTTTATCGTGGCTACGGAGCAACGAAGAAACTGGCATGAATGATAGCTGGTGTAGTATAGTTCTTAATATATCGGAAGATCCGAGAGAGAGAGAGAGAGCGAGAGAGAGAAGAAAAAGAGAAAAAGAGAGATGAGAGTACACTACGAAGAAAAAGTCGCATCGGAAGCTTTTTATCCCGATTCCATTGGAATCTGCATATCTCCTTACCCCGAAAGTAACTTCAAAGTGCGTCTCCTTCCTTTTCCGAAAGAAGTTTGTACGGTGGCGTGCGCGCGAGCGCGTTCAGAACCAGGCAGCGTCTATGAGCACTCGCAGATAAGAAAAAGAGGGTCGGGGAAGCTCCGAGAATGGGTGGAGGTACGCGAATAATAAAAATCGCCCTCATAACTCAAGCGGAGGACTCTGGTGTGGGTTGAGAGAGGAGAGAAAGAAGAAGAAGAAGAAAAAGAAGGAAAGAAGAAAGAGGAGGAGAGGAAGATGGTGGCGGAGGTGGAGGCTGACTGGTGGGAGGTAGAGAACGAGGTAGAGAGGAAGAGAAAGAGGAGGAGGGGGAGGAGAAAGAAGAGAAGAAGAAGACGACGACGACGACGACGACGACGACGACGACGAGGACGAAAAGGAAAAGAAACCGAGTTAGGGGTGGGGGGTGGCTGCGGGTACAGAGCCGCTCGAGCTTCTTATCTTAGCGCATGGGGTGACATTAGCTCTGCCCTGGTAATTCTCTCTGTAGCTACCTCTTGAAACTCATGCTGCAACGGAGTTTCCGGCGCGTTTTAGTTGCAAATAATACTTAAAAAATGACCGCGAGATAAATCGTGCGGCGAGCTACTATGAAACTATATAAACACACCTACCATATTTATCTGTGAAAATAATGTCAGGACTATTCGCGTTAAATACATAGTATACGTTTTATGGGTAAAAGATTATGTTTGTTACTTCTTCGATTCGATGGCCGACTTTAAGAAGATCGGCCGATCTAAGCGTTGATCGTTAATCAAGCTATCGCTTCCTTACTTCTTGACGTTAGCTAAGACCGAGATCGATCGTACCGATAGGAAAGCCTGTATTATGCAAACTCGATTCAACTCGATTAAATCCTGTCTGTCTGCTTTGGGAATCGACGATACCTTTTCGAAATAAAACTTTAGAGTATATTACACTCGCTTCAGGCAAACATTAATTTTTTCGTAAATTTGGTAAATAAATAAATCGTCTTGATTAATAAAACTTTAATACGGGAATTCGATATTTCGTAAATGCTTCTTCCTTCGTTTCTCTTTTCTTTTCTGCTTATTTTATTTTATTTTATTTTTTTTTTTTTTTACTTTGCCTCTTACCAGACACCGTTAATTGGTATCATATACGAGCATATCAGGCTCGCCGTAGTTATATTATAGAGAATTTAGGCGTGATATAGTATCTCGATCTCAACGGAAGACGCATCACTGTCGGCTGCGATCTTGCGGCCGTGCCAAGGCTGCATTAACTCGGTGTCACCGTGATGAAGTACCGCGAAGCTCGCTCTTGCGTCGCGCCCAGATTAGTGCACGCTACGTTATTTCGAATTTCTCGTGGAAACTATCAGTTATGTATTAACGATGGCAATGAGAAAGATGCGAGTCTATATTCGTCATAGATCCTCGTACGTAAATTACATCCTTGTGATGTAAATCGATGAATTGCTGTTTCTATTTAGTCGTTTCAATTGCTCGGGATTTATCATGTTAATTATAGGTTTAATAAAGGAATACGATAGAAAGAACTTAACGATCTTTCATATCTCTAAAGTCCGTTTCTTTAATCTCATAGACCTTCTGCTTGTTAAATCGGTGATTATCCACCTGCAAAGTCGCCATACTTCTAATTTGTCCTGCATGAGAAACGGTGCGCACGCTCGAAGGTCGTTCGGCCCGCTTATCTCCACTTTCCGGCCCACTCTCAACGACTCTCTCTCTCTCTCTCTCTCTTTCTCTCTTTGACTCTCTCTTTCTCTTTTAGAATCACGTCGAGAAATCGTCGAGTTGACTTGAATGACTCCAAATGACGTAACGTTCGTCGAAGCGGTAAATTATTGTGCGCGTTTGTCGCGTCGAAGAAAGATAGAGAGAAAGAGAAGGATAGTACACGCTCGTTTCTTCATTTCTCTCTCTCTCTTTCTCTCTCTCTCTCTCTCTCTCTCTCTCTCTCTCTCTCTCTCTCGCTTGTACAAGAGAGCGCATCGACGAACATCCGATGTGGGACCGACGATGGAGATTCTGGGCCCGACGGACCACATTCTTCCCTGTGACTTTGGGCATTGTTCTTCTCCTCCTCCAGTGATACTCTTCCCTCCTCTCTCGACCCTCTCATCCTCGAACAACCTCCGAACGAATCCTCGAGATCCTCTTATAACAAGGCGGACGGCGGTTTTTGTCCTGCCGATTGCTTTTTTTTCCCTTTTTTTTCTCTTTCCTTTTTTTCTTTCTTTCTTTTTTCTTTTTCCTTTTTTTTTTTACTTTCTTTCTTTCTCCCGTTCTTTTATTATCCTCTCTCACGCGCGACCGAAAAACTACGGGCGTAGATTTATGGCTTTGCCCGGTGACTGACTCTTTCTCCGATTATGACTATACGCGAAGGACCGACCCCGAACGAAGATACATCCTCCACGACCATACCCTCTTGCCGCTTTTATCGGTCTCGCGATAGCTAGACAGAATTTCATTTTTTCTTCTATGTCTTTTATTTTAAATATTTTTTAGAAACATCTCTTATACAGTCCCGATATATATATATATATTATCAACGTTTTCGAAATGCTCAATTCTCTGAGATCGGTTTTTAAATTTAAAGCTTATATTAATGTTTTACGATGAAATACTTGCGATAAGATAACAACTCATGAAACATTTATAAGTAACAAACATTTTTTAATCTGATCAAATATTTCAAATCAATTTGAAGATTATCTTTTTCTAGTATCGATTGTAGTTAAGACCGTGGATATCATTCATGCGGTTAATTTTCTGTTTCTCACTTTAGGATAGGCTACGAAACGACGAATATCAGCCACCCTTATGAGATTTTATTTTAACAAGGTAGACACTTCTTACCTTTTCTCTCTCTCTCTCTCTCCTTCTTTCTTGTTTTTCTATGTTCGTATACAAGTCTGAAAACGACCAGGCGTGGATTTATGGTTTTACCACTGACAAGCTGTTCTCTTCCTCTCTCGTGATGATTCTATGCTTGACCTTGGAAGGACTCGGGCGATTCGATGCTGAACCTTTTTGGACGCTTATCTTCGCCAATCCCTAAAACGCGTTCGTCCTTGCACCGACAGTAGGGGGAACCTTCTTTTTCTTTCTTTTTTTCTTCTTTTTTTTATTACTCGCTTCTAACCATTCCTCCTTTTTTCTTTTCTTCGTTCATTTATCCTTACCTGCTACCTTTAGGGCAATAAAGCTCGAATTCTTTTTTAGCGCGTAACGGTACAATCGAGTAACCTTCCAAAGTTTAAAGCACGCTTGACCATTTTCATGAAATAAGAATGAAAGAGAAGATTTAAAAAAAAAAGTGTGTCCGAAGAAAAAACTTACGATCACGAGGATATTGAAAGACCCATGCTGTGAGTTTTCTATTTTCTTTTTTTTACTAGAAAATCTTTTGACATTGCTTATTTTTTTTTTGTCATCTTTTTCTTCCTCTCTTTCTCTCTTTCTTTCTCTCTCCGTTTGTCTCAAAGTAATGGTTACTTCACGCGAAAAAGGAAGGAGAGTTTTTCTTTCGTTTTTTATACAACCATTCGGTTCCGTTCAATCCTTTCTCTCTCCTTCCCGTCAAAAGTGACGATACAAAGTCGCGGAATTTGTTCGGCTTACAATTAGACCACGCCCCCTTCAACTGGTGGCCACGTTACTGGCGCGAAACTTCCATTCTTCCATCCGAACTTGCTACTTTTTCGAGTTCGCTTCCACTTAGGTACTAAGGCGGGACTAATTACCAGACAAAAACTTGGCGAAACGTCGTCGGATCGTCGAGGCCGCCAAGCGTTTCTCTCTTATTCGGTGGTGGATAACTTTCCGCATAAGTCCACGGACGTACGGGCTTAACGCGCCGCTTACAATTAGTCGCAAGAGTTCGTGTTCCGCTTAATAATGGATTTCCTCACGGATAACAAATTGCCAAAGGCGATACATCTTTCTACCGCCTTGGTGTGGAACGCGTGTATTCTTACACGCGAACTCCGCGAGCCCGGATATTTAATTCGCGTGCGGCCAGTTTGCAATAATTTCCATCTGAACGGAACGAAGAACTCAAAAGAAAAAGGAAATAACGATGCACGAGTCGAAGACTCTCGGAATTGCATTTAATTACCCTACCGAAGCGTACATCGATATAAAGATGCGTTTCGTTTTTCGAACGAGAATTTTTAATCCTTTCCCTTGCCCAACCCCTGCCCCCAACCCCTGTCCCCAAACCCTTACCCCCCACCCCTATCCATACATCTCCTCATCCTCATCCTCTTTACCAACTCACCCCACTGCGTTTGCCACGGTTGTACGACATAATCTGCGTCTTGTCGGGCGCTTCTTTACGAGCTAACCGAAGTCGACGCGCGCGAGATCAACGCTTTATCAAGATTTATGGGCATTGCGCGCTTTCGCTTTGCATTCGCGCAACGAAGACGACAGAAAGGGAACGTTTCTTCGTATAACTTCTTTCCCTTGAGATACCCTACTTGCTTTTACTAACGAAGAAAATACTTTCGTGTTTCAACGAGTACACGTCATTTCTTACCACTTTCGTATCTATCACGTTCGATCGATGACGAAATAATCTCTTTCTTTTTTTTTAGCGTGAGAGATTAGTATCATAGTTCTCTTGTAACTGATAAAATGGAACTAAACTTTAAATTGTTCGATTCTGTCGCCGATGAAAAGTCAGTGTTAGTGTTTATCGTTACCGATATAACGAGATATATATATATATATATAGCAGTCGTAAAAAGAAGAAATAGAATTTATAGAATAAATATCTACATATTAAAAAGCGTACGTTCCGAAGCATTAAACTACATTACATGAGTAATGCTCGTCGAGATGCCGTCGGACCGTGGAACTCGGCGCGATAACATCGTATGTCTCGCTCGAAGCACGAAACGTGTTTAATATAAGTAAATGTTCGTGTAAGTTTTTCGGTCTTCGTGTCAACGTTTTAAAAAGGGTGGGGAGTTAAGGGAGAGAAAAAAATATGTAACAGAAATTTATCTTACGGAACGGAGTGTGTTTTATAAAAGAGGCTAATTTATTATGCAGCGTCGAGATCGTTGTGAAACCATCGGTTTCTAGAAATCGTTGAAACGAGGACGTATTCACGCGACTTATTTTTTTTATTATTATTTTTTTTCCTTTTCTTTTTTTTTCTTTTGCTCCTTAGAAATCTCTTTCCATTTGTCGATAAAGTCCTTTTATACGGCAGTCGTAAGACGATATCGTTACAACTATTTATCTAAGTCAGACTAATATTTTAGGAGCGACCTACTTCGTCAAAGAATCGGAATGTTCGCGGTCACGGAAGAGCAAGAAAGATTACGCGTAGCGAAGGGCGAGATATAGAAAAAGGAATGGCGTGTTCGCCTATCGGGTTTGCCGATGACGTTCGTACACGCTAACGTGCGAGACCTAAGTATGCAAGCCAATTCGAACGGATAAGAAACAAACGAGAACTCGTGTCTGCATCGATAACAACTAACAAGATCGACGACGATAACAAAATGATCATCGGTAATTCTCGGACGTTCCTCATATTACCGCTTAAAGGGAATGAACTTCAATTACGTTCAAACAGATTCACATTGCATGAATGGATCACAAGTATGTGTATACGTGTGTGTCTATCTGTATGTATACATATATATATATATATATAGAGAGAGAGAGAAAGAGAAAGAGAAAGAATATCAAATGAAAAATTCTAGACAAGATGAATCATGCATGAATCATGAGTCATTTTCATTTGCGAATGATATTTCATGAATAATATTTCTATTATTAATTCTCAACGTTATTATAGACGTTCGATTAAAATACACAATTATTCCATTTATAAATAGCACGATCTTATTTCTTGAAAGAAATTATTCGAACTATAATAAAAGATGGAATAAATCGTGTCTAGGAACACATTAAAGAGAACATTCGTATCGAAGACAGATATAAAATGGCCACAATGTCGCCATTAAATTCCTGCGACGAAAGCCGAGAAAGTCGGTTTTTCGTGTTCCATCGATATTTACGTACTCGAAGTTCGACTTGAGATGTGAATCAAGGACAAGTCGTAGTAGAATGAGAGACGACATGACATAGAGAAGAAGTAGCGATGAGGGTAGCGAAAAGGGGTAAAAGTAACGGAAGAAGAAGAAGAAGAAGAAGAAGAAGAAGGAGAAAGAGAAAAAGAAGAAGAAGAAGAGGAAAACTAAGAGAATAATAAGAAGAATAGAAGGAATACGCGAACGAACGGTAGAAAGAAGCGGCGAGGAGCGTACACGCGCTCGTGGATTAAAGAGTTATTTGAGTCTCAGAGGCGGCCATAACTCTCCCGGGCTATTCCCGTCCTGTGCTCGCTCGCCCACCAGAATATTTTAACATTGGGGGTGGGTGGCTGCCTGGCTGGCTGGCCTGACTCTCGAAATGGGTTTAGCTTGGGACATGGGGCAGACGCACGCGCACATACGCATACACACATATGAACTAAAGAGAGAGAGAGATACATTGCATACATGTAAAGTATAGTTATAGAAGCGTACACGTGGACGACACGGTAGCGCGAACGCTCGTTACGCACTCGCGTATATATTGTATATATACATACGCAGGAACTCTGGCATACGTATACACGTATACTGAGAAGGAGTAAGAGAGACAAGGGAAGGGAAGGGCAGAGAGAGAGAGGCAGGGTGAGACAGGGTCCGCACTCCACGCAGCTGACAGCTGTTCCGTCGGTGGGCCGGTCGGTGGGGAGGATTCAGCCTAGTCGCGCCCCTTCTATAATGGCTCCCTTTTCTTCCTTCCCCTACCCATGCCAGCATGGCTGGCACCGGTTTCTCTTTCTCTCTCGCACTTTACCTCTTTCTATCTCTACCTCTCTTTGTATCTCTCTCTTTCTCTCTCTCTCTCTCTCGCTCCTACTCTTTTCTAGGCATCGTTGCGTCATCGTCGAGCCGTCGTTCTCTCTCTCCTCGTTCTATGTGTTGAGTGCGTGACGTCAGAAGAACTAACGACTCGTTGCCTCGTGACGTAGCTGCAACGTCATAGTAGTCACGATAGAGAGCAACGAATCGGAATGCCACCACGAGTGGCGCTTTCATCGTCCCTATCATCTTTTCCTGGATGAAGCGCGCGTTATGACATATGATAAAATTGAATTCTATTCCTTGTCAGCCTATCGACGTTTATTTCTATCAGAAAAAACACTATTATCGCGTAATAATTCTTCTAATTCTCTAGATAGATAGTTAACATTGGAATTAAAATCGAGCATAGATATTTTCTTTAATGTATTCGTTTTGATATCGCTTTTACCCGTTCGATTAATAATATATTGCACTGATTATACTTTATACGATTAGTAATGCGTATAGAAATAATCGAACGTATACAAACAAGTTGAGAAAACACAAGACGATATGCAACAGTCCTTTGAATGTTCCATAAGCGTCCATGTACTACTTACTTACTTGCCATTTTAACTTTACGCTCAACAGGTGTTAAAAGTAATTATCTATTATCTCGAAGAACGATCATCTCGCTCCTCTCCTCTTATCCGTTAACTTAAAAGAAAGAGAGAGAGAGAGAGAGAGAACAAGAGAAAGAAAAAAGAAAAAGAAGAAAGAAACAACAAAGTAACACATTAAATCGTTATTACTTCATTAGCTTCGGAAAGGATTCTTTCGATCGAATGAAACGATAAGCAGGATAGCAATATCGTAAACTTAATCGGTCGAAGGTCGTTGAGTATAATCTTGGCGAAAGGAAGGGAAAAAGGAAGGAAGGAAGGAAGGAAGGAAGGAAGGAAGGAAGGAAGGAAGGGTGAGAGGGAGGAAGGAAGGGAGGGAGGACGAGAGGGTTAAGAAGGAAGTTACAGTGTAGAATGACGATGCGTATGGCATAGTAAGAGCTGCTACGGTGGCAAGGTATCGTCAGCGATAGGCAGTGATCGTAAAACAAGAGTTTTACGAGACTCGATTCGAAGATGTGGCGATGGTGATGGTGATGGTGATGGTGGTGGTGATGGCGATGGTGGTGGTGGTGGCGGTAGTGGCGTTGGAGTCTGGCAGCAAGAGATGGAGGAAGAGGTATAGGAGGTGGAGGTAGAAGAGGAGGAGGAAGAGGAAGAGGAGGAGGAGGAGGAGGAGGAGGAGTACCGAAGCGAGTGCCGAAGCGACGGCCGTCGAGTGGGGCTCTCACGGTTTACGAGCGCATAACAGACGCGTTTATGGCCGTGATCACATGGCCCACTCGCATACCTATACCTATACAACCGGCTCCCATAGCCCACTGCGAAGTAAACAAATCGTAAAGCTCTGCTTCGGATTTACTGACCTGCCGCAATATACGGAAAGCAATACGGAAAGGCAGCCAACCGGCTTTGATAACGTTCTGCTCGTTTCGTGCGCGTGCCGAGCGACGTTCCGCTTCGACATTAACATACATACATACATAAGCTATATGCGATCGAACGATCTTTACACTGCTCTGTAATACACACTCTTTCTCTCTCTCTCTCTCTCTCTCTCTCTCTCTCTGTCTGTCTGTTTTTCTCTTTCATCCATTATTGTAATGACGGACGAAGCCGATAATTACGTTACATTTTTTTTCCTCTGATAATTATCTTCGATGCACGCGATTGATTCGTCTTCTTTATTAATATAAAAATACCTATGTAAAATATTTATGTAAAAAAACTCTATCTTACGTATTCCGTGTTACTTATCGTCACTATATTAATAATGAATTATTAATGAGAGAAGATTGAAAAAATATATAAATAGATAAAAAAGAAAATAATAAGACTCCTACGTACCTACATAGTTTCGTCTTAGTATTAGTACGTCCGAATAATATAGTCATCGTTCAGATTCGATCGATGAGTTAATATTACGAGCGAGCTTAACGATTATTTAACTAGTTATAATTCACATCTAGCCGGACATGCGTATTCATGACACTCGAAGAATTCTCACGTTGAACAATGAACATTGCGAGATCGGGTAGGATAGATCGAAAAAGGATACATTAATGTTTCGTATAGAATAATTAACGTTTAATTATCATACCGCGTTTATTATGCTCTTTACAAATTGACGCGTTAATAACGCCGCTATCTAATGCATCTATCTTTCCAATTAATTCGCACGCGTTTCCTTGCTCTCCTCGATTATAGCCGAGAACGTCGATGCCGAACGAGCAGAGCTCGTCGAACTCATTTTATTCTCGGACAATTTCGTGCCGTCATAGATACCTATATCATTTCTCCTCCTTCCCGATCAATGGTCCATGATGCGCCCGCGCACACACAGCACTTTGTCTTCTGCTTCTTGTTTCATTGTTCTCGTGGGTACCGCTAGATGCCGACACTGCTTTATGACTTTCGAAGTGACCAGTAGTTGACGCTACGATCGGTTTATCGTCCATTTATTTGCTCAACGCCATTCACGTGCACAAGGGATGCTTTTAAAGCGTATTCCAAAAAGTAAGCGCTTGGTTCTTTTTTTTTCCTCCTTTTTTTACGAAACTCTGTAGAGAAAAAAAAAAGAAAAGGGAAGAAAAAATTGTAGTTATTTAGAATGACAACCGGAATATCTTCCAATTTCCAAAGACATCGTTAACAATTACCGTTAACAATTTCAATACATTTACGTTAGTCTCTGATAGATCAAACTTAGAAAATCGCTTTTACTTAACGATCGACGTGACGGTATTTACTCGGACAATTTTCAAATCGATTGTAGAATCGAAGTCCTACGCGTTCGCAATCGTTTAATCAAGCGATCGCTCGTAGGAAGAAGCGTTCGTTTCTATCGCGAGGAAAGAAATTTCTGGTCTTCGAAGCACGGAGGCGAACGCGAAGGCTTCGCGTACCGCGCAGAGAGTCACGGAGGTGATTTATTCGACTTAATTCCAATTCCATTGGAGCCACGAGGCCGGGGGTTGGAGAGAGGTGGAACGTTGGAAAGGTGGTCGGGGGAAAAGGAGAGAAGGACGGAGAGGGTGGATATTCTTATGCAATTTGCCAGAAAGGTTCAAGAACCCGGGAGATCCCGCAATTTATCTTACCTTATGTTACGCCGAGCCAAGGCAACGCAAGATAGATGGCGTCAGTGCTTCCAAGCTCCCCTTCTCCCCGTCTCTCTCTCTCTGTCTCTTTCTCTTTCTCTCTTGTACGCTCTCTTTTCCCTCCCTTACTGTCTCTCTCTCACTCTTTCTCTCTCTCGGGTCACCCAAACTCCGTACAGAGCTCTGCGACCACCCCTTCCCCCAGCCAATGAGGGACGACCGCGGTGGCCATCTTGGATGGAGAGTTATTGAACGAAAAAGATGAGTAAGAAACTTGTTATGGGGGTGCGTTCTCTCCGCGCCACTGGGACTTGCTCGAGAAACGGGCGTGTTGAGGAAGAAGGGTGAGCAAGAAAAAAAAAGAAGGAATACGAGAGAGGAAGAGAGAGAGACAGAAGGCAAGCTACAAGGGGTTGTTGGCGCTATATTGATCAATTGCTTTGCCGTGCTTTGCACTACTTTCCACCTATAAAGCACGATGCCTATACGGAAACGCGATACTTGCCGAGTGGTCGACCGAGACTAATTATATAAGGATCTTATTCGTTGGAATTTTCGAGGAACCATCCTCCTTATCACATTCCAAACTGCTTTTTTGTGGTTTTTTCTTTTTTTTTTTCTTTTTTTTTTGTAATCATCGATATGTCGTACATAGATGTATATAAAAATTTATAGGTGAATGAACTGCCTATAGAAAATTAAATCGATCCGATTATCTCGGATATAGACGAAGCGATAATAACGTCGACTATCGATGATAATCGGAATGGAATATATCACGATAATGGAATTATAATAAATCATCTTCTCGTTGACAGGTAATAATTTTTCATTTGAAGGGTATGTACCCTTATGGGAAACAGTTATTAACTACAGCAGATCGAGAAATGAAAGCTTGGGAGATACCTAGTTTACGAATTATAACAAAGTTTTCATTGTAAATTATGAACGTCGTAGGAACGTCGTGCATTTTCTATGCGCCGATGCACGCGTTTTCCCTTCGCTCAGGAATTTTTATCGCGTCGCGTGATCGCGAAGTAAGACAACGTCAATGGTGGGCATGCGACGAGGCAGCAGGACATGGGTGGTCCGTCGTCGACTTGCATTTCACGAATGCTTAACGCGTTCTCGCTTTATAGGCGCGTGCGCGAGCGAGGTGTAGCCTAACTAAATTTCGCCTTGAGGTTTTACAAAGTGTTTGAACTATCTGAGCGTCCGTACACGGGGCGGGGACGTTGCGTACGTGGCTTCACGCTCGCTAATCCGTGATCGGCCTTACAACGCGACGATTAAGCTCGAACATTGAGATGCGTATTAGCGTGCGATAAACATACTTTGATAAAAACAATCTTATTGACGCATCAATATTAACAATGAATCGTCGTGGAAGGTGGGCCTCATCATAATTTCGTTGTTGTTTTCTACACACACGCGACTGTTCTTATTTGGTCATTCGTGAAAAACTCTTATCGTATCGTAAAACGCAAATATTCTTTATTACTTTGACGAATAGCACTTATCTGTTTTTACAATGTAGCACGCAATGACCTTTAACAATTAATTGTTTTACATTTGATAAAAAAAAAATGATTACACCAACTGTTTAAAATTAAAAAAAAAAAATATATTTATACTTTTAAAAACGTTGCCGATATATATCGGCCGGTTAACACGATGTTAACTGATCAATAAAGAATTACGTAACTAAGCACTTAGATAATTTTTATACATTATGAAATATTATTTCGCTAATAACCGACGACGGTTCATTTTTAGAAAATTTACTATCTTTTCTAATCTTTCTACGGCAAAAAATATTATTCCGCAAATAACCGATGACGGTTTCTTTACAAATTCCCTCTTTGCTAAAATAAAAGCAACCATTCTCTTAAACGAAAGAGTCTCTCTTAAGCTTCGTTTAACTTAATTACTTTTTTCGACAAAACTACAAAGAAATTAAATTTCCCGCAATTTTTTGTGATCCTCTTTACCAACAAGTATCCATTGTTACGCATTTTTATCGACGAGTTTCTCAAAAGTTCCGTCCGATGGCGTCGCTCAGAGAAGATCATTCGACGCGCCATCTGTGAGACAACGAACGAAACGTCTCCTGTTCGTGCCACGTGCGTTCTCCCCAGCAGGAGGCGTGAGGTTCTCGGTCTCTCAGTCGCTCGTCGGCGATCGTGGAGTATACGGGGTAGAGGGGATTGTTGTCGTTCGACGGTTGTGTGCGAGTCGAGTCGCTCGCGCACTCTAGTCCCCGACTTGGTGGTGGTGGGTATGGAGGGAGGTGGTAGAGCTGCGGTGTGTCCGCAACGGCGCAGAATCTCATCGATCATTCGTAGCGTTTCCCTGTGTTTCACGGCGCGCTCTCTGTGCGTCGTCGTGTTGCACGTAGTCAAAGGAAAGAGAGAGAAAGAGAGAGAGAGAGAGAGAGGAGTCGCCATCGTGCCCCTGACACGTCCACCCATATCACCCCACCCCCACGATGTTTACCCCTACCTCGGCAAAACGAAGCGTCGAGTCCGTGACGGTTCGGCGGGCGATGCCGAGCGACCATCACCGAGGCTTCCCTTACCTTCTCCATTATATTTATGCGCCGGCTCGCAACAACGAAGGTTTATGTCGTCTTTTCATTTCATCGTACGTACGTAGTTATTTAGTTGACACGTATTTTGCGAGCTCATTCGTTCGACGTACTCTACGAGAAGGATACTACGTATATTGCTTTTATTTTGTTTTTCTTTTTTCTTTTCTCTTTACGCACGACACCGATGTATCTCGTTTTTGTTTTCATATCCTCTTTATTTATGTAACATAGAAGAAGTAAGTAGTAAATAGTTACTCGCTTCGCTCGGAGTGATCGACTCGAATTCGCTCGGAAACGAGATTAGTCTCGCATTGCGAGCGCACGGACGCGCGCGCGGATCGACACCACGTGTCGCGTGTGCCCAATAAGTGCGCGAGTGCCACCGCGTCGACCAATCGCAATGTGAAGATGCTGCACCGTGTCGCGGCTACCGGGGACATTCGAACGTCCGAAACGTGACCTTGTTCAATCTTCTTCGGTAATTCGATTTTACGACTCGTCGACTTTTTCGCTTTCTCTTTCTCTCTCTCTTTATTTCTTCTTTTATTTCTTTTGCTCGAAAATAGTTGATTTGTGTCAACGATGTCTTCGGAGCAACACACTTTGCTCGGAATATAAATTAATAACCTTCCGACAATTTCGTGTTAATTCTCAAACGAATTGTTAATGAATTGTGATTTATATTGTGCTTTCATTCATCAATTACATTTCTTCGATGCATGGTGTGTTTTAAAATCAACGGAGTGGCAATGAATCAGAAGATAATCATCGATAGATTAATCAATTGTGTGATTATTTTATTTTTTGTCAAATGTCAAGGTTACATGTATAATGTTTTTATGTTCTCGTATATTCTTTCTTTTCTTTTTTTTTTTGTTCAAAGCAACAGAAAATTTTTATTCATCGAGGATCGTACAAAAACACGATCGTAAAAATAAACATAAACGTCGACGAAAGTAAAGTTTTTCTCGTTGTCATTGAGCATCGAACAAATCTTACAACTCGTAGGTTTAGTATATATACGCAGTTAAAAGAAAGAAGGCTCATACATAAGGGAGCAACGGTCCCGAGCAAACGTGTTTTCGGTAGTCACTGTACTTACTTCCGTCAAACTTTAAAAAGTATAAAAAGCGAAGAAAAACGGGAGAATTACTTTGGGACTTTTTTGGCGTAGGTGGTTACGCGCGCGCGTACACATGTAAACGCGTGTACGCATACGCATAACTTGAAGGATCGTAAATCAGACGGATATATATATATATATATATATATGTGAGTATAATACGTATGTGCTGTAACGGTATGTAATTTATTGTTTCAGGTAAGTGACGTCGTACCGCTTCAGGCCGATTCGAGCATACACGTTCCTTTCCCGGCATAATGTAAGCAACCCACTGTACGTATTACAACGATGTTAAACCGACGCTTCGTGCCTCGTTGAAAGAAACAATGAAGGCAGGACGGTAACCTTCCAAACGTGCGTGCGTTTACATATGCATGTATTGTATCTATTTAGTACACATACATACATGTATACATATATATATATATGTATGTATATATGTGTATGTATATATCTAATTTCGTTTGACCAAATTTAAACATCGCAGGAAGTTTTTATTGCTCGGAGAAAAAAGAAACATATTTTTATGCATCCTGTCGTTACGAAAAAAGAAAAAAAAAATTATAGTAGAGAAAGAGAAAAAAAGAGAAAGGAAGAAAAAAGAAAAAAACGAACGAAGACACAAAAAGCAACCAAAAAAAAAAAATAGCGCAACAATATACGAGAGGAGATAATACGTTTTTACGCGTCGAAATTATTGCAGTTGATAAATAGCGCCGTGGACGCGTAACGATACTTTCGAGTCTAATTTGAATCGACGTGTTTTTTTTTTCTTCTTTTTTTTTTGTCTTCCTATCTTTTTTTTTCCTTTTTTCAGTAAATACGTCCGACGGAAATTTACTCGATTTGGATCGATTACGACAATTACGAAAGTCTAATTATTCTTTTAGACGATAACGTTAGGTATATCTTCGTTACATATATGAAATATAGGTCGTGCTCATTTATTACGATGAGTAACACGAAAAATATATATACATTCGATTAAAAAGTTGATAATATATAAGCAACAACAGATGATTCGTCGAGCTTCTTCCTGCGGCATGATCAAAGGCTTAACCTTTTTCAGATAATTTCTTTTCTCTTTTAGTTTGGGTTTTATACGCAACGAAAAGAACGAACGAACGAACGAACGAACGAACGAACGAATGAAGTAAGTTCGTTGGCTACGATGGAAAGAACGGGACGAGCAGCTGTCGATATAAAATCCGGTTTATTCCGAATTCGATTATCCCCACTTTTAGGTACTCCTTACCTCACTGCTGATATTCTCAACGCGATAAGTGGATCTTAAATGCGGCCACCTGTAATACAATATATTACGGTAATGGCGCACGCCTTAACCCGGTAAAACACATAGGTACGATCCTACAGGTGTAAACAGCCCTAAACGAGGCGCAGTTATTAGCGTAGCACTGCGGGAGGGTTCTCCATGGAAACGTAAGAGTATATAATAAGTCGTGCTGCCTTTGCTAACGCGAAGGAATGAGTGTGGGATGAGGAATGAGGAGGGGGTGGGGGAAGTGGAGGGTGGTGGTAGTTGGCGAGCAAGAGTCGAGAAAGGCAACGATGGGGTGGGAATGAAAAAGAATTCTCGTCGAGGATGGAACCAAGAGGGGCCACACACCGTCGGCTTGTAAAACGCGCTGTGAGATTAAATGCTTCATTAATGTGATTAAAGTAAAAAGCTGCTTGAGTAATGAGCCACGCTGAATCATTCGTCGGGACCACTCTCCACGTCTTCCACATCAGTTAGACAGAATTTTTTTTCGGTACACCTTCTTTCTTTCTCTCTCTTTCTTTTTCTTTTCTATTTTATTCGTATCTATTCGTATTATTTCACGGGACAGATTTCTGCGCGTGATACAAGTTGAAAAAGAATAAAATTAAGTTGTCGTTCAATTGTATTATTTATGTTTGTTATTTGAAAGTAACGCGTCGAGGTTTCCTGTTTTCGAAATGTCGAAATCTTTTTTAAGGTAATGTCTCCGATCGAAAGAGGAATCGAAGTTATGAAATTAAACTTGAATTGATAAGGATAATCCGTGAGTTTCTTATTGCTCGTTGAATGGAAACATAGTAGTATCGCGGTAATCTTCAAAGCGATAGAAGCTCAGAGTGGCATTCTATGGTCATTTCGTTTACATTGTTCGCGAAACGTTAGAGAATAGCAGAACGATCGCGTTCAACGAATGAAAGGTCGGTACATGTAATCTCGAGGACGTTTGTATGGCAATACGATGGCAGCTCTATCGGGACTAGCAATTGTAAACGCCGTCGGGTTTCGTCGTGCGAATGGGTAGCCGCCTTCGAGTACGACTCAAAAGGTTTCTGATATCTACGTGGTACACCTGCTTAGCCGCCATATTGAATAGTTCCAAGTAAAAGTTAGATCACAGGTGCGTAACATTTACAGAATCCTCAATGGAAACCTTGAATCAATTTAAAATTTGTTCTCGATCGAATAACAACGATCCGTCAATTCCTTCTTCTTGTGCTGTTAAATTGTGCAGTTTTCTTGTAAAAAAAAAATATACATGTATTTTTTATATATATCTTTATTATATATATATATCTAATTTATATATATTTTATATATAATATATTTTTATATATCTTTTGATTTATTTCATCAAGAAATAAAGAAATTATTAGATATTTACGTCGAGAGAAAAGATATAACACGAAAATAAATCCTGTAGGTAGGTAAGATCGATCTTATTGCGATTAATATTTTGATTTCGATCCTTCGTTAGATAAGATCTTATCTCACGTTATAAGTCATAATGCTCGACAGGAGCTATTCGAGAATCGATACATGAAAATGCATCCTGTAGCATTCTCGATAGAAAATCCCCTACAGAGAACTGCACTGCGTATCTTCGAAGAAAATCTATATATTCTCGTGTTCGTGTCGTAGAATCGATGTATCAGGTTGTACGAGGGCAGACTGAAACGCAATATCGACGGTTTCGCTCTCGGAAACAGGGAAAACTTTAATTCTCCTCGAAAACTTCTCGGACTCGGTGTAATGCTTTTACTTCGTTGAAATATCGCGAGAGTCTTGGGAAAAATTAATTTTTCAACAATCGATCGTTCAGAGCCACGGAACGGAATGATACCAGAATTTCTAACATATCTTTTTTCTTCATTTTAATTAATCGTTAAAAGTTTATCGTTTAACGATATACGAGTATTTATTTATTCGTTCGAATATAAATCCGAGAAGAAACATATCCGATATAAATATCGAAGAAAGGAAGAAGGATCAATGCGGAAATAAAAGATATTTCAAAGGATCGCTTCGAACGTATTCGTAACGTTATCAATGCGGAGGTGGATCGAAGAGATTGGTCCTGGTATACTTAGATGCGTCTCGTTCCTGCAAGGTGCCGCGGGTTGACGCAAAGTGCAAGCAGATGCGATCGACGATTATGCACTTACGGCGTTACCGTATATATATATAAACGAGTTCCCCCTATAAGCAAGCAGTCTGGGATATGGAGTTAGATATATGTGTGTGTCTCTACAAGAGGGTGGATGTAACGTATACCTATGCATACAAACATAGAGACACGTACGTATACAGACACGTAAAGACGCTGACCGTGGCACGAGAGCAATGCATCTTACGCGTGACATCGGGGCCCGCACTAATCGCGCGACAATCTTCACCCGCGTGCACACGGAGAGGGACTCCTTCAGGAAAGGAGAACGAAAGAGAAAGAAAGAGGGAGAGAAAGCGACAGAAAGAGAGAGAGAGAGAGAGAGAGAGAGAGAGAGAGAGAGAGAGAGAGTGAGTGAAAGAGAGAGAGCAGCCTCCTTTAAGAGAAAGAAAGAAAGAGAGAAAGCAAACTCCTCTTTTGCCGTCTCGAACCGAGAAAGAGAGAAAGAGCTATCGAGTCGATCCATGGCATCCTCCGTTTCAAGAACAAACGACGATCGTATAATTAGGTGTCTCGACGAACACTACGTAATATCTTTAAAGGGGGACACATTGCCGGCACCTGTACTTCTTTTTCCTTCGTCCAGGACGTCCGCGAGACTCGTAATCGGGCTATCTGCTTCCCATTCGAAAGATCAATCGCAAACTCTTTCGTTTAACCTGTCCTTGTATCTTCTTGAACACGATACGGAAAATGCATGGTCAATTTTGCATGGCCACCACCGTTGTTTCCTCTCGTTGCAAAAATTTCTTTATTCGAACGGAAGTTCGGGCGTGGCAAGGCGTTCTCCAGTAATGGCGATGAATATACATTCGATATTAAAAATGGTCGTTGTCGCAGCGCTATCGTTCGTCCGGTCGCGAAGTGGTAAAAACTTATCGCACGGAGATCGTGTTAGAGAAAGAATTGAATATTCAGCTCGCGTGTAATACCCGTGCGAAATTACACGTCGCTACGACGACGCACCCACTCACCCTCTTCCTCTTATTATTTTTTTCCTCGAATCTATTTTCATTTCGTTTCTCTCTCCCTCTTTCTCTTTCCCTCTAGAGAGAGAGAGAGAGAGAGAGAGAGAAGGATCATCATCCCTTCGTTCCTTGATCCGACGATTACTCGATGAATCTTAACGATAGAGAAAATATTTTGAAACATTTTTCCCACGTTCAAAAATGTCGAATTTTAACACGTCTGCTTTCTTCATAACTATTCAACGAGATATCAAAATCTGAGGAACTTCATTAAAAAAAAAAAGGTGTAAAAATTCGATTAAAAGTTCTTAAACGAACTCGTTACGATCAACGCATTGTAGTGCTTACTTTGCTTTTTCTTTTACTACTACTACTACTACCACTACTACTATTGCTTTGTTTACACATAAATACATAATTTCCACTTACAACATTTCGTGTCTCGTTTAGTCTCGCCCGTTTGCGAAATTATCGTGAAAGTGATAATTTTATCGACGGTATTATCGTGAAAAATGTTATTTTAAAATCGAAATGCTAACAGACTTTTGTTTATCTATTCTATTGCAGTTACGTTTGTCTATTTTAATCTTCCTAGATCGTAGGCATTTATCCAGGTACCCTCGATTTTTGGTTGAAAGAGAGGGGAAAAAAAGTCAATGCGTGGCCACACCGACGCGTTTGATAAGAAACGTTTGCGGAAAGCGGGAGCCACTGGCGTAGTGGCGGTCTCTATCGCGCGGAACACTTAGATACGCATCTATCGAACCAGCCCTATGCTGCTATGTTGAGCGGCGCACGCAGCAAGGAAACCTGTTATTTATTCCTTCAGTGACCGCCTACCTTCCAAGAGTCCAATATAATCATTATAATTATTGTCTCCCCCTTCAAAGCAACTTCGATAATCATCGTCCGTATTTGTTGCACGTTCGGCACTAGTTCGTTCGTTCGTACGTTCGTTCGTTCGTTTCACGTCGAGTCTCGATCGTTTCTCCAAATCGCACTTCGACTTTTGCCCTCTTTTCTTTTTTTTTTTCTCTTACTTACGTCTTATCGTCTTATCATTTTTATGAGAGTAATTTCACGTAATACAGTTTCGATCGTAACTTATACGTTAGACATTTCTTTTTGTTTCTTTATTGGCAATTTTACTCGGAGAGATTACCATTTCTTGAATTTCTAAAGGTATGTAATATGTTATCGTTCGTTAGAAGTTACTATTACGTTAATATTACATTCTGATTTAGAAATTTATAAAAGTTTGTTAGATACCTGTCTAAGATCGAAAGAAATCGTGAAAGAAGAGATGGAAGATCGATAGTACGTCATTCTTCGAAATTTCTCTTTATCTTTCGTTTGAGTTGAATTCGTCGCGAGAGAGAAGATACAAAATTTATATCTTTAATCGAATTGCATCATATACATTATGTATGGTGTATATCGTTCTAGAGAAGATATACGTTTTAACAAAGACAGGTGAGAATCGTATAAACGTTAGTACGTAGTATCTCTTGATCGTTTATTCGCAACGCGTTTTGTTGTATTTTCGTGACATCCGTTGCACCTGAAATTTATAGAGCGATCGAATGATAGAGAGCTTTAGCGCCGTCTATCGACTTTGTTTTTACCATGACAATATGTCCTCTCTCATATCGTAGTATACGATAGGTATACTTAAACATCGCTCGTTCGTCGACGCGACATTATAAATTGCGGACGATTCAGTCGCCACCATTGCCGTCGCCGCGTTAATTCGTCCACTTTTCAATTAGCGAGCGAGTTCGTCGAATAAATTGAGAGGCAATGTCAGCGACGGTAGTCGTGCTCGTTCGTGACTTTCTAAATCCGCCTGGTCCCCTTCCACCTGAACACTTGACTGCTTCTGTACCTTAACTTCGTAATTTGGTCTTTTCTGTAGTTAACGACTTTTATAATTCTTCTATTAGTTTCTTTTTTTCATATCGAAATGTTAATTATACTCACGCATTATTATTCCAAAGAAGCACAATTATCCTATTTCTTTTTCTTACTTTTACACGAATAAATATCGTATAAATTCGATATGAGGGATCGACGCGACGAAAGATAAGAATTTTGTACGGTTGCAGTTCGCGATACACTTATCATTTCGTTCGATAAACGATTATGCTTCTTGTTATATGAAAATATAATAACTCGATCGTTCGAGGAATTCAAAACGATTATAAAGTCAAAGTCGTTTTAGCAACAACCAAGGTCAGGATCCGCTAGACCATCATTAATCACATGTGATGACGATGATCCTCGGTCTATCAACGATACACACGATTCCAAGTAGCGGTTAGATCGTAGGTCGAAGTAATATTATTCCGTAGAAAAAGCAACACGACGAAGGCTAAGGTAGGTAAGTTGGTGCCGACCACCTAGAGCCTCGCCACCGGTAAGTTGGGAGCGTCACGACGCCGCCGTCGTGCCGAGTTACGGCCACAAATCACGCGATTCGTAATTGCTACTACCAACTACGATTTCACGTGAATGTGGCTAGCATTGCGAGGGGAACAAAAAGTGAGTGAGAACGCAGGAGTAATAGTAGTAGTAATAGTAGTAGTAGTAGTAGTAGTAGTCGAGAAGAAACGTCGATGGAAATCCATAAAATCGATTTGATGCTTTAAATTATCGATTCAGCAAATATTTTTACATTGAAATTGATTTTATCGGAGTTAACATATTACTTAGAGTTAGATATAAGATATTGTAACGGATAGATCTATCGACTGTGATAAATAAAACTAGATGTAGCGAGGTAAAAAGAATTATTAGCGAATCGATCATTTTCTACACATTCGTGTGTATGTATATATATATATATATATATATATATATATATCTTTATCTTAACAATATAATACGATGAAAAATGTCCAAAGAGAAGTTGTCGAGTTATCAGCTTCTTCTTGTCGCGTTCTCGATGCGCACGCGCAAAGATCATACGAAAGTATTCATCGTCGATGTATCGATGCGTTACATCTTCTACCCACACGTGAGGTGGTACCATTGTTAGTATGATTTACAACGTCGTTACGTTTGCGCATAACTTAAGTTCGCCAGGGTGTCGCGATGAAATACTTGGAGCGCAGCGCAATAATTAATTTGCAACAAATAGCGCTGCACCTCCGAAGACAACGCCGGATGATTTGTTAGGCGTGAGCGTTGACTTCCACGACGATTTAATCGTATTCGCATGCCTTCGGGGTTGGCGCCGTGCTCTCCGGTTAAATACTTTACTCACGTTGTAAGACGATCACGCGAAATGGTAATACAATATAAAAGCGGTATCATTTATCGATTTATCATTTCTTCGCAACGGTAGAAGATCAAATAGGAAGAGACAAGCGTATGGATAAAGATAAATTCGCGAATAATCAAGTAGGAATAATGGATACTGGATGTTCTCTGTTATAATCAAACAAGTGTTCTATGATCAAGGTCGAAACGTTGAAATAAATTCTTATAAATTAACGGGAGAAACTCGTTATTTTTTACCCGCGTAGAAACGCACGATGATCGTAACGATAATTTTCGATGACCTTCCGCCATCTTGATTATAGGTACCAGTAAATAACGGGCAGTAATAATGAATGACGTTTATAAGACAAGTACTTTACTTATATATATATATATATCTAAGTACGTATTATCTATCGGTAAAAATATGATCACTCTCTAGTCTCGTCATTTACTATCTAGTTTTCAACTAGATACGATGTATTCCATGTACGAGCATGGCTCATACGGTTCCAGTTTTTCGACTAGAAATTCGTCGTAGTCCGACTTGTAATACACTCCGATGGAGTATACGTTGGCATTGTAACTCTCCCGGCAATACATTACGTTACGTCCACGTTCCAGGTATTAAGTTCGGCTTCTCTCTCGGATGGTGCGCGCTCGAGCAACGGACATCACACACTTACACAGGTAGAAAGAGAAAGAGAGATAAACATACGTGTTCTCTCTTCGCTTTGATTCGCCCGTCGACGGTCACGGGGCGGCACGTTAAAAGCTTTTCCCCGCTACTGACGTAATTACGGATATATGGCTCGCGATGCTTTCGAACATTCGCTCACCCTCCTCCCTGTCCCTCCCCCCGGCCGAAACGAACCTAGAATCGGCCAACAAACTATAATAGCACCCGCAGAAAATTCCCCTCCCTTTCGAACCTTTTACGGACGGTGATTCTCAACCTTTTTCGTAAGCTACAGCTTACGTAGAAAATTTGTACGATTTCGATATTTCATATCGTGATATTGAATTTCCATTAATAATTTTCTATTACGAGATGATCGAAAGAAGAAAGATGAGAGAAAAAGGAAAGGAAAGAAAATCCGTAAATATCACTCGTGAAGAAATCTCGGAGGAAAATCTACGAACGTTATCTTCTCGGATATATTTCTAGAAGAAGAAAAGAAAGAAAGAAAGAAAGAAAGAAAGAAAGAAAGAAAGAAAGTAAGACTAACGTATAAGTGTAAAGGGGGAAAATAAAAGGGAGAAAATAAGAAACAAAAAAGTTAGAGAGAGAAAAAAGAGGAAAGGTCGGTTCATCGATGACGGAGTACTCTTCGCGGCTCGTTTCGATCGCGTGGGTGCGCTCGCAGCGGAGGCGAGTCTAGCTCGTGTATATGGTTAGACAGGAGGAGGAGAAGGTGGTAGAGAGAGAGAGAGAGAGAGAGAGAGAGAGAGAGAGAGAGAGAGAGAGAGAGAGAGAGAAAGAGAAAGAGACAGACAGAAAGAGATAGAGAGATAGACAGACAGAAAGAGAGAGAGAGAGAGAGAGAGAGAGAGAGAGAGAGAAAGAGTGAGAGAGTGAAAGAGAGAGAGTGAAAGAGAGAGGGTGGGTAGACGAGGGAGGAGAGGACTCGCACTCTCCCGCGCTCTTCGAAGGCACACAGAGAGCAAGGTACAGGCGTATGGGCATATGGGCATGGCGAGCTCTCTCGCGCGCCCTCGCGCTTGCTAGCTTGCCTTCCTTCCTCCTTCCTCTTTCACCGGCGCTGCCTGCCATCGTATCAACATCGCACTTCATAATCCTGCCAGTGTTTCCGCGCGTCTCGATCCGTTACCTTACTTCGCGACCGATCGCCGTCGAGTTTCAAAGAAAATCCGTTGTTCTATACAAAAAACAAAAAAAAGAAACAAAGAAACATTTTCTCGTCGTATCCGCAATCGCGATTTTTCTCGAGCGAGAATATTATTATATCGAAATGACACTCGAGACATATCCCTTTCGAATGTTCGTTCCTCATCCTTCGTTCGCTCCTCGATTCTCAAATCTCTTTAACGGCGAGAACTTCATCGGGAACTCGAATGTCGATTCGATATTATCGATTCCATCTTAAAGGATTCTTCTCTTTCTCGTTTTTTTTTTTTTTTGATTTCGTACATCGTGTATATATATATATATATGTATGTATGTATGTATGTATGTATATATATATATATGTTTATGTATATGTATAGGTACATAGTTATTATAGTGCGCGATTAGTCGATACTTTCTGACATTTTCCTCATGAAAAGTTATGCCACGGCCTATACGCGTCGAGGATACTTTCGGTTTATGGTGAGTGGATTTCAATCCTTTCGTTTCGAAGTAATTATATAAGGATCATGATGAAATAGTGAATGAGAATTTTTTTATAGAAATACTGGTAATTCAAAGTAGGTATAAATTGTTTCTAAAAAAATCGGATCGATTTGTCGACTTTATTTATTTTTTTTTTTTTAAGGGAAAGAAAAATATATATATATATATATGCAAATTTATAATAGTTTTCAATCGATCGAATCAAGTATCTCTGAATCGATGACAGTATCTTTCAGATTGAGTTCGATCGTCCTCGAGAATCATAAAATTAATATACAGAATAACGAAGTACACAATATTACGCGTTGATCAGATTTCAAAGCACCCCGGTTTCTTTCATATACATATAACGTAAATTTACCGACACGCGTCTGCGTGACACGAATAGCGCGCAAAGTATTCTCTATCGTTACCCTATCTTGCATTTCGTTCGACATGATTTCTATTAACGTTTAACCGTTTTTTTTTTTTTCGTATTACCGATAGAATCTTCCAAAATGAGTAGAAAAATATTATTTTTCAAAATAAAACGACTTGTTAACAATATCGATTAAATATATTATACACTTGTACTTAACGTTATATAATTAATCAAGGAGAAAAAAAATAAGTGTCAACTTTATGTAACTCGAAGGAAAAAAAAAAAAGAAAAAGAAAAAAGAAAAAAAAGAAAAGAACTTTCTTTTTCTTTTCTTTTAATGTCGACATTAAAGTGATTTATTAATAACGCGTATCTCTGTAAGAGCCGTATAGATATACAAAAGTTTGGAACGTGCAATTTTCGACCGATCGAGATCCGTCCCGGCGTGCTTGACAATTGTAAATTGCATTAGATGCGAGATATCGACGGCGAGTCGGCATTCGAGTCCTCGAAGGAACTCATTGCAATTTGTTCTTGCGTCCCGTCGAGGGCCGGCAAACGAAGCAAAAGGTCGAAGGCGTCGCTGAGGAGATCCCGTTTCCTCAGGCTTTTGCCGAACGTCGAGAATACTTATCTCTCGAAATAGATCGCGGGAATTTCATGAGGATAAAGGAACAACCCTCCCCTCCGCTGTTCCCTGAAAGGTACGCGTCCAGAAGAACGCGCTGCTTGTTTCTCGATGGTTTTTCCTGCTTAAATTCGTTCCCGTCCAGCAGAGTCTCTCAGACCGTTGCCGGTAAATCAAGCAACGGGCATTCCGAACGTGCCGGACCGAAATACCATTTTTTTTTTCCCTTTGACTTCCAGCAACATCCAACCGACGTACTACTACGCTCCGACTTCGGCTATCGATCGTGTTTTCTCGATCCTTTCGTACCACCCGACGTATGTTTAACGACCTTAATCGAGTCTAATTGATACGAATGCGGAAACGAATCTGATATCTCCTTCGATTGTTCCGATTTTTTTATTTCATTTGTTCTATCTTTTTTCTAATTAGGTCGATTACTGCGAAGATAATTTTTTTTGTAAAATTAAATGAGTACTTTTAACATTTTTTTTATGCAATTACTTTCATTGTAAAATACAATATAAATACGATATAAAAAGAAAAAAATAGAAAGAGAAAAGAAATCTTCAAAGATAAAAGTTAAAGAAAAATTTGAAGGATCGGGTTGAAAGATGGAGAAAGGGGTGTCGCTCTCGGGAGCTCGTGGGTGGCTCGACGTGAACACGGTTCTGGCTCGTGGGATTGGTCGGACGTATGACAGTTGACGGATGATGAGGCCGCCTTTCAGACGGGCCTTTACGCCCTCGAGCTAAGGCTCTAGTCCCAACTTTCGATACCGCCATTATCTATCGTGAGAGGGTAAGAGTCTTAAAGAAATAGCCGAAGCGAGTATAACGGGATTATTAAGTAAAATATTCACATAAGTCATATGTCTCGCATGGTTGTTTTTTTCCTTCACTCTCCTTCTCTCTTTCTCTCTTTTTTCTATTTCTTGCATACATGTATATAGATACGTGTATCCAAACGTAGGTCCAAGTTCGGTCACTATCCCCTAACTTTCTATCTGATTATTTTTCCAGAAATAAAATTATCATAATTAAATACACGTTGATATTATAACTTAGACGAATTCGTTCGTTCTAATCTATAATTATTCTAACAAGGAGATAAACTCTTTATAGATATTGTTATCATATTATATGTATCTTTTTCGTTCTCCTTTCTTTTCATTCGTTCCATCCATGCCGATGTAGCTGCACGATGTCGAAAAGGTGACTCCTACGGGTTAGCCCTCCTCCTTCACGTACAGGGGAGAGGAATACCGACAGGTATTCTCAGCTAGGCAGCTAGATTTGAGATAGTCTCGGTACCGTGCACCGAGAGAGTGAGTGAGAGAGAGAGAAAGAGAGAGACCGAGCTCGTAGATGCGAATCTAGTATTCGTGAAGCCGGTGGAAATAATTTCCACGTTTTAGAGACAGCCTTTTACTTTTTGCCATCCCACCGACTTAGTCTCGCCGCGGATAAATGGAAATCGTCCGAGATTTATCATCGCGCAATGCACCTTCCCCTCTTCCGCGAGAATCCAAACACTCTCGTCCCGTAAAATGTTTCGTTTTTCGTGAAATCTTTTAGATGCCACTCCGAGATAAAGAAAAATATTTATTTTTATAGCAGTCTTGTATTATATATTAACGAAAAGCACAGATTAACATCGTCGAGCATGCTTCTTTCGTTTCTTTAACGAAACTTTCATACCGTTACGAGATACTTGAGAATATTTTTATATCGATAAAAATAATTCCTATCAGTAACGTTTAATTTGACAAAAATGTATGGAAAGATTGTGCGTTCTTAACATTGTTAACATTTTACAGAATTCGATCGTTTAATGATACTCGAACGTACTTAAAAGAAAATTAACGATGTCGAACTGAGTAGGGCTTAATGCGTACATACATACTTTGAACTTTGATAAGATTTAATCCAATGAATCAATCCAGATACTGTAAGGATAGATGCTAAAAGAAGGTGTTCTTTCATTTTCTTTAAAAATTATTTAAAGAAAGAGAAAGAAAAACACAGAGAGAGAGAGAAAGAGAGAGAGAGAGAGAGAGAGAGAGAGAGAAAGAAAGAGAGAAGGAGAGAATAATAAGTCAGTTTTTAGATGCGAGAGTAATACCATAATCGCGCGTTATGTAAAATAGCAAGAGTTACGGAAGTTCTGCTTCTCGAGGCGCGACATTTTGATTTTCTGCGGTAGATAAGGCGCCTTCCATGGCGCAGCGAAGATGCGAATCTAAGAACGATGCGCCGCGCGGAACCTCCGAGGAGTAGTTTTTGTATTTTGCCTTGCTCGATGTTAGGAGAGACCGTGGCAAGAGAGCAAGAGCTACATCGGTGTCACGTTTATCTCCTTGCTGATCGGCTTCGCAGTACGATTGCGCGAACTGCGTGCCACACGAACGAACAAACTTACGAACACACGTAGACATACACACACATATGCACACATGTACAAAGCAAAGAGATCCGAACCGCAACGGGAGAACCGGTTGAATTCCCGCCCCCTCCTACAACACCCTTGTCTCCTTCCATCCCCCACCCACTCTTGCCACCTCCTACGTTTCCCCTTTGCGTTAGACTCTACTCCCTGTCACGGATTAGAAGAAATTTGCCTGCTATTCATCAAAATATTTCGCTAGTAGGTATATATATATATATCTCTGTGTGTGTGTGTGTGTGTGTGTGTGTGTGTGTGTGTCTATATATACCTCTCGTACTACGTAGAAAAATCTACAACTAATTCCGCAAGGATAGAATGTTTTTTTAACAAACGTTTAACCGTTCAACGTGGTAACTTTCATACCGCTATCACGTTCCTTTTCAGGTATTTCATGATTTTTATTGGCCATTGTGTGTATATACCTTGGGAAATGAATTCTCAAATGATAAAAAATTGTGACGTAGTATTTGATATTGTGCTGATGTAAATGTAAACTAGAGATTTACGTTGTACTCCGTTGAAAGGAAAAACACCCTGTCCTTGTTTTACGTCACTACTTTTTTTTTATATTCTAGGATCAATTTTTTTCAAGAGTTACGTTATAAGAATCACTTTTCACGCGAGACAAACGATATTAAAATAATTGGAATATCGTAGATCTTGTTTAAGATATAAGTAGGTTTATGTCAAAAATAGATTTGACGTCATCGACATGATGGAATTCTCTTTGCAGGAATAACAAAAAATCCAAAGGTCATGAGAATGGATAAAAATGAAATCACGTTGTTTCACCTAAGCGCGTAAAACATGGCGTACGCGTGAGACCGTCGAAGCGACGTAGTAAGTACTTAGCTTTCACGTTACGCCCATTAATTAGGGAAGCACTCGTTCTCGAAACTTCGTACCGTGTCGTATGAAAACAGTGGATCGGTATTTCTTTTTTAGTCGGCCAGTAACGGACCGACTATAATAGTTGCGGCCGAGGGTTCATGGTGCGTGAGAAAATTGAAGTAAGAAGTGGACCTTGTAGGTATACGTTGCGTTGGTTCACGATTAAATCACTCTGTTCTTATTGCGACGTGTTCGTAGAAATAGTTATGCGGACTAATTGGTTTCCTCTTTTCTCGAGAAAGAGAAAAAGAAGAAGAGAGAGAGAGAGAGAGAGAGAAGAAAGACACTCTATCGAGATACTTTTTCGTTGTCACGTCACAATTTTCCTTGGCATCGAAGCGAAGCATGAGTTACAGCCTCCGAGCTCCGTATTACTACCTGTCAGATCGAACTCGCTTACTATGCCTCGGCCAATCATTTATCATCTCATTTTATAGTCAACCGATCTTAAACACCGGTGTTGCCGAAAGCGTTCATTCTTCGTTGGTTCTAGCTAGTCGGTATACTTATAAGCAAGAGAAAACTTGTTGCCGATATCAGAGGAAAAGCTCGTAACTCCGGTTCCGTCTCGATAATCATCGACGTCTCGATCGAAATGGCAACTTTTCTTTTTTCGTTTTTCTCTTTCCTTTTCTCTTTTTCTTCCCTTTCCTTTCTTCTTTTTTTTAATCCTATCTATCGACCTACCTTCCGCCATACATCATATTCTTACAATGTATCATACTTAAGGGAGCATTCTCGAAACGTAGTCGCCGTTTATAGCGGTCTTGACGAAATAGTTAACGAGCTTAATATCATCGACCGAGAACGAACATTCCGAAAGAATTTTTCTTTTCTTTTCTTTTCTTTTTTTTTTTAAATGTTCTTTTAATCGTAATAACACGCGTACTTTTCGCATATTTTTCACGTATTTTTATCACTTCGTATATTTTTCTCTTATGAGAAATATTACAAATTGCAAGATGGAGAATCATCCTTGGTCATTCGTCTCTGTTAAATACTCGAGAAGTTTTTAACTTTTATACAAGCTTTGCTCCGTTCAAAGAGGACGTTGAAAAAAGTAAAGGAAAAGAAGAAAAAAGATTTAGTTAATTCCAAAGAAGATAAAAGATTGTGGAGAAGAGAGGCGCGGCATATGTGTATGTATATACGTACATACGTCATGTGGCGGGGATCACCGCGGGCGGTCCCGTCGTCCTTTCCGCGATAGTATTTGTCCGCGCGAGTCGGCGCGTGGCAATGCTTATCAATCACTTGGATCGACCTACTGTGTTTCGCTGTTACGTCTACGTACATACATACATTTGTAAGTACACACGTTAGTTGTCTCCCCTTGTAATACCGATCGAATTGCCACCGGCAAAGTCGCTCGTAAAGTCGAACGCACATCACCCATTTTTACTTTCTTCCTCTTCTTCCTCCTCCTCTTCTTCCGTTCTTTGTCGTTTGGGTGGTCCTTCGAGTTCGAAGCAGCAAGGTGCCAAACTCTATTATTAGAATCGAGAGTAGGATAGAACGTGCGTGATGGCATGCAGTAGACTACCGTGAAATTGCTTATGTGTTGTGCATCCTTCGAATACTAATTAATGATTACGTTCGATCACTGTTGATGTATCGATCAGGAAAACGATCTATTATCATAAGAAAATAGAGAGGTAGTTTCAATTTCCCAGGTGATTTTCAAAAGGACATGGCTGGAATTTGGTAAAAATTATAACAACGTTAGCTACACGCATCAATAAAATTACTGATTGTTTATGTCAATCGTGGTAATCCGAAAGAGAATGATACGGTATCAACGGATATATAAGATACCCACGTGTGAAGATAAAGGCGGGAAAACTAAAAGCGTCAGATCGATCGAATATTTTCAAGAATTTTCCCGCCAACGAAGAAACGGCCATCTATCGAAATTCAAGGGAATCGAATAGCCGGAAACGTTACGGGAAAACTCGTCAGATGGCGGAACTCGTTTTATTCGGGGGTGTCCCACGTAGCAGCTGTTTTCGTGCTGCCACCTTCCGTCCCCCGCGTAGAGTCAAAGGCGGTACTGACCTGCGCGCTCGTTTCCCCTCTTGCATCGCACTCCTTTTACTCTTTCTCTATTCCTCTCTCTCTCTCTCTTTCTGGACTTAACACTGCTCTCGAACTCGGCATGAACGTGCTCCAAGATTTATGGCCCGTATCATGGCGCGGCATCTAAACGATTATTTGCCGTTAAACGTAAACGGCTTGTAAAAACCGGGCCCTGCATAATAGAGTAAATATAGGCTCGATCTTTGGACTTCGGCGGGAAATTTATAGATCCACTTAAGATGCTCCACTTAAGTATCGACGCACTGACCACCAACCCTTAACCCGATACCACTGCCTTCGATACGCTCTACCTAAAGACCCTTCTCCTTTTTCTTTCTTTTTATTGATCGTTTACGCTCCCATATCTTTCGTTTCGTTCACACCCGTTAACCTACCTAACAATGAGATAATGATTTGGTAATACAAATCACATTTACTTTCCTTATCTTCTTCGGATGAGAAAAGACAGAAGAAAAGAGACGAGAGAATACTCGATGCTTCAATTATAGAAAATCCAGGAATTAAATTGAAACAGATAGAAGGATATGACTTCGTGTTTTTGTAATATCTCCTCAAGTCCTATACATTGTATAGAATAAAAATGTGATAGGACAACTCATCCGAGGTACGACAATTTATTAAGCTGATACGTCATCACCCGACTACGATAGCCCTACGTTGTTTCCCTCATTGGAAATCAGAAGAGTGAGTTGCAGTATTTGAATAACAAACGATATGCAAATTCGCTCACCCCATGGTCGTTTCGACTTCGACTGCGGTTTACATACGTACGTACTATGTGTCTGTGTTATCACCACTGTGTTCAATCATCACGCGACCAGGTATAATTTTCATATCGAGACATGCGTTAATCAATTTCTCCTTCAAACATTAAATAGATACGATTAATACGTAGTATCTCGTATTTTCCACTATCTAGGTAATAATATTATGAGAATGACACACACACGCGCATACATATGTATATATACATATTTTATACACATATATATTTATTTTAATTAGATAATAATAATTATTATTATTAATCGAAGTAACTAATGCTAACTTAAACGGTCGTATCTCTTTCGCGTTACGTCTACGTCATAAAATTTGTCGCAGCGCGGGAACGCGAACGGGGATAACTCGTTTTTACGAATTCTTTGTTTCCAGATAATAGGATGCGTGTGGCTAGTGCTTTACGCCGTAGAATCGGACATCGCGTTTATTGTCATGCAAAGGAAGCTTTTTGTTTCGACGCGAAAGTTACTATGTAAACGAAAATAATGTCAACGGAGTAATATCGTCGTCAATTTATGGCACGATCGCTCTCGCTCCCTTCTATGAATTATTATCTCTCATTATTATTGTTGTTAATATTTATTATTTTTATTACTATAATAATAATAATTATTATTATTATTATTATAATTATTATAATTAAAATAATACGGATAGGTCTACATAGCAAAGAAAATTTCCGTGTCAAGGACACGGATCCTGTTCTTCGTTAAGTCGACAGACATCTTAGAAGTCTGAGCATCGGTAGGGAAACCTCTTAATGTTCTATTCTTATGTCTTACGGTATCTTTTTCTATCTATCTCTCTCTCTTTCTTTCTCTTACACACGCATACACATATACTCTCTCTCTCTCTCTCTCTCTCTCTCTTTCTCTCTTTCCAAGGCAAACTTCGCAGCCCAGGTCCAAGAAGATTTTAATTAAGCCCGCCCTTCCAATGTTTCGTCCGATTGGATGAGCTAATCTCGTTCGTAGAAAATTTAGGGTTTCCCTTCTACAAAGGACGAGACCGCGTTTAAGCCCATTAACATTTTTTCGCGAAGCTGAAAATTATAACGATACGCGGGTGGAGACGATAAATGTGTTTCGTTTGACGTCCATAAGAATGGATAAATTTCTTTATGTATAAGTAGAAAAAAAGAAAAAGAGAGAGAGAGAGAGAGAGACACGTATTTGTCTTCGATATTTTCATTGAATTCGAATCACTACTTTCAGTACGATTTCATTAGTCCCGTGTTACATTAAAATTCAATCGTGAGCATTGCGATTTAATTAGTCGACAAGGAGAAAATGAATCGAGTTATCGTAGTGTTATTAACGAGGCATGGAAATTAATTCAATGTTATTAATCGATCGAATTACTTTCTTTTAAATTTTTATCAATCGAAACGTTTTTTTATTTTTCTTTCTTTTTTATGTTTTATTTTGATTTTTTTTTTTTTTACTTTTTATCTCTTTTCTCTCTTTCACGAAATAATGTCGTTGAACGACGTAACTAAGCTTTTGAAGGCGGTCTCGTCGGCATTTTTGTCTATCATCATGGAAGACCATTTGGAACTCGGTACATTAGGAAGGAGTGGGGATGGAAGAAAAGCAGCACGTCAGGGGATGACATCTAAATCTCCCTTTTCGTTTCACGCTGACTGCCCGCCCTTTTGCTGGCTACGCTTAGAGCTAGAACTCTCCGTATCTGCCCTCTGCCTTTAAGGGGGTGGGTTCTACGGTACACTCCGTTGCAAAAATTATCTCAAACTTTTCGACGTAAATCGTTTAAGAATCATCGAAAAATGAGCGAGAGTCGACCTATTGAATTTCGATGTATCGAAATTTTTGACGTTTAGAATATCTGTACGATACTTAAAAACGTTTCAAATTGTCTTTTGTAAGTTTATCGGGAACAAAAGAAAAATTCGATACGATAAATGATTAGGTCGATACGTCAATGATACAAATGGCATTATCTTTATCGATGAAACGCAATGAAATATATATATATATATATATATATATATATATATATATATTTATAAATATATGATCATTTTTGAGAACGACGCTTTTTTCTTTTTCTTTTCTTTCTTTTTTTTTACTATTTTTTTTTTTTTTTTTTTTTTTTTTTTAACAAGAAGAAACTTTCGAAGATATCTTTGTTATTTTCTTACAAGAACCTCTTTCAAGGTTTACCGTGGGTTTTATAGATCTCGGTGTCGTTTCACGTAACATACCGAGGCGAGAGAGCCTTTATATTTTTATGGGAGTGAAAGTCGCTTCACTACGAGGGTCGCGCGTCGTTTCGTGAGGGCATTTCACGTCCCTTAAGTTTCAACGAGAAAAACGGGAACAATGCCGTAGACCCGGAGTTTCACTTTTTCCCTGCCGACCTAAGGAAAAATAAAGAAAAAGCCGAGTGCTTGGTTAGGGAGAGGCACGTTTCCCGTGAAGAAAACTTAAAAAGTCGATGCACTGAGAACGAACTCAGTGTTCTCTCGTCTTTCCGTCCGGTAACTTAAATTTCTCGTTCTTTTCTCTCAGTTTCTCTTTGAAATCCATGAGAATTCTATGAATTATTAATCGCTACGGAAAAAAAAGAATAAAGAAAAAAAAAAAAAGAACGGAACGAAAAAAACAATAATCCTATTTCCCATCCTCTTCTCTTTCGTTCATAGATATATAACTAATCCTTTATAACGCAATATCAAATTCGGTTAAGAGAGAAAGAAAAAATACGATTTTTCTTTTGAATGCCAAATTTATAGTGAAATATCGACAGTGATATAGTCGATTTCTGTCTCTTTTATATTTCATCAACGTTTTCACAGAGCAAGCCAGAAAAGAAAAGAAAAAACGAAAGTGAAGTATTATATCACCTGTTCGATGTGTGCGCGTCTCTACGACACACGACGTGACAATTTCATTCCCGTCGAAAATTTCGAGGAAAGTCATCAAAAGTGGTGTGGAAGCTCGCCTCGAAGGTTTGGGATCGCGTTCTATGATTTTACGGATTTGAGAAAGGTTTTTTGGATAAAAGTGAAAAATGTTGGCTTCTACGTATACACATACACGTGTGTATATATATATATATATATATATATATATATATAGAGAGAGAGAGAGAGAGAGAGAGAGAGAGTCCAACAGTCGACGAAATCGTGCACGTGTGCAACGCCGGATTCAGCTGCCTCGTTCGGTTCACGAATGAATTATCGTTCGTTCGGTGCTGGCTCTTTCATTTCCAGTCCGCGCAGTGGTGGATATCTCTCTCTTTCTTTCTCTCTCTTTCTCTCTCACCCTCTTCCTCTTCCATTCTGGTATCGGTCGGGCCGTCAGCAACGCTTTTTCCCATCCCTCCACTATTCCTCCTCAACCCTCATTCACTCTACCTCCCTTTTTCCCTCCTTTCCTCTCTCTCTCTCTCTCTCTTTCTCTCTCTCCCTCTCTCTCTTTTCAACGCAAGATAACGCGACCATTTCTTTCAAGCTAGTAGCTCGCAGTATTTTACAAAGTTGTACCATTTTTGTTTGAACGATTTATAATGAAATAATTATTTAATTCTATACGTGTATTTTACAGAGATACATATATCATTCAAAGTGTTATTTTTAATATAAATAAAAAAGAAGAACAAAAGAAAACAAGAAACAAAAATATACAGTCGTTGAAGAAATGTAGGCGTTCGTTCGAGGCTGACTCACGAGCGTATTGATTTGAGTGTACGGAAGAGGAAATCTCTTAACTGTGATAGGGTGGGGGATTAGAAGGACGATCGAAGGGAGAATGGAAGCGAACCGAACGAAGTAAGGAAGGAACGATCGAGCGACGGGTGTGTTTTTATTTCGGAGAATCGTTCCTGATCGGACGGTCGAAGGGAAGAGAGAGGACCCGAAGTAAATTGGAATTCCGCGACGCGAGAGAACCCAGAAGGAAGAGAACAGGCAGGGAGGCAGGATGGACTAAAAATATCTATCGATCGGAATTACGGGCCACCTTATTCGATATAATTGAGTAATTAATTCATATCATTGCGACATATCGTGAAACTACGGATTTACGTGTGGTTAATTGTTTTAAATCGATTCATTCGATCGAGATAGCCATCTCTGAACGAACGAGTTCTTTTATTTTTCTATTTTCTTTTTATTTCTTCTTTTTTTTTCATTATTACAATTTGTTTGCCGAGACTGGATGATCGTTGATCTTTGATCACATTGATTATACGTCTAGCGAAGGCCAAGAGAGTAAAACGCTTGGAACGATTTTGTTTTTGTTTCACTTTATAGAGAATCGATGAGAAGGAAAAGACGATAAAGTTTTTGATCTTATCGATCGTTTATCGCTATAAAAAGAATATATATATACATTTATTTATTTATATACGTACATATAAAAAAAAAAACGGAATAGAAAAAGACTTAACAGCGACCTAATTAATATTCCTTTAGTTATAACGAAGCCGCGAAACAGTTTAGGATATGCGCTGAGGGAAAGCAAGATAGTATCTCTATATAGTTAAGAGGTGTTTACAAGTCCGGACAGTGAATCTGTGGGTAAGTGGTAGAGAAGATGGCAGTAAATATTCCTTGGGCGCACCTCTCCTTTCCACTCTCCGTTCCTATCCGTTTTCTTCCGATCTTCTCTCTTGTTCTCTCTCTCTCTCTCTCTCTCTCGTTTCTCTCTTTCTCTCCCTCTCTCTCTTTCGTTTCTCTCTCTTCTCTTCTCTTTCTCTCTTTCGTTCCCAGTTTCACCGTGCTCCATCGGTTCCCTAGCCTCCCACAACCACCCTTTTGCCAAAGCGAAGTGTAGCTCGCGTCGCGGAATTCCAATTTACCCTCTTCTACCCTTCCTTCTTCTTGATCGCGACTCGTGCTTCAAAATGAAAACATTCAATTGATTGCTTCTTGCCTTTATCTTTGCACCATTCTTCTTCTTTCTCTTCATCTTCTTCTTCTTATTCTTCTTTTTCTTCATCTTCGTCTTCGTTTTTTCGTTTTCCACCTTTCATTCTATATTTCGTTTCTATTCGTATATTTTTCATAAATAAAAGGAAAAGGGTGAGAGTGAGGGTCGAATGAGAGAGTTCTCGTACGAAATGATTTCATTGTTTAATGCCGTGTGATTTAGCTCTGATTTATGTAATAGTCATGGGAATAAACGTTAGAACGTTTCTATTAGCCAATGAATAGTTGAAACATGCAAGTCTTACTTCCAATTCCTGTATATTCGATCGTTCTACTTTCTTTTACTTCTTTCGGAGATTTTAATTTTTTTTTCCTTTGTTGTTTGCGTTCTCATTTGATATTTGTAAATTAATTGATTTTGTAAAACGTTCGCGTTTATTTGGGTTAAATTATAAACTACGTTGAATAGTGTACTATTTCCGTTTCTTGATTTATCCTATCGCATATCCTATAACTTTTAATGTATTGAAGTGAAGTGGTTAACGCGCGGTCGCGCTTTACTTCATGTTCACATATACAAACGCATACATAGACTCTTAAGCTCTATAGTTCGATTCACCTGTACAAACCGTCTCGTATTTCTCATCGGTTATAAAGTAAATGTTTGTAGTCGAGGAATGAAACTTCGTCGTAAGACAACCTTGACTTCTATCGTGCAACCAAGTGCAAACGTTAAATCATCAGATTTTTCGTTCAATTTTATACATATTTTCCATCGAATGGGTATAATGGTTCGATCGAAAACGTAATCCGTTTTCGATCGATAATCGTAAAAAACAACGGTGTATTTTGTTTACACGAAACGGTATACTCTATTTAAACCCCCGAATTTATGGCTGCCAAAACGTCACAAGTAAATATGGCAAAATTTTTACAGTTTTTCGCTTTTTCTCTTCTATTTTACGTAGGTGTATATATAGGAACGATTTGATTGTTCCTCGTTTTTCACGGATGCGGGACGTACGCATTTTCCGTATGCATAAGAAATACGTGACATTGCTTCTCTTTACTAACATATGCAAGAGTCGATCGCGTTTTTCACGGTCTGAACTTGACACAATTCCCAAACCGGTTGCTTGTTCCAGTCGGCTTAACTCTCGTCTTAATGGTTAATTCGACCGATAAGCATTCTTAAATTCTACCTTCTTATTACAACATTTTATATTCCGATAAAATTATCAGCAATGAGCCATTTCATTGAGTCTACCAACGAGATTCTAACTCGATTATTTTTCGCAAAGTTACGCTCTACGTAAGTAATATTATAAAAACATATTACGCTATCAATGTAGATACATATATACGTACATACATACATACGATCGATCAATGATAATAAGATAACAACGCTTGAGCTCATGTTTGAATTATTAATGCCTGCGTATCATATATACATATATATTTACATATGTACACATATATATATATATATATATATATATATATATATATATATATATATGATATGATATGTATTTAATTCAATATTTCTTTAGAAGCTCGGACTGTTTTCCATAAGCGCATTCCTCGAAGTTGAGTTTATCAGTGTTGACGACCGGATTATCTTTTTCTGGGTGTGGCTTTGCAATACAATTACCAATACAAGCCATTACTTTATGTCTGTTTCGACCTAAACGTCAAACGATCGTAACACTTGGCATAATTAAAACTGATAACAACGAATAGTTATTACCGGAAAGTATGTCATATTTGTCATATGAAAAAGGATTTAAACAATCGCTTAGTCTCGTTCAACAAGAGAAATATTTTACAAATTTACCCGACTCTTATACAATCTACATGATATTCAAGAAACGTCAAAATCGTTAACGTTGCCGTTCGAAAAGGATCGCGATAAACGATTTTAGATTTTCAGAGATGAAACTACTCTTGGATGAGTCCTCGCGCGAGGAGGAATATTTGAAGAGTAACGAAAAAAAAAAAAGAAAGAAAAAGGAGAAAAGAAAAAAGAAAAAAAAACGAGAGAAAGAGAGAAAAAAAAGAAAATAGAAAAAAGAAGAAAGAAAAAAAAATGAAGAGGAAGAGGGTGACGACGTGTCTTCTTAGGCTTTTCACGATAAAAGTAGGAGCGTGAACTCCGTTGATGGAAGCGAAACGAGGAAAGGAGATAGACAGAAAAAGAACGTCTAAGGGAGAAAGATAGACATATAGACGAAGGAAAGAGAAGCGGTGTACTAGGGCGAATCGCATTTCCTGTGCATCGTCGACGTCTCAGGAGCCGTGTGCTAGATGGTAGAGAAGCCAGAGTCCTCCTACTTTCCTCGAACGTACGAGATTCGAAGAGGTTCGTTGTAGTAGCAGTAGTAGTAGTAGTAGTAGTAATAGTAGTAGGGGAGAGTACTCTCTGCGGGAGTAGCCGACGGTGGAAGCGAAGCCAGAGAAGTTTCGCCTCGAGAGCGTGACGGGGGTGGAACGAAGGGTGGCATGCTTCGCTTCGGATGGAACCGACGAGACGACCGGCGGAAGAAGAGAAGGAGGAGGACGAAGAGAAGGAGGAGATGGACGACGAGGAGGTGAGAGGGAAGAGAGTGGGAGACGAGAGAGAAAGAGAGACAGAGAGAGAGAGAGTACGAGGGGGTGAAAGAGGGTGAAAGAGAGTGGCAAGGGGCACGAGGGGATGAGCTCGGAGTTGAAGCGATGGCAGAGTATTGATTTAGTGGGTTTCACCGTCTCCTTCTATTTGTCTCTCTCTCTTTCTCTTTCTCTTTCTATCTTTCTCTCTCTTCACGTCCTACGTCTCTCGCGTCTCCTCCGACGGTAGCAGGACCAACGGGAGAGCTAACGTCGGAGCCCTCGTTTTTCCAACCTCGACATTTTCTCACCGAGTAACCAACGTGACCGAAGAAACTCCCCAAAACTAGTGTACGTTTTCTCGTCTTAATCTTCTTCTTCTTGTTTTATTATACCGAGAAAACTTAACCATTTTTATGTCATCGTCCGTTCGTTTCGTCAATGAGAAAATCGACAATTTTAAAGGACTGTGTTTCCCTTTCTTCTTCTTTTTCTTTTTTTAATCGAAACGATAACAATATAGAAATATTTTACTAGTATTGCGATATACAGAACTATGTAATCATTTTCAAGTTGTTGCTTTAATCGTATCGGTTATGATGTCGGACAGAAATTACTTTTTGGAACAATTCGGAATCACAATATGTTATCGGTGAAAAATAAATATTCCCATGAATTCATTAAACTTCATAAAATATTTCTAGAGAGTTCAATGTTATCGTTTAACGGTTCACCGTTAACTATTTATACACTCTTGACTGTTCACCGGAACGAAGGACACATCGACTTTTCGCGTCCACATTTTCTTTCTATTTTTTTAATTTCTCTCTCTCTCTCTCTCTCTCGGCATCTACTATGTTTCTTAACTTTCACGTTCCGCATTTCAGAGTAGCGCATTTTGCGGATGAAAGTTACGCTTGATCGCGCTAGTAAGGATTTACGGACTCATATGGCCTTGGCTCGTTACGTATTTCTCTCTATCTCTCTCTCTCTCCATTTCTAACGTCAACCATATATATATATATATATATATATATATATATATATATATATATATATATATACGATACTCGTAACATCGATACTTTTGACCTTATCGCAAAAAAAACCATCCATAAAACTTCTCGATACTTAGTCGGTTGCTAAATCTCAAGTTGGGTCAATTAGAAAATCGCTTAATAGATTTTATATCTTTCGATCAACAGAGAGCAACGTTGTTAATATGTCGAACAAGAAAAAAAAAAGGAACTATGTCAATCAATCATTACTGTCAATAATTATGATCGATAAGTGAATAATTATATTCTCAATTCAAATAAATTCTAATCGAATTTTTTTTTTCCGTGAAATCTATAAGAGTAAAAAAAGAAACACAGAAAAATCCATCTGAATAGATAATACGTAGATAAACGTACAAGAAAACAAGAAATCGAACAAAAAAGAAAATAATATCGATGCATTTGATAACCGGTACGCACGCGATGTTTCGTTGGTGGAGGGCGTTAAAAAAAAGGAAAAAAAAAAAGAGAGAGAAAACAAGAAAGAAAAGAAAAAAAAACAAAACAAAACAAAAAAACAGAGAAACAGAGAAACAGAGAAAATAAGAAAAGACAAAGAAGAGTAAAAGGGAAGGAGGATCGTTTGGTCTGAAATTGGTTTGCCGGAGGAGAAGAAGGATGAAGGAAGAAGATAGGCAGGCATGTAGTAGCTATCTACTCGACAGCTGTTTCTAGCTTGCTAGAGTAGAGTAAGAGAAGCAGCAAGCAGAGCAGGCAAAAGCTCGAAGAGAAACCCGATAGAGAGCGCGAAACAGTCCGTTGATCGCTGATTCGTCCAGTCTCGTCCCGATCACAAAGAGCACGGACTGGCACCGCCAATGTCCTCGCGCTCGTTCGACGCTCCTACACGTGCTAGTCGGCCTCCTCTGACAATCGGAGGGAACCCTTCCCTTCGTTCTCTCTCTCTTTTTATATATATGTATGTGTATATATATATATCCTTCTCTCTGTTAGTCTTACGTGCGGAGGGCCGAGCCAGCCGGTCGCCTCTCACGATCGTAGATATACGTTTAGACGGTCGCCTTGCGAATGTTCAACACCACTCGTGTGCCCAGTGTAGCAACGCCGCTCGTTCCATCAGGACTGCGTGACCCAGTTCGTTGATGGAGCGCGTGATATCCGCGTGCTGCGCCCTCTCCTCTTTCCTAATGACGCCCGACGGCCATCGCTCCTTCTTCTTCCTCTTCGTCTTCGTCTTTTTTCTTCTTCCTCTTCTTCTTCTTCTTCGTCTTTCTCTTTTCGATCGATTCGATAGACAATCCTTCGTTTCCTTGCAAAGTCTTTCGACTCATTCCAGATTTCTTTGTGTCTCGGGAAAGGAGGTGAAGGTAAACCTTTTCGATGAATATTTCAACGAAAAATATATACATATTATATCACGATCATTTTGAAATTTAATATCATCGGAGATTGTATAATGTCTACAAGATTTAGATATACCATAAAATATAGAAATCGTATCACTAAAAGTTAATGCTGAAAGACTCTCGTGTAATTACCGTACTACGAACGTAAGTACTTATGTGTACTTTCCTTTCGCAAGAGAAGAGACGTCAAGAGGTTCGGTGGCAAAGATGCATGGCGGTCGTTCCGCGAGATCGACCGTTTATAGGCAATAACGCGTAATAGAGCCCGCAACCGCTTCTGCACTTCGAAGAAGATCGAACCTTCGAGCGTTTTCCCTTAACAGTATATTCCAACGATGTCCTCTCGTCACGTCCACGTCGAAGAATCCTGATGGACCTTCCTTACGATTCCTCTCGTTCGTACGCAGAAACGAGAGACTTACCTTCCCGATCCTTTCCTTCGAACTTGGTGAATAGAAAGAAAGAAAGAAGGATAGATAAAACGAATTCCTTTATCTACTTTGTTCTCAAGCAAGCTGCGTAATATGTCCGACGATTAAAATTTTTCGATTTGTCGAATACGAAGAAAAACAATGTATGAAAGGGAAGAATCAAATCTGATGGGGACATAAATCGATGAAGAAAGAAGTCGTTGCTCGGTAGCTGCTAACCGACGATGGGCAACGTGAAGCTCGTGATTTATAATAACGCCGGAGGAATTAGGTCTCGATTAGTAAATAAGAAAACGGGTTGCGTTTCTCTTCTTAAAGAGAGTACCAGGTCCCGGGGAGTCCAATTACACGGCTGGCGGCTTCTGCATTGTTTCACGGCCGCTGCTTGTTGGCCGATGCTTTCTCTCTCTCCCTCTCTCTCTCTCTCTCTCTCTCTCTCTCACACTCTCTAACTATACTCCACTCCCTCTTCCAGCGGCACTTCCTCCTCACTCTTTCTCATACACACAAACGTTCGCCTGTTTTCTCTTCTCTTTCTTTCAGCCGCCACTGCGGACTTCCGCCAGCTCCCTGTTAGTCAGCATAGTGATCTCCCGAAGCTACCTAGACTCTGCACCCTACGAACTTAGATACCCGTTAATTTCTCGTAATCTGCACAACGATTACGCCAGTCGAGCTCTAGAAAATTTACCGTTTTCAAGGAACTCCTACATCTTTTCTTGCACAACCGAACGTATTCGTTAATCGAATTTTCGTTCCTCGCTTTCTACTCGTTGTCGATTTGAAGATGATCGTAAGATCATTCGATTGAATTTTGTTACCGTGTTCCTTTTTATCTTTTCTTTTCTTCTTTCGAAAACAAAAAAAAGAACTTACATTTCATTTCCGTGGTAACGTGAACGATAATTTGTAGGTATAACGCCGAATATCCTTCGTTTTAGCACGCAATTTGTGGGGAACGCTTTTTACTGCGCTCAACCACGCGACCAACGAGCAATTAGCGGTCGGAAGAGCGCGGATAATTTTCCGTCGTTTCACAGAAGTAACACGGATCATAATAAGTTGACGCAATACATGCCGCTTTACTTATATGCGTTATAAGAGATTTTATTTACCGTGATTTCACCGGTAAAAAAAACGACGAACGAAAATTAATATTAATAATATAGAACGGCTCTTTAAACGTTCCGCTTACAGATTTTCTATACCTACCGCGAAGTAATTAATTTCGCCTCGTAACTATATTAGATTCTTGATGCATCTAATTAATCGAATTATCTTTTTATTGTTACAGGTAAGATCCTTTCGAAATTTACACAACGTCCTACCTTCGTGAAACAACGTTTCTTCCGCCACCCGGTGAGTTTGCGGATTTTTTTTGTTCGAATCCCGTAAAGGCATAATTAAGAACGTTTATGGTGTCAGATGACTGAAGGATTTGAATTTTTCATTAGCCTTATTTTAATAATTGATAGATATATGTATAATCGAACAGGTTTTGTTCGAATAATTAAAATCAAGAAGAGGGAATAAAAAAAAAGCAAATCCGTCGATAATTCGTGACGAATGATGATCTTTAAATTTCATCAATTCAAGAAAGCGGAAATATTATGGAAATGAAAAGAAATTTGTCGAATTATTTGAAATTGGAAATAAGAATAGATCGAGACACGTGAATGCTTCGTAAGAAGAATCAGTTGGCTCGCACCATTTTCGTTCTCAACACATCGTTCTACGATGGCACGACTCGCCCGGATATATCTCGTTACTTTCAATGGCCGATTGGCACTAGACATCTTTCTTTATTTGCTTTTACGTTTCAACAATTCTTACCATGCATTGATATTTTATCAACACGAACGATTCGATCTCGTCGCTATAAATTTTTCACTTTCGAGCAATCCAAATAATCCAATAATAAAAAAAACATCATCATAATGTAGAACACAAAAAAAGAAGAGACACAAACGAACATGTATTGCACTGTTAGGTCTCTTGAACTATTTATGTTATTTCCTGCCTAGCTTCGCGTTAGAGTTAGATATATATCGTGATCTATTCGCATCGAGAGCAGCCGACATAGGAGTGTATAAAAGTACCAGTACTTGCGCGTGAGAGAGTTCTGACGAAGAGAGAAGAAGATGAAGAACCCATTTTAGAGGCAAAGAGAGAAGGAGAGAGAAAGAGAGAGAAAGAGATAGTCTGATGTGGAGTGTCAGTTGATAGGTTTACGATAGCTGCCGAAAGATTGACGGCCGAATCCGTCAGCAGTTCTCTACGCGTGGACGCACTCGGGATTTTCTGCAATTTTCCTGTCGGTCTTCGGCGCTCGTAGGCCAAGCACGTTCCTTCAAGGTTCGAAAGCTCGGCATTCAATTCGATCCGCGTATCTCGACTTCGCGGGGCACAAGTAGGCTTTCACTGAAAATACGAGATTGCGTGAACTCGCGATCATCTCCGAGGCGAGCTCGATTTCTATTTTTTTTCTTCGTTTTCTTTTTTCGTTTTCTTTCTATTTAAAAAAACTCACCAGCATGGTCCGTTATTTGCGCACGCTGTCATCTAAATTTCTAATGAAAGAATATCCCGACGACTAACAAATCCGTCTGATACAATCGCGTAACGTTTGAAAACGTTGAAGGAGTGGCAATAATTTGTTCAATGAAATAATGAAATCGCAAAACGAAAACGAAATGCGTCGTTAGGAACTTTCCCACAAACTATAAATCACGCTCTAACGAGGTAGAGAATTTTTTTTTAGACGATCCAATTAAAAGTCATCCTATAGAAATAGATTATCTAAAACTAGGAGCAACGAGAAAGAATAAAGGCTTCGCGCGTACGAATATCTGGTCGATATGCATATATATGTATAACGAGTCGTGTTCACCGAACGCCTCCGTACCTTTGTTGACGTACAAAGGAACGGCGTGACAGTTCAGCCCTTCTCCTCCCGTTGTTCTCCAGGGTTGAAAGAGAGGACAGAGAGAGAGAGAGAGAGAGAGAGAGAGAGAGAGCGAGAGGAAGAAAAAGAGAGAGAGAGAGAGAGAGCATCGACACGAAGAGAAACAGCAGCAGCACCAGCAGCAGCAGCAGTAGCAGCATAGCGAATATTACGGGGGCGTCGAGGTGGAGGGAGAGTCGTTGGGGGATAAAGAGGGAGAGAGGGGAGAAGACGTAATTCAACGCATGTGCACAGGGCGCCTCGCGTCGCGGCGCTCTGGCTCCCGCCGTCGGAGGCTGCGAGAAATCGAGTCGTCGCTCGGAATTCGCGGATCAGAGTGGTCGCATCTCTCGTTAAAGGCATACTAACGTGCTGTGTATCGTAAGCTCCGCGGTAAGCTCCGCGGCGTTTCATGGGAATCGACGGAACTGCCGGCGTCCCGACGCTGGCTGTCGACGCGTACGCGACGAGAACGAAAGTGATCGTGTTTTTTAACGAGGACGATGACAAGGATAACGTTGAGCGATCGGTGACGAACGATACCATTTTTGGATCTTGGATACCCTGTTCGCAGTATGTCTTAGAAATAAACGAAGAAGATGAGAAAATCGGAAATCGACAGGGAACAAGTACATTGAATTTCTTCGCTCGAGGAGAACCAATACCGATCTTTCGTCTAACGAGAGAAGGAAGGTGCAACGAGACTCGCAGGACGACTATCGGCCATCGCGAAAGGCAGGACTCTTCGAGGAGGAGCGAGTCTCTCGGTTAATGGATCTCGAGAGGAGTACATGTACGTCCAAGAGTAGACGTACCGGTAGTGCCTGATTTCACTCGGAAGTAAGGGAGAAAGGAAGGAAGGACCAAAAAAAGAAGAGAGTGTTACGTGTCTTTACGAGAAGAAGAGGGTAGATCGATTCGAAGCGAACCGAAGGAACGAATTGATCGTTCTTTCGTATGACTCCGTAGGATAACAGCTCGCTTATTTTTTATTATTATTCATTGGCAACGCTCGGCAGAAATAATTGCGAATTCGTCTAAAATACCGTGACCGACCGACGGGTATCTTTCAATGGTGTCGAGAGTGTCCCGTTAAACTACGAGATAAAGTACGTTAAAGTGCGAAAGAAGAAGGAGAAGCCGGTGGTGAGTGATAAGGGAAGAAGAAGGGTGATATGGTGAATGGACTTGTTTGGACGCGTTGCTATCAGGTAGAGGAAAGAGAGGTAGCTAGGAGGACAGGTACTCGGTCGATGGTGTTGTCTTTGTCATCGTCAACGACGAGGAGTGTCGGTGATCGCGTGGCGGACGTTCCGATCCTCGTTGTTATCTTTCTCGGAGCTGGTCCGAGGTCGGAGCAAACGGAAGAAGCAGAGGAAGAGGAGGAGGAGGCGGCTGCGGCGGCGGCGGTGGTGGTGGTAGTGGTGGTGGTGAGCCGAGAACTCTCGAGGAAGTATCAACCACGACGGGGCCCAGCGCTGGGCCGAAGACAGGGCCCCCGGTGCAGGGACGCGAAGAGGAACGTCACCCGGAGGGGGAAGCCGAGGTCGGCTTAGCAGCCGTATCAGCAACGGCCCTGAAACCACAGGGGAGAGGTCCTACCCCCTTACAAAGGGGGACGCAAACCGGGACCGGGAGGCGACCGAGACGACGGAGACGCCGGAAAAAGAAGCGACGGAGGTGAGCCACCGAGGTGAGCGAACCTCCGAAACACAACGCACACTTCTTCATCCTTCTTCTCCTTCTTCTTCTTCTTCTTCTTCTTCTTGTTCTCCTTCTTCCGCTTTTTCTTCTCCTACTCTTTCCAATCTCTTTTCCCTCTCGACATGAGATTTCGTCGATAAAATCAGAACATCGTTGGACGTTCTCCAATTTTGCTTGTTTTCTGAACAAGTTCTCTTAGTTCCGATGAGTGAGAAGTGACTAGACTACACAGGATGACGAAGTCATATTTTTTGGATGATCTAGAAAAGTGTACTATATTTATTCTCTTTGGTTCTAACAGCTCGAGCCAGATTCGAAACTCATGCTCCTAGAATTTTAGATAAACTTGTTCGTCGAAAGATCGAGCGCCTCGAAAAGAAAAGAAAGAAAAAAAATAATGTGGCCGGATCAAAGGACCGACACGGGGAACCATATTTTCCCGCTAGAGTCCAGGGGTAGTAAATAAGCGAAGAAAATATGTACTCCGCGGCTTGCTTTAGAGAATGAACTAAGACGAACTGTGATATCTCTTTCTCTCTTTCTTCTTTCTCTTTCGTATACAGTAGCTCGTCCGTAGGAATAATTTATCGTCGAGAAATATTCGAATACGAATGCGAGCTCTTTCTCTTTCTCTCTCTCTTTCTCTCTCTATCTATCTCACTTCGTCGCGAAGGAGGGCGAATGCGTAAACGATGACTCCAAAACGAGAGTACGAGAGTACGAGAGTATGAAGGAGAGAGAGAGAGAGAGAACGTTATGATAAAACGAACGATATATGAGAGATAACGTGACGTTTAAATTAACGCCGAAGCAGGACGCACGACACGCTTCGAATGTCACATTACGAGCACCTATCCGACTACTACGTTGGATCAATGGCCCCAGCCAAAATTCGTTAGCCGTTTTCCGCTTATTCATCGAAAGCCTCGCGGCCGTCGATGAAACATCCACGCGATACCCGACACATTTATCCGATTTGTCCGTAAAATTTTTTTCAGGGCCAATCGTTGCTCTTATCAGGCCAGCATTTGCACCTTTAACTCATTGGGCGACTTTTACAATTAATTTACGACTTTTCTTATTCGTATAATTAAATTCGAATCGATGGTTAGATTATTTCATGGAAAGAAAAGTTTGGTTGTCGCGAATGATAATCGCGCACACTTTTTTCTTTTCTTTTATTTTATTTTTTTATTTTTTTTTTTAATTAACAAAGCCAAAAAAGAAAACCTATAATGAAGAAAAAAAAAAGACGTTAAACCGCGTAGCATTTAATTAAAATTCTCACGAAATGGACGGGCATAGGAGGCAGGATTAAAATATTTGCGTTAGTAGTCCTTAACTACGGGAGGCTAAATTTGGAATTATCGCGATTCCGTTTAAGTTAAGGAGCGTCGCGTTTCGCGTTTCCTTTAGTCGAGGGTAGGTCGACTTGGTGTCAGCGATTAATTATGAGAAATTACGCGTTCCCGGAAAGCTGAAATCGGTCGGCTCACGAAGCGTGGAATATAAGTATGTGGGGGCCGCGTGCCTGAAACGTTCGGTAATTCGCTAACCGCTCTTAATTGTAATTGTTTCGCGGTAGATTCCGAAGTGGCATCGCGCGGCCCGATGCAAAAACGCAAATTCCAGCGTTAAACGCGATACACCGTTCTTCTTGCAAGGACTCCGCTCTTTCTTGTTTTCTTTTCAACCATTCTCCGAGTCTCCACCACCGGCGTCGAAGCCGAACTCGTTTGAACGTTTCCTTCGTGGCGTCCGACAACGCGTCACAATCTCGTTTTTCGTTCGGCGCGACAACAACAAATTTCATCGACGTGCCAATCGAATGCCGACGGCTACTTTTGACTCCCCGGAACGTAATACGCGGAGAAATATTTATCGGGAAAAAATCTTTGGTCCTTCGGTGAAGCTTTTGAACCGTTTTGCACCGTTTTACTCGTGGTTAAGATCTTATCTTATTAGGATGGAACTTGTCAAAATATATCTTATCAAAACGTCCAACATATTTTCTTTAAGCGGGATTATTTTCTTTTATTTTTAATCCCCTCATTTGCAAGGATGATTATTTTAATTGGAACAAAGTGAATGTTATGAGAGAAATCACGCGGCGAAATGTACAACACGTGAAATCTGACTCATACGTTCGGTACGAGGAAAGCACTCGCATTTTACCCGACACCATCGTAAAACGTAAAAGCAACCTAAATCGTCGACCCAGAATTCTTTGAGCAAATTGCCCATTTGACCTGAGAAGCGAGGAAAGTCAAGCGAAACCGGCACACAAATTAAATCTCCCTGCCGGTACGATGTAACAGCCGATCGTTCGATGCATCGACAACTACGAGTACGAATCGTTTCTTTCCTACGTCAAGAAATCAACCTATCGCCGTTGCAACATCGTACACTCTGATTCTACATAGGTACGTCCGAGACGTCGAATCGTAGAAACGAACATCGGACGCGTAATAAATAAACCGGTTTAATCCTCCGAGTGCCAAGCAACGTGATCGCGCTCGTTCTAACACTTATGAAATTTATCGCGGATGATGCGGTGTTCAGTTTGCAAAGTATCGTCGATAAATCCTTTAGGTAATCTACGTTAACTAACTTAAGTGATTTTCTGTACGATTTCGCACTATCATTAAAAATTTCATACAACTTTTAACGCGCTTGTAACAAGATCAAAAAGAAAAAAAAAGAAAAGAAGAGATAAGAGAATCTATTTTTTTCCATGCGTCCACGTGGTCGACCGATTTCGCTGACGCCTACAGAATCTTCGAAAAAAGAGCACTGAAATAAAGAGAAAGAGAAAGATAACGCTTCGAGAGGAAAAGTGAGAAAGAGAGAGAGAGAGAGAGAGAAAACTTATTTCACAAAAAATTCACATCGAAGGGCCGAAGGACGAGGGTTCGAACTACGTCGAATAGTCGTAATTGTACAGACGAAATGAGTTTCTACGCCATGCTGTTTTTTTGTCGCAAATGTCACTTTCTGTTGAGTCACGGTTGGGCGCGGCGACGGTGGTGGTAGAATCCTTAGGCCGAAGGAAGGAGAAGGATGCTGGTTGGTCGTTCGAGGGGGTCCCCTTGCGTCGCATCCCTTCCGTTTGCGACAGAAGGGCCGGTGGAACGTTCGAAATGGTTAGAGGGAGAAGGGAGAGGAAGGAAGGGGGAGGATTGGTCGGCAGGAAACGAACACTGGAGAAGGAGGGAGGAGGCGATAGGAAAATTTGATGGAGGATGGCATTGACGTTCGAGGGGAGAAGTGAAGCGAAAGAGAGAGAGAGAGAGAGAGAGAGAGAGAGAGAGAGAGAACGAGTGACGAGATAGAGAAGGGTGCGGAGGAGGGTGGGCTATCAATGATGCGTTAGACCACGTCACACCGTGGAACGCATCTGCCGCCATGTGCCGTCATATATATTATCTTAGCGATACGTCAATTCGACCGCTGATCATTATACTGATTACCACGCAGGCACGCAAACCGCCCCGCATGTGTGCGGGTTCACATGCCTCTGGATATTAATATACCTACCCGTACGCTCTCGTCTATCTGTCTGAGATCGTTGTTGCATAATGAAAAGAGCCTTCTTGGGTCAGATAAGAAATCCTGAGCCAACTATTCTTCTTCTTCTTCTACCTATTCGCTCGCCTTCATCTTTTTGCTCTTTCCTCCGATTCTGTTCTCCGAAGACGTACAAGAACATCGATTCGATCTTACATTGTGTTACGAAAGGGAAACTCTCTCGTCGATTTTTTTTTTTTTTTTCGTTACGTTCTAAAACAGATTCATACTTTTCCAATGATTTGTCTGTCTAAACAGAAAATCTAGAAAGTCGCTCAGACACGGTTACCTTCATAAATTTGAATTAACTTTCCATGGAATTTCATCGATAAGTTCTCGTACGTGTTTCATCGAGAGACGCGGAAGCGTTTTCATCCTGTCATATAAGAGAGAGAAGAAGGATAAGGCGGAAGAGGATGGTAAACGGAGATAGTTAGCTGGGAAGGAAGAAAAAGAAGAAAATAGTGTGTGAGAAAGAGAGAGAGAGAGAGAGGGCAAAGACGAGGACGGTAGAAGCTGAAAGAGAAGCGTAAAGCGTGCGTAAGGCCCCGAGCCGAGCCGAGCCGAGCGCGGCCATAAATTTTGATATTATATACGAGGCCTCCATGGCTCGTCGAGAAAGCGGAAGGGGGATAGCCTGCCGGTGACGCAACCAACAATGCTCTCACGAGCTTTTAACTTTCTTTTTTCGGTCCTTCGCCACGACAATGGCCCGTACGTTCTTGCGCAAACTTTCCCCGATTTCCCGTCCGGACGATGCGGGGATACAAAGGACGACGAGGAGGAGAACGCGGAGATCCCGCTTGCGGAGGAACGTCACCGCAAGGTGTCTCTCCCCTTCTCCTCTCTTTCTCTCTAACCACCTCTCTCTTTCTCTCTCTCTCTCTTTCTTCCCTCATTTCGTTTCGAAAACTCTGTAATAGCAAATAGGTCCTGACGCAGGCAGATTTATGTCCTATCTACGGTGCGATCTTGTTAACAGGCTTGATCGTCCCTCTCTTTCCACTTTCCTTCCTTTCTTCCTTCTTTCCTTCCTTCCTTCCTTTCTTCCTTTCTTCCTTCCTTTCTTCCTTTCTTCTCTTATTTGGCTTTCTACGGTACTACCAGATCGATGAAATATAACGTTAAAGCGTAAGTCGATGTTAGAGAGCTAGCTAGGAAACTCTGCCATCCGTACTTCTTTACCTCTCGTTGGATCTTCCCGACTCGACGGGAACGAAGATACATGGTGCTACGTCATTCTTCATTTGTATCGTCACTATTTCTTTTTCATTTTTCTTTTTTCTTTGGTCATGTTAAAAAGTATTACCTTATAAGAAAGAAAACGTACTGCCAATAAGTATGAATATATGTATATATGTATGTATATATATATGTACATTGGTTTTTGCTAGATAAGTATACTTTATGTATTTCTAAAGTAGATACGAATGGAACGATTGTATATCAGAAAGGGGAAAGAAATGACAGATTCAGTCGCTGAGAACTTTTCTTTTTTTTTTTTCCTTCGTTGTTCTATGTAACGTAGGAGTCACGTTCCTCGGTAAAATTCTTTCGACCACAGAAAATTTCGTTGAACGAGTCGAGCGTCTGTGGTTCCAAAGCGCATTTTTATTTCGGGAACGGGCGAAGCGTATAACGCGGTCCCGCGTTCCCTTGTTATTTCTCGTACTTTCCATTGCGATAAATCAGCAGTGCCGACGGAAGGGCCTAAGGAAGTAGCACCGACGGAAGAGGGTGCACCGCTCTGTCGGATACAAAAGTGAAACCATAGAGGTAGCGGAAGTCAACATATTCGATAATTTATCGATGTAAACTCCGAAGGAAATCCGAGACACCCCGCACGCGTTTAAAAGAATTTCAAGGTTTCTCTATCGTTTGACAGAAATGTTAAATTGCGCTTGAGTCATCCACGAAATTATACACTTGTCTATCTTTACGTATTCCTTGCCTAATCGCCAAGCCAATATGAATTTGCTTTTATCGGCGGGTCAAAAAGTAATTTTCAAAAATACTTCAATGTTTTACCAAATATATTTGAAGAATTAGTCAACATTTTTCAATACTTCATTTTTTATAATTAAAATAAAAAAGGAAAAAAAGAAAAAAATAAATTACAAAAAAGGTTACTTTTTTTTTTTATTTCAAAGATCGTAAAGAAATTTTTTTAAAGAATCCGCATATTTGGCGGATTAATTTTATATCCTTTTTAATAGGATAACGTAAAAAAATTTCGTAAGAGACATGACATAGAATTTAATTCGGATGATACATTGTCGACAATCAGACAGATGTTTCTCAATGTAAATTTGCTTTAAATGAGTTCACAAAATAGAAAAAAAAGGAGAGAGAAGGAGAGAGAGAGTAAAAGACAGAGATAAGTCCGGTATCGCGAATTCCCTATAATTTGTACGCCTCTGAATTATCGACGTGTCTGTCGGCAACTTTGTGTAAGCTTGTGATTAATGAACGAACATCGTTGTTAAACGATAATCGTTGTTACTTTCGTCATATTGATACGTACGCTTCAAGCGACGAGAAATGTAGAAGATATATATATATATACATATATATATATATATCTTATATATTTGCATGCGTAATGAACGCGTCGGAAAGACGGAGACTGCGTCTTTTGACGTCGTCGGTATATATCGGCGATGATTAAACGCGTTTCTCGTAAATGCGTTTAGAGTCGCGAAAATCTTCTAAGATTAAACGTCCTTCTTCGAATTGTACTCGGACTTCGAAACGATACTCTCAGCGATGGTAGATAAATCGTATAATAATTCTTAGTATCGAGTTGTTTTAAGAAACAAGACATTTATCTAGTAAGAAAGTCTAGGTAAACGGAATAAATTTGAATGAAAGCACGATTGTCCCTTTAAACGTCGGGAAATAAAATTTACGGTAAATCCGAAGATAGTTGAATATTCGCGGAAAGGTTTTGGCCACGGTCGTGTCTTAATCCCTCGAGTACTAGTAGATAGTAGCGGTGGTGGAAGTTAGCGTGGATCCATTACGCAATGGGGAAACTCGTCCGTATTGTTTTCGAGCTTCTTAAATTCGAGTTATTTTCGAACGAAGCACTATAAGATGAATGGGACACGAGGTTTTCTGGCCACGTTTTGGAGCACTTCGAGGAAGCAACTGCGAACGGACGGAGAAGAGTAAAGCGAAGGGTGAATGTTCTTTAAGAGGAGGGAGTTGGAAAAGAGGGGAGGGGAGGTAAGTGAAGAAGAAGAAGAAGAAGAATACGAAGGAGGAGATCTAAGAGCGAAGCGACGTCGTCTACCCTAAGAAGTTGGAAGTTGTTGGAGAGACGTCGCCGAGAGTTGGCGAACGGAACTCCTCCGCATATCCTCCCCTCTTTCACCTCCTCCTCTGCCTTTACTTTCGCGCGCGCAAGACCGGCGTGTGACGCCTTCGGGGCGCCGCGTCTCGTTATCCTCGTGATTTACGGCGCGCTAATTGTACCGGCGAACAACAACCGCGTTCGAGAATTCGTCGAGAATGCGCCGATCGATCCCTCGATCTGTCGTTGCTAACTCCACGACGTTCGATCCCCACGATCGTCTTACTTTTTGTTCGTTTCACTCGGTAAGGAAGCTTTTATCATTCCCGACTTTCAATGGTAGATATAGGTTTCTTTAGCGGAATCGATATCGTTATTCGTTTTATTCGTTCTTATTCGAATTAATCGTTAACGATGCTTTGCTTTTGTTAACACACCGATAATTAGAATAAAACACGATGAAGATATTACGATAATTGATACAATACTTTTATGCTACGACTTTATTTATAATAACTTGGTTATTATGTTGAACGTATTACGAACAATGTGCGATTCAAATTTCGTATAAGCGCGTTAAGCACGCTCTTCGTGCTGAAAACGGATTTCACGGCACAATTTTGCCGAAGCGATAACGATGGCCCCCACGAATTCAAAGCGAGTCTCGAAGATCGAGCATCGCATGCAAACAGATGTTGCCTTCTCATGAATTCACTGCGTTTCCTCGCGCGAATCCTCTACGAGGACAAAGTTTACACGTGTAGTCGGCACTGTTTTATACCTCTACTCCTGCCGTGGGGTAATCTCCTCTCGCTCGCGTATGCTAATGACGTGCGCACGCGCACACTATCCTTCTCCCTTCTCTCTTCTCGTTCTCTTTCATATGCAACGTGCTCGAAACGCGGGAGCACGGTACTCTCGATTCGTCGTTGGAAAAGTTAAGGACCGTATTGTAATGGTGCGTTACGCTTGTCAACGTCTCAATTGGTGTCTACAAAGTGCTCGTTATTTTCTATCCTTTGAATCGGACTCGAAAACTCGTGTTAACGTCTTATAACGAACGCATAGATTATAATTTGTTAACACGAAAGAAAAAAGAAAAGGAAAATATTCTTTGACGGTCGTATAACAAACTTGAAACTTACCTCAAAATTAGACAATATGTCATGACGATAAATAGATAAATTTTTTGTAATGTTAAATGATATAAACTGCATGTCACAATAGTAAAGTAACCAGCACAAAGACACTAGAGAACACTGTGCCGATAAATGACTACGAAGCTGTGTTGCCTTGTACGAATTTGTCGGACTAAATGTTCGAACATCGATGTTACGATGAAAAAAGACAGGAGAAGGAAGGAGGGGATTGGTAATTGTTTTTTCGTATCAGACATTGGTCGATCCAGTTACAAAGGAAAGAAAAAGAAAAAGTAAAGCAAATAAAAAGAAGAATTGATATAAAAACTGAGCTAGTGTCATTGTCGTTCACAATCGATGAAACATTCCTAGAATAGAACGATCTCATCGTAAATAAGTCGGTAGACGTCTTTGTAATCATGCAAAAAGTACGATTTCTCGTGGTTTCCTTGTAAACTTTGGTCTGTCATTAGTACGGTCAATTTGATTCGACAACGGCCGTTAAGAAATACTTAGATGATTGCGGTTTGTAAGAGAATCAGCGTAATAAGTGGTCCTCGGGGAGTAGTAAGGAGACGGTCTGGCCCTTTCTCCGATATTTACGACCGCCATCGCCGGAGGCGCGAGGGTGGAGATTTTCGCGATTCTATGTATGGGTACTTTAGTTCCGAGAGTCTACGATTTCCCTTTCTATTTCCTCTACGCGATATAGTCGTTCTTTTCATCGAAACCATTTACTACCTTCTTCAATCGCGATTTAGCATATCGATAAAAAGTTTATTTTTCAATTCGATCACTTTTCAAGAACAATTTAATCTTTTGTTTTTGTTAATAATATTTTCTTTTTCTTCTTTTTTTTTTCTCTTTCCAAAGGAAACATTTATTACGTTTAACAGTATAAATTTTTCGATAAAACGATATTCAATAACGTGACATTATTTATAACATTAATTTGTACTAAATAAAACGTTCGATATTTCTGAATTTTACCGGTTCGTTTATAAAGGAGAAACATACCTACTTAGTTGTATGGGAATACGAAAGCGTATCAAATCGATCGAAGGCTATCATGAGGAGCGCGCAATGCGCGGCACAGCCTCTCCTTCTCATCCTCCCCATTTTGATCGTCGTCGACGTTGTTGGTTGTTGTTGCCGTTGCCGTTGCTATTGCTGTTGCTGTTGCTGTTGCTGTTGCCGTTGCTGTTGTTGTTGTTGTTGTTGGCTCGGAAGGCAGGATATCATCTACCGGCACGCTCGTTCTTCTCTCTGGATATACGGAGAAGAAGGCGGCTATAGGGCAGCATATAATTATCGAGACCGTAATGGCGAGCATAAATCATAGGCGCTTCTCTCCCTCGTACCGTCCGTTCGTTCGTTCCTTTCTTTCTTCCCTAGTCGGGGCCGCGGGTCAGCCCACAGGACGACGAGAATGAATACGGATGAGAAATCGAGAGAATCGATTGGATAGAGTCATCACTCCGCTCCTCGACGTTACAAACTTTTTCCACGGCCCATCGTTAAAAAATGTCTACCTATTCCATCTCTTTACACCCATATCTTATCTTTACGAGAAACAGTTGTTTATTAAAAATAATTAATAATGCAATGTAAATTAAATCAGACCTGATTGTTGCGATAAGAAAGATATTTATTCAAATATTGTTTAGATCGCTAATTAATTTTTTATTTATACGAAAAAAAAGTTCAATCTTTCGTTAAATCAATCAAAGTCAAATCGACTTCGATTCGAAAAAAAAACGACTTTACTTCGTTATATTTTTTATTCGCGATACGATTAGACATACGTTTAATTTAATCGAAAACGAATGATTTTGTCAATAATGTGGAATCATGATTACTGATAAAACGATCGATTCAATGATTTCCACATTTAGATAAATTATTTCAAAAAGAGCTTGCGAAACGGTTAAGGAGATACATCTTTATAAGACAAGGACAAAGGCATCGAACGTTCAGGACACCTCCTTTTTAAAAGGTCAGCCTCCGAGAGTCCGGCAGCAATGGCGGTTGCGAGAAACGGTCTCTCGCTTCGCACGCTCTTTACACGCATAGAGTGTGAACATGTACAAATGCGCGCGCGTCTATATATGTGTACATGTATGTATGTGTGCGTATGTGTGTGTGTGTATTTGCTGAGTTACATAGTAAACGGACGTGGAGCGAGCGAGCAGTGCCACGAGGACTGACATTTTCTCATCGCGCTGGGGTGGAACCACGTCACGCTTTGCTACCGGGGCAGGAATAAAGAGAAAAGTAGAGAGAGAAAGAGAGAGAAAGAGAGAGAGGATAAAAAACTACAAAAGAAAGAAAGAAAGAAAGAAAGAGAGAGAGAGAAAGAGAGACGGCGAGTGACGAAGAGGAAATGGGCGAAGCTCGAGGGAAGCGAGGTGGTAGGGTGAAGGGCGACAGGAAGCTCGAAGGATGAGGAAGAGTATGAGGTTGAGAGGAGGAATGGAAGGAGGAAGAATTATGATCCAAGCGAGTCGACTTTTCCGGCGTCGAAACGAGCTAGCTTTTCCAAGCATTTTCCTCGTCTTTTCTCGTCCATTTCGAAGGGCCATCTACTCCCTTCGGCCATCTCCCCCATCTGCCAAGTCTCGCGCGTGGCCAACAAGGGTGCTTTGCGAACGTAAGCAAGGGAGTATCGGTGGGAGAGAGAGAGAGCGAGCGAGAAAGATAGAAAAAGAAAGAGAGAGACAGAGACAGAGAAAGAGAAAAAGAAAGAAAGAAAGAGAGAGAGAGAGAGAGAGAGAGAGAGAGAGAGAGAGAGAGAGAGAAAGCTCGACGTACCAGAATCGTCGTGTTGTGTCGGTGATGGTGGTGGTGACGGTGGTGGTGTCAGTGGTGGGGGTAAAGCGTAGGGCCGGGACGAACTGTGTTGGGGTGGGGTGCGCTGACAGCTCGACGCTCTCGTCCGTTCCACGCTCCTCGACGGGAGGATACGCTTCTCTGCACACATTCGTCTCGCACACTACGACCTACGTCTACGTGTACACTCGCGAGCGCGTGCAAGCGAGCGACGTTCGCGCGGAATTGGTTAGCAGCGCGCGTTGGATACTCGAGCTCTGCCTTCCCTCTTTTTTCCTCGCCCTTCCCTCCCTCCCTCTTTCTTTCTCTCACTCTTTCACTCACTCACTCACTCACTCACTCACTTCCCCCGTTATTCGCCTTTTCTCTCTCTCTCTCTCTATATATATATATATATATATGTATATATATATATATATGTATATATATATATATATCTTTTTCTCTGTCTATATCTTTCTCTCTTTCTCGCTTGCGCGCGCGCAAACACGCACTCTCTCTCGCTCTGTCGTCGGCTCCGTTCGTTTCCCCGTTGCCGCGTCAGCCGTCACACATTGTGTGTAGTTTTCGTTTCTATCTGTACCTCTCCGTCCGAGGACTCGGCACGGACTCGCGCGTAGTCGCGCGACTAATACCGCGTCGCGCTCACGTGAAAGATCGCACATTGTAGAAATCCGCATTGAAGTATAAGAGAAAGGGAGAAAGAGAGACAAAGAGAAAGAGAGAGAAAGAGAAAAGTTTTGCTGTAGCATTTCAAAATTGATTGGTAAATCTACCGTCTCTCTTGTCCGTTTCGATCGACGCGTGTGATTCAACGATGTTTCCGAAATTTTTGATAACGGACGATCTGTTATTAAATTATTCGATCGACGAGTTCTATCATGTGGATCATTTGGATCATTTTAACGTACGTGAATCGACCAAAAAGGATCTTCGTCGGGAATATGTCGGAAGATTGTGAGACCAAACATGGATACATCCTAGTGAATATTTTATTTTAAAAGAAAAAAAGAAAGAAAGCAACAAAGGGGAAATCATAGCGTGGAGAACATAAAATGCGCAGGTAGTCATCGTACGCTTTAGTCTTTCCGCAATTACGAAACAACGACGATCAAAAAAGGTGCGGGTGATGTTATCGGAGACTCAAGGTCACGTCGTTCCAGTCATCGAGTCGCTGCTTGAACGATCCACCGTCGTCTTTGTTAAACGATTCACCACGGTCGACAGATAAGAGTACTCGAGGCTATCCTACTACCTTGGACTTAAAAATTTGTTTGTTTATCGTTTGATCTCTCTTGTTTCGTTTTTTCGACTGCGACAGTTCTTTACAGTTACTTATCCGTCCAAAGAAAAAGACATTTCTATGAACGATACCATTAGGAGAGAAACAAACAAACTCGATACTCGAATCTTTGGTATTCCCGCTCGTTTCCAAACCACGTGCTCGGAGAATGAACGCTTATCTGAAGATTCTGTGACACCGAATGACGCTTAGACGACTAATTATCTTTCGAGTATCTTTACTAAAATCGTCTTCGTTGAGGACTCCTCGCGAACGTCGTAGGAAGACGAAAAAAAAGAAGGAAAGGTCGGCGCGTGTTACGTCTGTACGTATTGACAGCTGTGTGTACGTAATTGGCACTCTGTTTGTACAGACTGTCAGTGTGCTCGTCGTTTTCTCGCGGAACTTCGTGAGACTTCGGAAAGGTGGACTGTTTGCGAGGAACAGCAGACGCGTAATTGCTATACTTTGACTCGGCGAACGTGCCTCGACCACCACGGATGGCTTCGAGTTTCTTTGCCTTTGCCCGTTAATGTTAATTAGCCGATAGGAACACGCTCCGCACGTTTTCCGCGAACGAACTCGCCGTGTGTGTGCGAGCGAGTGGGTGTAGGACTACGACTCTGTGCAAGCGCGTGATCGCTAACACGACGGATTGTTCGCCGACTGGCGGCTTGCCGGCCGGCATGGCCGCGGAATGTACGGTCAAAAGGTATGTTTTATATCATCTCTCACCAAACATCTATGATGATTTTCACAACGAATTTTTCTGAAGTTTGATACCGATCAATTTTATTCGTTTCAATTTATTAAGTTTAATTTATTATGCGATCTAAAGTTTCTGATGTTATAAATGAAGTATCACTTTTATATTGCTTTTTTATACTTAGGAAAGGGATATATTTTCAAATCATGTCCATCGCGATATTTCAGATCAACTTGGTTATATTCAAAAGCGGAATCTAATTAATTTAAATGCTAAATTAGGTTCGATTCGCATTGATCGTATCGGGTAAAAATGAAGAAGTTTCCAAGTATAGTTTAGTACTTCAGTACTTTGTTTTTTCTTTTCCACCCGCATTTGGAACTACTCAACAAACAAATATAATCTTTATCGTCGGCTTTAATAATTCATTCGCATAATTTTCCATTAGGTTATGGGTACTTTATAAAACGTTGCTTTTCCACGGAGGTAGATATTTATTGCTTTACTCACTCTCATTAGAATCAACTAATCCTGTTTTGCATATATATACATACATCTATGCATTGTCGGCTCCCTCGAATTTCTATATAAGGCTTGTCTTTATCATGGACATTATATTCGAAGAAATTAAAGGATTTAAGGATTTTATAGCTTTTATTTCATACATTAGGCTTGTCTAAAGCAAAATAAATAAATATGAATTCTTCCATACTTTTGATTTTTAAAAATAAAAATATTGATAATGATACTAACAATAAAATAAAAAAAAAACACGACGAATAGATGACATCGGAAATCGGCGCGTTGATCTTAACGTATACGTGTATATCTTACTTCTCTAATTTCTTTGCAAGGCTTTCTTGATTCTCAAGAAAAAAAAAAAAGTAAATTACGAGTTACATTATCGATAAGATTCTTAACGAATCGTGGGTACCTACCTTCGCGTGTCTTGAACGAGCTTCTTTCAGTTAAGTTTCTAAATCGAGATGGTCAACTGAGTGGTGCACCGGAATTCGGAGACAAATGTCCCGTTAAATGTGACACCCCCGCATTATCTGGGATTAAGATCTCAAACGCGAACGACCACAGACGTTTTAGCGTACCTCTGGCACGCAGTGTGAGTAAAAGAGGAGAGAAACGGAGGGATTCGTGGAACTGAGGGAGCCTGTTAACCTGGTAGCATAGAAGGACAACGGGTCGCTTCATTACCTGAAGAGATAACAGAGTTGTCTTGCATAATAATGCTCGACCCTCGAAGCAGAAAACAGAAGTTGTTCTCCTTCTCGTTTCTTCTTTCATTATCTATCTCTCTTTTTCTTACGATCTTTCTATCCTTCGATTCTCTCTCTCTCTCTCTCTCTCTCTTTTTTTCTCTATCTCTCTTTTCTTTCTCCTTCTTTTTTACCTTTCGTTTAGTAACGACCTTGTCAACCAAGTTCGATCAAGAATCATGAAACGCAAAGACGACCTTGAATTAATTAAAGCATAACTTTTAATAAATTCAAATAAATTCGATGATAATGTTAAAATACGGGAAACGAGTACGTTGCACGTCTCTCGGAATCTATTTTTAATTTTTTTTTTCCGTCGTCTGATTATGAACAAGAGACGAAGAAAAAAATCGATCTCCCTCGGTTACTATAAATTTACTCAAGTGCGACGAATAGATATTATTATCGCGAGCAAGCGTTCGTAATTTCGTTAATACTGGAAGTCGAATGAGCAATGCAAATGATCGAAACATATTTTTGTCTTCTTCGTGGTTATAGACTCACAAACGATTAGGTAAATTCGAGTGGTAACGCCTTTTTCAGGTTCATTTCTACAGGGAAGTTTACGTCACGGGTTTAAATCCGTCGGCGTATCGATGAACGTAAGCGTGAACGTTCCGTCCATCGAAAACACGGAACTAGTTTCGTGCACCACCCGCGAGCATCCTCGTGGATCGTAGAAAGGCCTTTTGATACGGTATCGTGACTCCCATGAATATTTAATGAGCCCTCGAACCCTTCGATTTGACGAGGGTCGAAGATTAATCCTCCTGCGGATGATCCTCCTTCCGCCATATTAAGGAACGTGTTTCGTGCGAGATTATCGAAGATTCTATGGCGTTTATCGTGAAAACGATTCCTCGAACTTTCTCTATCTTTCTTTCTCCCTTTCTCTCTGTCTCTCTGTCTCTCTCTCTCTCTCTCTCTTTCTTGTCTTTTTCTTGCATTCAAAAGGCAATACGAAAGTACGAAAGGTTTATAAAAAATTGAGCGGAATCCGTGCATGATCTTAACGATAATGAAACGTTTAGAATGATTAAAATGCAAATGACGATTTAACGATTAAAAAGAAAAGACTTTATGTAATTCGATTCATAAATGAAAAGAAGATTTATGTTAGTTAATATGGACGATTTTAAAAGTAAAGATAATATCGATGATTTGAAAATTAATGACTTGTATTAGCGCGATAGTATTACGCTATGAGTTTAGTAGGTATATCTTCTGGCAAGCAAAATTAAAATTCTAGCTGCATTAATATCTCTCATCATATTAATGAATTATAAAATCCTATCTGGTATATCTCCGCGTATGCCAGCCACGCGCGACTTTAGTAATATGTAAATTCTCAAGTAAACGGGCATTTGATTCGAACGTCCGCGAACGTACCGGCCGCTTCCACTTGTGCGTTCCATGGCCGAGAAAATGTCGATGATGTTACTGTCAATAAAACGTTTCGCGGTTAATATCGTTCTCGTATATGTATGACGCATACACGCATAGATACCATTGCTTCGATAAAAACCGAAACTCGTTATCTCATGGAATATGTACTATATGTATACATATATATTTTTATTTTTTCACTTTTATTCTTACAACTTTAATATAATTATATTTCATTTCTCATAAAGTATTTAATAAGCGTCTTTATTCATCTAAGGTTCTTACATCCGATATAATATTTTATTAAAAAATTTTATAATGAGGGCAATTCGTATCTTTCAATGATTAACGATGGTCTTACGATCAATTAAGAAAATAATTTATTGGTTAATTATTCATTCAGTTATTAATGTTAATTTTATTTATTATTAACAGTAAATTAAGAACATAACTCTTAGCAATATACAAATATTCATCAATATAGAAATATATTTATAATATTTCACGTATATTATAAATATTTTCTTTATTTATATTCCGAATAAATTAATACGAAGAATTTCATTTCACGGAACATTCCACGATACCTACTCCCATTATCGAAAAGCGAACCGTTCGATTAGCTACGGTAACAGGCAGCTTCGTTTTAGATAAGACTGTAACTGAATATAAGCGACGTCATCCAAAAGCTTTCCAGCATAGAACTTTAACGTTCTGATCCACCGTGAGGTGGTAAGTGTAGCAAACCCGAAAGTCGGAAGAAGGGAGGGTTGATTCGTAACTCCAGGGGTACTGTGGCACGGGTGAAGACGCTTCGCTGCGTTTCTGATTTACTGGAGTCGCAAACGCAAGTCTCGAGAATGGGGTGCAAGCGGAGCAGAGAAGCTCGGTTAGCAGATAGAAAGCTGAGACAAAGAGAGAGAGAGAGAGAAGAGGGAGAGACCGAGAGAGTTCCACGTGTATATGGAACCTCAAAGCTTCGTACAAATACCAGAACGTTTCATAAATGTCTCTGGTTTTGTTACGGACTTACAATAAGATGATAATACTACGAATATGGATGAATTAATAAATCTAACTTGCGTTGCGTGTCCGCAATATGTGACGTGGTCTGATTGTATAAAGCGAATTGTAGAAACGAGTAAAATAGAAAATCTTGTTATTTGAATGATCGTTGATTATGATGTCTAATAAAATTGTTAGACTTTTTTAATTCAAGAAAATATGGAATAATATTATATAGTACGAAGGTTAATTAATATTCAAGTTATAATTAGATATAGCATGATTAGATAAAAGGAAATATATATATATATATAGAAAGAGAGAGGAATGGAGTGAAAGGTTAAAGAAAAAGTTAACGAAACATTTGTTAGCGATGAGAAAGTCCGAGGGAAAATCGTATGTATGCCGGCGGAGAATCTACAGAAATTTAACCGATTAAGCCCATTACGTCGACGTATCTCGGTTAACTCCGACTTGTGTGCTTAGATTAGAGAGAATCTAGCACGGGCCTGGTATGGAATTTTCTACGATACCGCGCACATATTTCGATCACGTTTCTACGGAATTTACAACAGACACAAACGTAGGTATATAAGTACGTGTGTAGTCTCCTTTCTCAAGATTATTTTCACCGCCTCGTCGTCTTGTTCAACCTGCTCATGCTAGTTTTCCTTGGAATATTTTGATTCAACGTAACTTCGATAAACAAGTTTTTCTGAAAGTTCTACTTAATATTATTCCCATTGCCGATTTCCTTAGCGCGAATTCACGAACGTCTCTACTTTTTATCATCTATCGAGAATATCTCACTCGATTGTAATAATTCTAAGAAATGAGTAATATCTATTAAGTAATTTTATTATAAGAATGAATTCTCTTCTTCTATATCATATATCATAACAGTAACATTGTAATAAGATCCTGTTGAAAAGATCGTATAGATCTTTCCCCCCACGTTTTCCCTTATTAATATCGCGTTATATATTTCATCGTGATCATGCGCCTCGCCAAAATGAACCTCGCGCGTGTCAAAATAAAATACAGTTTGAAGTGATTTAACTACGAACATGAAAAGATCGTACGACACGAGGAAAGTTCGAAAAGGCTATGATAGACGTTTTCGGAGAGTTACGAACGATCCTTCTAATGACACCAAATGCGTAACTTTACCATCGATAAATCATGCTAGCGGGCTCGGAAATACCATAAAGGAATAGGTATGTGTATCAAGAGAGAAAAAGAGAAGAGGAAAGAAGGAGGAAGAGAGAGAGAGAGAGAGAGAGACAGAGAGAAGGAGGGAGGGAGAAAAAGAGGGAGAATGTATATCCATGAACAGTATGAATGGAAGTTCGTGCAACCACCTTATAGATCGCGGTTAGTAGAATTATTTATTACCGTTCGAACGGTTATCGACACGTCGTACGTACCCCTTCGGCCATTGTAGAAAATTTTCAGAACTTTCATGAGTACAACGTAAGCGTATCGGCTTCTCCTCCCGCCCTTTTTCCAAGCATAAGAAAAGGGATCGCTTTTGAGAACGTATTTGAAACATTCCTATCGTTTCTTCGAATTTTTTTTCAATCTTTTTTCATTTTCTTTCTTTTCTTTTTTTTTTTGGTCTTTTAGCAACACGCTGAATTTTTTATATGAAAATTATTCGACGCGAAAGTGAGAAAGAAAAAAAAGATATATGTATATATACAATAGAGATACGTGAAATCACGGTGTTCTCACGCATAATATCGTCGAGTTATTAACGTGCATACGATAACACGTTGTACTATGTACGTCGACTTAGAGAAGCACGAAATTCGTTATCTCAGCCACGGCCAAAATTTAATTAAAAACGATTAACTTCTGAACAGTGGCAGAGTACTTCCTAAAAACTTTCGCCATAAAGTCGGTATCAATTAAAATTCTTTTTTGAACGTACACTAGGAGATTTTGATGCTCAATGGTCTTTCTTATTTGCAAATATAATACAGAATATGGAATTTATGAGACAGAAAGAATTTTTATGACGAGCTCTTAATTAATAGGTATCTACATTATACAATCTTTTCATACAATATAGATAATATATACATATTTGTGTGTTCGTATGTATAAAAAAAAAACAAGATATATATATATATAAAATCATTTGATAATTTTATTAAATTAACAAAAACGATATTTACGATGATATTAAAGAAATACGATTTCTAAATATTCCACGCGACACGAAATTGCGTGAGCGCGATGCCTTCGGAAAACATCAGCACGATTTCGCGTTGTCGTTCGAAACGCGACGCGACAAAATGTCAGCGTAGCGAATGCAAGGGAATGGTCCGTATCGACAGCTAATCGATCAAACTTTTCTACTGTCTCTCTCTCTCTCTCTCTCTTTCTCTTTCTCTCCCTCTCTGTCCTCTTTCCAAGCTTCCTTCTCTTTCTCTCTGGTGCCAGCATTCACGATGGTAGGAAGAAAAGTCAAGCGTTGAGATTTTCCAAAGCGTCCTCGACGTTGTCGTCGTTAGTTATCTCTCGACGGTCTTGCGATTTAATTAAGCACTGGGCTCCTCGCTTGCTGTCTCTTTCCCCCCTCTCTCTCTCTCTTCCCCTCTCTATGGAACTTTCGATATTAGGCTCTGGTCGTATCTATTGGACGAACGGTGTTCGACTTCCACCACGAGTATACTACATCCACGCGCATGGATTAATGCGAGAGCCAATATAGGCGATATCGTTTGGAAACTTGGCGAAGCGGCGAGGAGGAGGGAACCCATAGGGATGAGGAGGAGAAAGAGGAGGAGGATCGACCCTTTTGTTCACGGCGTTGAATCTGCCAGACTTGCCCATTCCACCCTATCTGCTAACCCTCCGTCGGACGGTGAGCGTCGCGACGCTTCCAGCCCTCTTCCCTCTCTCTCTCTCCTCCCTCTCTGTCTCTCTCTTCTTCTCTTTTACCTCACTACCTCCCTCCGTACCGCCGAGAGCCGCACGGCCTTTGTGCTCTTGTCAAGTTGTCAAACTACCCCTACCGTGCGCTGCCTCCTGTCCTTCGTGCCATCCAATACCGTCGTCCCCTCTCTCTCTCTCTCTCTCTTTCTCTCTCTCTCTTTCTCTCCCCCTTTTTCTCTTTCTCTCTCTTTCTCTTTTTCTCTCTTTTACCCTTCCCAAAGCCACGAATCCTTCGTCTCACCCTCTTACCTACAACCCCACCTACTTTTCCCTTTCCCCCTCTTACCCTTCTTCCTACCCTTCTATCTTCCTTTCTACCGCTGCTCTTTCGGCCGTTTGCACTTTCCCGTTCTTCCTCTTCTCCTCTTTCTCTCTCTCTCTCTCTCTCTCTCTCTTTCTCTTTCTCTATCTCTCTCTATCCTCCTCCCATTTATCCTTCCTCAAACCCATCCGTGATTTCTTTCTGCGTCATCGTCCTTGGTTTTCTCGGAATCGAAATGATCAAATGTTTAGTAATAACTTCGAGTAACAGGATAAAAAGATAATCGAACAATTTATTTATTTTCCTTGACGGTATCAAGTCGTTTTATAATAGAAACAGTGTTTTTCTTTTTTCTTTTTCCTTTTGTTTTTTCTTTTTATTTTATTTTTTTTTTCTTTATCTTTTCATTCAAAACAGTAAGATCGTTAAATCAACGACATACTTTTTTAAAAATAAATTTCTTCATAGTTTTCTTTTTTTTTTCCTCTTACTTACGTTCATTGTAACCATTGCGTTCGCATTTAGTATGACAAAGTCTGTATGTACGAAGGAAGATAAGGCGATCGCGCATTTTCTAAACTGTATAATATTTACTTGGAAGCTTTTTATCGTGACGCATAGAACGCAGAAAACACGTGTGAGCGAGTACGTTCGATAAACACGCTTTAAGGCTAAACGTTCCCCTCGCAATGAATATTTCCATGATTATCGCAACGCGATATCTTTGCTAGAAACGCAACACAACGTTACGTTCACGCATGTAAGTAAGTACGTCTTTGGTGTATTTACTATGAAAAATTTGCATTGGTCAGTTTTTATCTTAATACCTCGTTCCTTCTCCTTATTTTTCCTTTTCTTTTTTTCTTTTTTTACTGCTTCACTTAATCAGCACGTTTAGGTAATTAGAAAATTGTTTACATATCTAAATATTTTATTTTTATAACATGTTTTAAACTGTTTCATTGCTTTTCGCGTTTCTGTTAATTAATTAATTCATTAATTAATTTATAATTACATCTATTATTGTTTTTTTTTTTTATGATTTTAAACGATTCAGAAAATGCAAAATATGTATTTAATTATTATGCAGAATATATTTTAGTTAAAGCTAGAAATATATACTTAGAAAGACTTCCGTCGTATATTCGGTGTCATTCTTTGCCGTCATTATTCTTACACCTGAAGACTGTGATTTAGCTAAGATAGGCTCAACCACGATCATTATTCATTAAGAGCGTCATAGAATAGACTAATTTTAGCTTAGACGCCAGACTAATTCCTATGATTTAGAATAGGATAATCACACAGACAGACGCGCACATCGGCACACGATCTCAGCTATTCAACAACTACTATTTCGCAACTTATGATAATAGATGACTGAAACAACTTTTCTTCTTAAAGGGATAGTAGATAATATCTAGGGTGAAGGTCGATGACAGGTGAAACGAAATATTTAATATCAAATTAGTTACTTTTAATAGCATGAAATATATTCTTTTTAAATAATGTAAATGAAATGACAACAAGTTGTATCAATTCATACGATATACATCGCATAAAAACATTTATCTTAACTTCATACACTACTTAATTATTTTATCTGCGTTATAAAAAGATTATATACGACGATAGCATTGAAATCGTTCCAATACTAACGCAATAAAAAATTATATCCCAACCGGTTAACCCGTGAATCGAAGAACGTTGCTTTGACCGGATGTAACTGCCGTTATACGTCGTTGCTTCGAGCATAAATTATCCGAAGGCAATTACCTAGCTATATCGAAAGTTTAACGGATAGGGCGAGCCAAGGTTCGGGTCGATGTTAAAATTTTTGAAGCATCGTGTACGGACTGACTCTACTTGCGAGAAGGAGGGACATACGGTGAACGAAACTCCTCATAAGGGGTGAGTTCCTCCTGCCTCTCCGAGCACGAACACGAGCGTGCCTCGAGCTTGATTTATAGGTTCCCGTCAAAACTTTTTGACCTTATAGTGGGTGTCTCTATCCTTCTTACAGTCTACCTTCTTACAACGCCTTGTAATTTCAAAGGGATCACCTTCTCCTCGTTTAATATAATAGAACGCACTCAAGACTCGATGTTACTTCGTTAGCGATCTTAAAACATTCTAAAAACAAATATTCAATTATTGAAAAAAATATATCGTTATACTTTAATAATTGTTTATCGATAGCGTACCTAATCTTTCTGTTATATTATTTGCAATTCTAATTTTTTATAAATATTTTAAAACACTTCTATTTTCTTACTATTGTCCTATCAACGTTTGTCGATAGAAAAGGAAAAAACAAGAAAATGTGTAGAATCCTTTATTACGTCACGACACATAAACTTTAAACATACGAGTTACGAAGGGTTCCCCTGTGTTCGTACCCCATATAATCTCTACCTTGATTCTCACTCACACACGCGTAAATTATAAAATATCCAACCTCACCTATTCTCGTGTTGTCCCTCCGGAAAGTAACTAGCTTGCATCATGAATCCTAATTACCTACTTTAAAGCACCGGGAAACCATTTTGTACTCGTAACACTCGGTCAACCCGTTCCTGCGTGATCTTTACGCGTCGATAATATTAACAACATGTTTACGATTCATCTATACATATGAATAAAGATCAGTATTTAGACATTGATTTTTCTTCGGTACAAACAGAAAGTATAGAATATTTGCTTGATGATATTTTGACATTTCTTTAAAATCGAAAACATAAATCTATTTTCGTTTTGCTTTCACTCGAGGACACTAGATTCTATTGTACGATTTCTCGAAGCGTGCTATAGAATCACGTAACGTGCTATATAGATTTTCTAAGCTGACCGAGGCCTTCTTCCTTCGGGACGATTCTTTTCCTATGGAGAAGAGAAAGCGTAGAGAGTTTTTGAAAATTTTCGCGTTGTTTGAGATCCAGCCCAAGAAGGCAGACAGGTCGGGCAGGCACAGGAAAGTTTTTACGAAAAAATGTGAAAGTTTGGGTCGACCGGGATATATTCTAGGAAGCTACGAAAGTTTCGACGAGCCATCATCCACCTCCCTTTTGCTCTCGTTTCGGTTAGAACATGAGTAAAGGTGAAGATTCGATTCCAGAAGTCTCGAAAGGTGTTTAGACTCCCCACAGAGAATGGGTCACGCAAAAGGAGAGCGACTTATTTTATTCGGAAGGTGCATCCTTCGATTCTCGTCTCTTTTCTATTTTTGTCTTTTGCTTCGTTCTCTTCGTTGTACTTCTTTCTCGTTCAGTTTTGTTCGATGAATCGAGATACATGAGTTTGTAACATTACGTATCTAAAAGAAATGTAGGACTCTTTATAGTATATCTTTCGGTGAAGTTTAATATTTAACATAATATCTTATTTGTATAATGTGTATGATGTTTAAAGTATTATTATGACGATGTAAAATAATCGGTATCTTTTACTCGGCACAAGTCCGTTGTTCGTAGAAAATTTATTACCTAGATAAAGCATAAATTTTTTTAACGATTTACCTACATGCACGCAACAACGATTATGAAAAGTCAATGAATTCTTTGTCGTGTGTAATCTCTCGTTTCTATACTACCTACAGTAGTTATCATTCTACTTAACACCTACTGATCAGTATAGTCGTACACCAGAACAGGCAAATGCAAGTCCGATGCATAAATATCGTTGGATTGTAAGTCGTTGCACTGGGACACGGCGCTCGTTTCGCGTTTTTCTCGATTTATTACCAAATAAATTGGTAAGACCGCGCAATTGATATACGACCATTCATCCTTCCATGGTAAGCGCGTATAAACCGGTTTGTCGTAATGGAATTAACCGAGAAACACGGTAGAAGGTGGAACAAACCGATTCTATTACCTTTCTCATGGCTATTTTGGCGCCGTACGAGCTCACATTACGTTTCTCGCTTTCATTCGAGTCATGCTAGTTGAATAATACATAAGAGATGTTTGGAAAATTTGAAATTTGTAATCGATAAACAACTATTATGTATTTCTCTATTATTCATTTGTATGTAATCATATAGTTTGATAGTTAGGTACACGGAGATAAATTATCTATATATTTATATTATCTATATATATATATATATATATATATATATATATATGAAATTAAAAAAAAGGAAAGTATGATATTTGATCGTACAGAATGAAATAATAAAATCATATCATTAAAGTAGAATATAATGACAAAAGTTTCGTTCCAATTAGCTCAATTTGCAGAAAGTGTTGAAAATTACGACGACGTTGATTACTTTAGCGACTAAAAAAGTGGCTTAAAAATTTCGTCTGAATATGGAGAAAATGGCGCATGTTTCTACCTATGTGTACATTGCAGAATATTTAATAAACGGAGATACACGGTCGGACTGCTGGACCTCTGGGAGCAAAGCATTTCTATTTAAAGAAAGGTAGAATGTAGGGGTTGAAAAGGGTTTGGTGGAACTATCCGATGTTACTGTTCTCACAAATAACCAATGTATCAAGTCCAACGTGCATTAATACTCTAAATCGTCACTTCACGCATGATTATAGGATGGCTCAGTTTAATACGTTTACACAGACTACCTAATATTTTTACATAAATTTAATTGTTTGCTTTTCCATTAACAGATTTTTGGGATTAAACGTAGGGGAAACTAATTTTAAGTTACTATCTCTATGGTTTTTGATGAAAACAGTTGGTAACACTTTATGTTGACCATCCTCCACGTGAATCTACATATACACAGTGCAACGATATGAATAAACGTAGCTAGATAGGTACATATATACCTACGTCTATGTATTTATTTTCCATGGACGCACATTGTCATTTCAATCCGGATTTATCGCGGACGCGATTAAATTTGATGAAAGATTTCGTTCGCGGCCTGCAACGCGGGAGCTCGCCGAATAAAGCACGCTCTCAAAATATCTACTTTGTTGTTGGTGACAATGTTATTTCGAATTGTTTGGAACGCGTTAAACGAGCCCATGAAATTCACTTTTCGATTAAAATAGGGTAGGTACAATGGATAGAGAAAGAGGAAAGAAAAAAAGAAATATTTCCATGTTCGCGGATGGTTTTAAAGATTAATCGTACGATTAATAACGACTCTTCGATTTAATTCTCGATTATAAGAATTTCATAGGAACTTCAGCGAATAAACGAAATTGCTGTTAAGCGAGCTTAAACGAAGCACGAAGCGTATTTTCTTCACGGTCGTGGATCGTTCGCACGGTGCATCGCCTCACCTATCGTTTGCATCACCTTTCAACGCGTCAATCAAGAACCTTACGGTGCACGATTGGTCGATAAAAAGAAGGAAAGATAGATACCGAATAAGTATAGCCGCGTCGTCGTATCTACTTATCTATCTATTTACCTACCCATTTACCTACCTATTCGAATCGATTTTCATTCGAATTCAATTTCTTAAGGATTTCGTAATTCGATGGTGGGATCACGTGGTGCAGGAAGAGATATTCTCGCGGGGCAACTCAGCTGACTGTTTCGGTAGAGGGGAAATGAAATTACGGATGCGCCATGCGTGCTACTTGTGAGTGCAAGAGAGATAAAACTAGGCGAGGGTCCAGAAGAAAAAAGAAAAAGGAAAAAGAGAGAGAAACAGAGAGAAAGAGAGAGAGAGAGAGACAGACAGACAGAGAGAGACAGAAACAGAGAGAGAGAGAGAGAGAGAGAGAACCATGAGCCATTGGCGGCCGGCTTTTGAGCGGCCTTGCAAACTGGTTTCCTGCAGGCCGACTCGATTATGCTAATCGCATATGCATGTTAGCATTTGGCTGATCGTTCGGTCGCTCGCTCGCTCGCTCGCTCGCACTCACCACGCGTGTGGGTCGTGTTTACCGCTACGTACGCGACGACGAGCATTACGACACAACGAAGAAGATCGAATACGATGACTCCAGGATGCTCCAGCCTCCCGATCCTCTCGATCCTATGTAGCATGCCTGGGAACCTTGATAGCGGACACCCCTTTTAACGTTCGATCGACCTTCCGCCAGCTGGATGGCTTCTATCGAATCTAACGGGATCCTCTCTTCGTGCAAGCTGCGTAATCGTCAAGAGAGAGGGAAAGAGAGAGAGAGAGAGAGAGAGAGAAAGAGAGAGAAAATAAACAGAGAGATCTTTCGGAATAAACGCGCTAATCGTTTAACGCACGATTAATTAGCTGTTAATTAACGTAATCTTGAAAAATAATAAGAGAAGGCAGTTTAAGATTTACGGATTGAAATTTTTCTTGTTCTTTCTTTCTCTTTATTTCCCAACATTAATATTCCAACATTTCTTTCGGTTCTTTAAACAATTCTTCCGTCGTGTTTTGGTATATAATTTAAAGCGCGATAAGTATAAAAACGTGGTTGGATCATCCGTCGAGTATCTATACAATTATTACGACTAATTATGTTTTTCTACTGAAATCTAAGGACTAAGAAATCAAGTTAAAAGAGAATAAAATCGAAATGGTTAACAATATGCTTATGTGCACGGACCGGTGATCGCCCTGCTTGTATTTTCCTCTGTATTTATCTTTAATGGCCGGTAATGAAAGTGTAATTAGTCTGTAATATCTTCCGAGAGCCTGTAATTAGTCTTCGTAATGTCTTACGCATGTGGTGGTCAATGTTGCAGCCGTGTATCGTTCATCTCAACCAACTTATAAATCGTTCATTATTAATATTTCATATATACATACGTACTCTACAATGTATATACCAGATATCGATAACAATATATAAAAAACGATACGTTATTGAAGTGTGTCAGGGATAATAAATCGTAATTATTGAAGCGAGAGGCTAGAAATAATGACAAAGAACGATGATAAATAATACGACTCTGGGGAACCGCGTAAAGCCCGCAATTAGGAAGTGAAAAATGACAAAGTGCAACAAATTGTACCTATAGATAGGTACAGTAGAATTTCATTCGGTCAATTCGAAATGCACGCTACACATCCTGCAGAATAATTCATTTCTCACGTTTGAAATCATTTTTAACTTGATACTCCCGACCAACGATACTCGATTATTCGAATCGTTATTAATGGAGTTAATTCTTGACACGACAAAACGAGTTTATCCTTTTTTATTTTAACATTTGATTATCGAATCGTCTTTGAGCGATGTTTCTCTCCTCTTTTCCGCCTGCCTACCTCCCATTAAAAATTTCTCTCTACATAATCGTTTAATAGTCATATTTTACGTAATTGCCTATCTACATAGTTATCTACTCGAATTTTTTACCTAAAGTTTCTTTGATCCTTTCTACCTTTAAATTTCCTCGCATATTTCTTTTACGTTTTATTCAACAGTAATTTTATACGGAAGAAGTATCTTTCTTAAAGCGACTTTTAAGCCGGGACACTTAACCTAAGTTTATGGTCACTAAAGAGAGAAAAGGAGAAAGAAAAAGAAGGAAAAGAGAAAAAATAGAAAGTATAAAACGGTAGAGTCGAGCCGCTTTGAACGCGGAAGAGCCGAGCGGCGTAAATGTTAAACGGTCCGTCGGGTAGAACGCACGATGCAAGGTCGAGGACTCGTAACTTTTTAGCCAATGCTCGTTTTGCCACCGTGTAGGTGGTTCGTCTTCGTTCTCCTTCGGATGCATTCGCTTTATGGCGCCCGTTGCTTTACGACTGTTTTACGGCGTGGCAAACGGCTCTCGGCACGAGCTCCCGCAACCCATAACTGTCAAATCCAAGTGTCATTTATGGCTCTCTAATCTTTAGGAGGCCAGCTGTCCGCGACGTCCCGCCGTTCATTTTAATCCGCTTGTTTCATCTACGTCCGTCTCTACGACGATATCTAAATGCATATTTTTCGCATAGCTGTACTACCTAGATATTCCTTTTTCTTTTCTTTTCCTATCTTTTTTTTTTTTGTTTATTATTTTTTCTTCCTTTTTATATAATATACCGTCAATCTAGATACTTATCAAGCCGTACGTTCTTCACGGAGATTTCACATAAATCAAATTCTTCCTTTAATCTCGTTTTATTAACCAAAGCCGATGTCTACATCAATCTGTGAAAAAATTAATATCGCTGAATAGACGTGGAGTTCGAAGATCTTTTTTTCTTCTTTCTCTTCTTTGTTTTCTTTCTTTCTTTTTTTTTTCTTTAATACGTTAGAGTTTCAAACTATAGAAATATTATGTTTAACCAATGGTTTAAAAACTATTGTTTAAATTTATTATCAAGAATTACATCCTTAGGATACACCGGCAACTTGTATTTGTATCAATATCGATTGAGAAATCACAAATAGTTGTGAATTTGTCTATAGATCAGTTGATCTATTGTAATTTTTATGTCTATTCATTGCTACACGAAATCGAGAATAATAGTTAAATTTATCTTGTACCTTGATTGGGACTTGGAACATTCATAGTTGTCAATTTGACCATAGCGTTATTATCTATCTTGATTCTGTAGTCACGTCTTTGTATCGGCGAGAAATTCGTGTTGAGCGATTTAATAGGATCAGTAAATGTCAATAGGCCGACTTACGTTATTCGCGTAACGTTTGATAACGCGTTATCGCGTTGAAAATCGCGGCTGAGGACAAAGGGATTGTAGAAGCCATTTTGTTAAATAGAGGCCATCATAGCTTTCTGACGTCATACTCGACTATGGCGTCACGTGACGCTCCACCCTGTTTTCAATCACCTTGGCCTCGAACCCACCCAGCTGTCAGACACGCTCCACCCCGTTTTTTCCATTGCTTCTGACCTATCGCGATCGCCATCTACGGGGAGAACTTTGAACTCCTTAGACCTTTGCCGATTACTCGCTTTATGATTATACCGAAGGATGTCACTACTAAACGAAGTCTAAAATTAATGGCGATCGAGCACGATAGATAAGCAAAGCTATATACGCTCCATCTTCGATCTCCAGAAAATAGATTTCAACAAGTTTACATTACGCCCATTATTTTTCATAAAAAATACTCCCACATCCCGGACGAATATCCACGATCAGAAACATCTTACATCTTCCCTACATATCTATATAATTTCTAAAAGAAACAATCGTCCCGATCAAGGCCGACGTAATAGATAAAAGAAACAAAACGAAAAGAGAGAAGAAAAAGAAACTCAATCATTAACTATTCGCCATTAGATATTATTCATACATAACTTATTATCCCTTTCTAAAAAAAGAGCAGACTTCAGGGTTCGAAGCTCGAAGTAGAGTGATAAATTCGTCGTTGAGAGAGTGCCGATCGAGAGAAGGAGGTTATTAGAAAAACGATTAGCGATACTCGTTCGATAAAAGGACGAAAAAAGGGCTCAAGAAAGAAAAGGAAACGGATATTCGAAGGAGAAAGAAGTAGAAAGAGAAAGAGAAAGAGAAAGAGAAAGAGAAAGAGAATACAAGGCGATCCTACAGACGGGAATTGAGTTCAAATCCTGGGAGAGAGGTTGAATTTATACGGGAGGAAAGGGTGACGGTGGCGGTGGTGGTGGTATACGGCGCGCATGGAATCGCTATCGGCGGCCATTCATCAATCCGGGGAATCAATACGCTGGAATTAATGAAAGCGCCGCGCGAACAGCGAGCTAGCGGCCGGAATGTTAATCGCGATCGTCCCGCGTCCGACCCAAGCCCCGTTCTCGTGTACAACAAACTCCCAAGGGCCCCACCCTCGTCCACGTTAACCCCCCATCACCCCTTTACCATCCTCCTCCTCCTCCTCCTCCTCCTTTTCCAACGACGACCCCCACCTGCCAGCTCGTGCGCTCGAATGCCTCTTTCTCTCCTTCTCTCTCTCTCTCTCTCTCTCTCTCTCTCTTTCTTTCTATCTATCTCTTTCTCCCACATTGCCGTCCAACGCACTCGCACGCACATACATTCACATGAATACCTACGTTACGCCTATATACATATATACATACACCAATCACATACACGCCCAACTACTATTCTCCTATATTCTATTCGCCTCCCTGATATCCGATCGGCTCGAACGCTTTTTCTTTCTCTCGCCCCGAGAGAAACGATCCACGTGTAATTTCTATATAATCGTACGTTATCGCAGCTACCGATCTTCCTCTTCGTTTATTTCTTTATTTTCTCTCTCTCTCTCTCTCTCTTTTTTGTTCCTTTTTTTTGCTTTTCGTTTTTTTCTTCTTCTTTTTTCTTTCCTCCTCTTTTTTTCTTTCGTTTTCTTCCTTTTTTTTCTTCTCTCTTCGTTTTTTTTTTCTTTTATTTAACCCTTTTTTCTTTTTTTTCTTTTGCCTTTTTATATCCCTCGTACGAACCTCGAGTGGAAAAACCGGACGATGAAAGGGCGTTTCGATAGTTTCAACTTTCATCCATGATCTTTAATTATAAATCGTATAGATACTGCGGTTTGTTAAAAGATAGATTGTTGATACGTGGCGTTATGCATTGTTTTTTTTTCTTCTTTTTTTTTATAAAAGGTATTTGGTTTATTAAAATTTTGTTTATAAAGTGTGTTTTTTTTTCTCTTTTTGGTTTTTTGTTTCTGACTGTACTTAGTTATCTGTTCGAGTTGGTAATCTGACCCTTAGAAGTTACATCTTTATAAAGCGAGTAGGCGTAGACAGAAAATATGACGATCAGTCGGTATGGAAGATCTCGGTTCTGGATCGATAGATCGGTTTGCTCTTCTTCGGTCGGATCTCTTGTTCGATCGATAAGAGACCGACGATTAATAACATGTACAACTCGATTTACTACAAAAGTCTTATTACAAATTGATCGAACAAAAAGTTGATTCTTATTTTTCTATTAAATTTTATTATATCATTTTATTCACATTTATATTCATTATCTTTCATATATAAATATAAAAAATAAAAAAAAAAGAAATTGTATCTGTTATCACTTAACAACAATAAGAAACGAAGGAAGAGATTGGATCTAAATAGATCGACTCTAAGACTTGCGATTTAACGATATAAAAACAGTTTTATGACGCTCGAAGAAGTAGGGACTATCGGAGAAAAAAAAAAAGAAACGAGAAAAACAATTTTATATCGCGGATAACATGTCTGTAGAGTGTTGTAACCCTTTTGACCGTACAAAGAGATCCGACAAACTTAGAAGAAAAAAAGAGAAAAAAAAAGAGTTTAATAAGAATTATGAGAAGAGAAGGGTTTCCGGGAGAGTTTAGTAAGAACGTTGGCCAATGTAAGAGAATTTTTCCAAATTTAACGATCGCTTAGCCCGCCCACATAGAGAAGGCCGTAACAAGTTCGGCGTCTGGGCGATGGCCGTTACCGTGACGAGCACGTGTGCACGTCGCCTTCTGTCACTCAGAGCTCGACTTTACTCGGTTAACTCGGTTCGTCGGATAAAGATCAGCAAAGCGAGAGAGAGCCTATCGTCTAGAGACATTGAACGTCGCGCATTTTCAAGCATAAGTTCGCAAATGACTCGACTAGACAATCGTTTTATATAATTTCATGGTTCGCGGCACTCGCGAGACAGATCGTAAGAATGGATTTGAAAATGAACCAATTCGTGCACGTGTTACGCGTTAAGGTATGATCACGATTAGGAGAAAGTATCTATATATATATATATATATATATATATATATATATATATATATATATATATATATGGTCCACATTTATTCGAAACGAATAAAATAAATCTGGTATATCCAATTGACATTTGTGTATATATGTATATATATATGTGTGTGTGTTTGTTAGATAAATTGTATATATTATTTTGATCTCCCTTTATTCGATCTGATTAAAAATCTGTTTAAAGAGATAACGATATATCGGTAGATCGGGTTTGTACAAATTTTAATCGAGACCATTCTCTGTTTTTTTTTTTTTCCAGGTGCGGCGTAATTTCATCAATAGGGTGGGTAGAGGATCGAAACGCGTCCGGAGCAGCTTGGTGCATTAAACGAAGGGATCATATCGGGGAAGACGAAGGACTCTGACTACTAGCCTCCCCTTCCCTCGTGTGCGCGACTACTCTTCCCCCCTTTTCGCGTCTAAATAATAACGTTCCCTCCCATCGTTGCTCCAGTTTCCGATTTTTCTTTCTTCGGTGGTGAGCCAAGTGTGATAAAAATCAAATGATATGTACCAGTGATCAGAGGTGATGGTGGTGTGATACTACGAGAGAAGGGTGCGCGCGTGTCAGATCTATGTGTGTGTGTGAATAGAAGAAGCGAAATAGAGCGAGAGGGTGAGAGGGTGAGAGAGAGAGAGAGAGAGAGAGAGAGGGAGAGAGAGAGGGAGAGATAGGGTGAGAGAGCGAGGGCAAGGATTACGAAGATACACGGTTAGAGGTAATAAATATATAATATATGTAAATGTATATGTATACATTCATGTAAAGACGTGTGCCAGTGTGTGCGTACGGAGAGTACAAAAAGTTTAGTTATATAGGAGGTAATAGAAGAGGAGAAAAAGAAAAGTTACGAAAAGAGCAAAATAAATAAAAAAGAAGAGCGAAGAAGGATCGGTTTAAGAAGGAGTCAAAAAGTGAGACAGAAGGAAGAAAGAAAGAAAGAAAGAAAAAAAGAAAGAAAAAGAGAGAGAGAGAGAGACAGAGAAAAAGAGCGTGGAGAGGGTGGTGGTGATATCGGCAGGTGGGAGAGGAGGGACAGTAGTAGTATAGCATGAGTTCGTACTTCGCGAATTCGTACATCCCGGACCTGCGAAATGGCGGGGTGGAACACCCGCATCAGCATCAGCAGCACTACGGTGCCGCGGTACAGGTGCCTCAGCAAACGCAATCGGTACAGCAGCAATCGCAACAGCCTGGCGATCCGTGCGACCCGAGTTTGCTCAGGCAGGCGGTGTCCGCGCACCATTATGGGGCAGGTGGGGGTGCCGGTGGTGCCGGTGGACAGCAGGACATGCCATATCCGAGGTTTCCGCCGTACAATCGGATCGACATGCGAAACGCGGCGTATTATCAGCATCAACAGGAGCACGCTGGAATGGACGGTATGGCGGGCTACAGGTCGGGCTCACCGACCACGGGGATGGCTCACATGGGTCACACACCCACGCCGAATGGTCATCCCTCGACCCCAATCGTCTACGCGAGCTGTAAACTTCAAGCGGCCGCCGTCGATCATCAGGGAAGCGTTCTCGACGGGCCTGACAGTCCGCCGCTCGCCGTCGAGACTCAAATGCACCATCAAATGCACACCCAGCACCCTCATATGCAGGCCCAACAGGCACAACAGACGCATCAGCAACAGCAATCCCAACACCAACATCTACAGGCGCAACAACAGCACATGATGTATCAACAACAACAGCAACAGCAACAGGCTCAGGGTACGACGCAACAGCCTCAACCTGGCATGCACCCTCAACAGCAGCCTCAGACGCAGCAGCATCAAGGGGTCGTAGCTTCGCCGCTTGGCCAGCAGCAACAGCCTACCCCTCAGGGAGCCGCCAGCGCGAACCTACCCAGTCCTCTCTATCCTTGGATGCGGAGTCAGTTCGGTAAGCAAGTCAGCCTTCCTTCCTTTTCTACTTCTTACTTTTTTTCTTTTCTTTTTCTTTCTTTCTTTCTTCTTCTTCTTTTTTTTTTTTTTACTTTATGCATGACTACCTTGCAAAACCTTCCCACGGACCACCGACAAAACATGTTTTTTCCAGAAATACCCCTGATATCGGCGCGTGATCTAACTACATTCTATATAACACGTTTCTCGAAAATAGACTCAAGGCTCTCGTCGTAATCGTGACTTTTACGAAAACCTTCTCAGGCCTCTCTTCCTGCCGCTACGTCTCCTTTCAAATTTATACAACGACGTAAAACTAGTCCAGATTTGTACGAGCTGTGACTCCGGATAGACACGTATATAACTCTATACCGTATTTCTTAGATGTATACTAGCTAACAACAGAGTTATTTATTACTTCGACCTTTTAGCCCGTGGTTTTACCGTCCACAGACCTGACCCCCATAAAAGTTATCTTACTGCTTGGCAACGACAACGACAACGACAACGACAACGACAACGACGACGACGACGACGACGATGACGACTCATTATTGTCCGGTTCTCCGATCTACGCTTTCGACCGTGAACTACATACGCATTGAAAGTATTTCGAAAAAATAAAACAACGTAAAAAGGGAACCACTTAATTAGTTAAAATTATTGTACCGCGATAAAAATAAGCACGAGCCCTGGGGATAATTAGTTGGTACTTGTATATACATACACGTATCCACCACTACTCGATAATTAATCGCTTCCCATTAACACCACTCTCCTGTTTTCGTTATTTCCTGTGTCGCATTTTAATTAGCCACGATATCGCAACGTATTACTCGTTTCTACATTTAAATATTCGTTGCGTGTTTCTGGTAAACTCGCACGAATATTCTGTCTCTTTTTCTTCTCTTTCTCTCCCCCTTTCTCTCTTTCTCTCTCGTGTATCAGGGAAATAGTGAAACGAAAATCCATTCGTCCATTCGTTTGAAATTTTTCGGAAAATTTTGAATCCACAGGGGACAACTGGGTTGTATACCTATTTTACGAGTTAAGAAGAAGGCGTAACGAGACGAGAATTTATGGCTTCTATAACGAAGTGATAATAGGCCTACGGTATAATTGAGGTAGCAAAGGCTCGGCTAAAACCGTACTTCAGTGATGTTAAAGTGTACAAGTTCTAGGGTCTCCACTTTGCTTTTACTTCCTCGTTTACTTTCTGCCTTCCGTTTCTTAAGTCTTTGTAGTCCTTATTTTCAAGATAAATCATCCTTGCATCGAACATGCCCGTATTTACGTGAAATATAACCTCGACGATAACCCCACCTGACTTTACCTTTTCTTCGCTGAATTCTACTGGTCAGTCATCGGTCGTTCTTCGTCGAAGTTACTTCACCGGTTGAAGTTTCGTGATTCTATCGAGTTCGTTTGTGTATTTACGTGATCTGTATTATTTGCAAGGGAATAGTCTAATTCTTTTTTTATACCTTTTTTATCTCACCCTATCTCGACTTTTCATTTTATAATTGGATTTATACTTTCAGAGATGTAATCTCTTACTTTTATTGACTGAGATCCAAAGAGTCTTCTCGTACCATCTCTCGGTTAAGCTCGGAAACTAGTGGCAGGTAACAGCAGGCGATTGGCCGATAAACGATCCGGTTTTATGACGACGGTTGTTCGCAGTCACTAAGAGTTGAAGAAAGTGGACCGAGTCCCTTAAACCGCCTACAGATGTCGGCACGTAAAACCCGTTTGATTGGAGTTGTATTTTTTTTCTCTTTTTTTTTTTCTTTCCTTCTCTCCATTTTTTTTTGTTTTTTCTATTAGAAGCCATAACTTCGATCGATGGGGTTTCTCTTTTTTTTTTCTTTACTTTGAAGACAAATTTTCAATCGCCAAATAATTTTTAAAAACAATAAGGAGATTTAACTTTCAATAGATTAGCTATAATTAAACTTTAATTCTTGTCTTTGCGTTCTAACGAAGAATTTCTTTTGCCATCGCTCTTTCAACGATCAAGAAGATATAATAGATATTTATTCCTTTATAGAAATTTGGACTCTTTCGATCTTCGTTGCCCTTTATTTCTTTATACGTTGCAAAATAGCAGCTGAGCTAAGCGCGCTATAAACTGTGTCCCATGAATAATGCATGATTCAATTTTATAGATGCAGGTGCTCTCGGGCATTTGCGCCGGTGAAACCGTCGAGATTCTCTGCCACCTTTAGCGAGAGACTTTTGCGTACATACGTTAAGAAATTCCAGCATAGTTAAGCGTTCTACAAAAGAGCAGCATGCGAATAAGTGGATGCCCGTTAGCATCGAAGATCGCGGAACACTTACGATTAGAAATCCGTTCGCGATTTGCCACTAGGATCTAGAATTTCCCAACTTTTCCACGGTTAGAATGTTCCAAGTCGGAACGTGATTCTAATCGTAGACTATATTCCAACTATTTTCTATTTCACTTGGATAAACACTATTGGCGAGACTGTTTTCAAAGAATCACGATTACGAAAATTCTGGATTCGTTTTAAACATAGACTTTTTAGGAGCGATATTAAAACTTTAAAACTTTAAAATATTGGTTAATATTCGATTGAAATGTAAAAGAAAATAAGAAATATATCATTTTTATTTTAGATACGGTAAAATAGAATAAAATATGGGCAATAGAAAAAGTAGATACACGATCGGAAGTGTTAAGCCAAAGTAAAGGAAACATCGATTTCACACAACAGCACGGTTAATGCACGAGATAATCGCGATCCTTGTACACCGAAAGATTTATAGTATCCACCTCTCCTCCTACGAATCAACGTAACCATACGATTACGTAGGTGTTAAGCTTCTGTTAATCGGTTCGCACGAACAAGTGAAGTACAGGGAGATAAAATCGATTTAGAAATCGCTTTTTTCAAATTATTTTACGTTGAAAGAATTCAATTAAATACATTTAAATTGTTCGCTTCGAATTTTGTAATAAATTCCAAGCACGTACTTAAATGAGATAGTAATCTATAATATTATTTCTTCAAGTTATAATATTTTCTAATTTACCAACTCTAAGATAGATCCGATCTGTTAAAAATTTCTTGTTAAACGAATATCTCGATTAAAAGTTAATAGAGTTTCGATGAGCCTCGGATCAAAAAGTTAATGAACTTCCGTAGAGTTTTAGATTAAACGTTAATGGAGTTTAGAAAAGTTTAGGAAAGTCTATCTTACTGATAAACCATGCGCGTACACGCGAATTTAGAAACCTTTCGTGATTCTTCGAATTATGTTATTACGATACGGAATATTAATCTCGTCATTTCTCGTTCGAAATAAAACTTGGATGGAAAATAATGACGGTATTTCTAATTGAGATTAATATCGTACGTGTAGTGATAACTTGGAGATTAACCCGTTATATAATTCCAACTACTTAACCGTGTTAATTAATTCATTCATTCGGCGTAACGTAATTCATATCGATAAAAAAAAAAGGATCTAAAAACGAAGAAGAATATCTTCTTCGTTCGCGAGGACACAATGTGCCCATTCAGAAAGTTCTCCAGATATCGGAACGATGCGAGTTTCTGAGAAACCATATGGCAGGCGGATGGATTTGACCTTTGTAAAGCAGCCGGGATCGCGGGAATCGGTTAATTCTCATCCGACGAGAGAAAAAAGGAGAGAGAGAGAGAGACAGATAGATAGATAGATAGAGAAAGAAAAAAAAGAATGCATTTAGTTATAATTCGACGGAGAGGCAGCCTCTTGTAGAAGCTCTCGTGATTGGTTACCGTAATGATGGCGGCTTCGTGAGATATTTAAAAAGGGATGGACTCGAAAAGGAGGTGTAGAAGGAGGAGCGTTGAGAAAATGGAGAGAAAGAGATAGAGATAGAAAGAGGGAAAGATAGAAAAAGAGAAAGAAAGAAGAGAGAGAGAGAGAGAGAGAGAGAGAGAGAGGAGGAGGAGGAGGATGGAGTCGCTGCTCGGAGAAGGTCGAAGGGACGGTTGACGATGATGAATGCTTTAACAGACGTTCCGACTACGTTTGCTTTTGAGCTACACCGCCATGACTTCTCTCGAGCCGAACAAGTATTAGAGAGAAAGAGATAAAGATATGCATACCAATTTCCTAGAGGCTCTTCCTTTTCAAAAGAAAATGGAGAAGAAATTGCATTCGGTTAGAAGAGATATGAAAAATCTTTCGTTATTCGAAAAATTCGATCCAATATCGAAATGAAAAAGAAATAAGAAATGAAAAAGAGAAAAGCTTTCGATATCAAGAAAGAGATCCACGTTGCCTTGTAGAAGCCAGTCCAGCCATTTTAGTCGTTCATTATCTCTCGACTTAGCTCCGAGGCTTTCAGACTTCGTCTTCTTCGTCCGGCGGTCTCTTCGAGTAAAGAAGAGGAAGAGAGAAAGAGAGAAAAACAAGAAAAAAGAAAAAAGGGGAAGAGAAAGGGAGAGAGAGAGAGAGAGAGAGAGAGAGAGAGGGAGGGAGAGAGAAGACTAGAGAAAGAGGAAATCCTCGTATATCGGAGGATGTTCTTTCTCTTTCTCTTTCTCTTTCTTTTTTCTTTTTCTTTCTTGGCGAGACTTCTAAGTCTCCCGTATGAGTGTGGGGCCAGCTTGACGTTCCTCTTTCTTGGGGTTATACGTCGGCATCCTCTGTTAAATTCTTTCTCTCTCTTTCCTTTCGAAGAGTACCACTCTACTCTTCAGGTGGAACACTTAAGATCACTTCCATGTCGTGTTTCCTAATCCTAGAAAAATAATCGTACGTGTCTTTCTCTCTTTTTCTCTCCCTTTCATCAAACCACCCTTAATCTTTAAATGGCTCTGTTCGATGACATCTTAACGTTCCTTATTCTTCGATCCTTTCGATTTTTTTTCTTTTTCCTTTTTTCATCAACTGTATGCTTGGAAAGAACGCAATTACGAGATTCGCTCGAGGGATAGGTCAAAGAAGTTCCCTCCTCGTTCGTTCGAAGGAAAAGGCAAAAAATAAGATGCATAGGCTCTTGTAAAATACGGCGGAAGCGAGACGAATCGAAGAAGCGAACGCATCAAGTATAGTATAGTATGTGTATGTATGTGGGATTAGAGTTAGAAGAGAAAAAACATACACACGTACACACACACACTCATACATGAACATATACACGCGCATCGGATGGATTTGAGGTTTGCTTCTTTAGGATTTTCTCTTCTGAGAAAGTTCACGAAAAGCACGTATTTCCTGAGTTTCATGTTTCAGAGAAATAAGAGTTTTGTATCTTAGACCTCTGGTAAAAGTTCCATTATACTTTTGGATAGTATAAAATGAGTATAGAATATTGTCGGGGTTAAGATTGTTAGCAATGGCATAGGATAAGCTGAGATTTTGAGTCGGTATGAAACGATCGGTTGTAATCTTTGCATAGTCAGTCGATAAGAAGAAAAGTCGATCCGGTTTTCTCAGTTTTACGTCGAGAAGCTGCTGCCGCTATGTCGGTGCACTCGCGCGGACGGAGGTGACTTTAAACGCGGGGCAATAAATTAACGGCGTTGGGTTACGCAAGGATCAAATGTCCCCTGGAGTATGCCCGAAAGATTTATGGGTCTGCCTTCACTGGCGCAGCATGAAGGAACGGAACAGAACAGAACATACACAACCGTACGGCTTATTATAGGCTAGTTGCTCCGCTTCTCCTCCGCTTCGCTCTTCACCCACCTTCAGTTTACCCCTCCATTTCAACCTCCACCCTCTTCCTTTCCCCCCTCACTTCCTACCTCCTCCTTAGACTCCCTCCCGACTGGTCTTTCAGTCCCGCCGCAGGATACACGCAGGACTTTTCAGATTAACAGCTAGCCGGATGTTGTAATCCGCTAATAAGGCGTACCCACTGGCCACTGCCCAATTAAGCTAAACTTTACGCGGTCACCTTAAGGTCAGATATCTCGAGGAACGTTCTTCGATCGGGAAGAATGCCCGTCGGCTTTCTGTACGAGAACACGCGCAATATTATTCTTTTATGATGACCGATAACGTCAAAGCGAGACGCGTTAGACGAATATACGTATGAATTAGATATGTATTAGCAAATAAAGATATTAATCGTAAAGAATTTCGATAGTAACTCCAAAGATATCTCTTAGAAATATCATCGAAATCGATGAATAACTACGATACGTCCAGGTTGATCTCTTCGTTAAGCGTCGAACACGTCGAACGCAATGAAGATCGTGCTCGAGTTAATCGAGCACCTGTTGGCGCTAACGATACCGCGTTACATTAATCATTGCCGTATAGATAAGAGCGAATTCGCAGGGATTTCCGTGACTATTAACTTATCCTCGCTACGGCCTTGTCTCTCCTCGTGGCTCCGGTGATCGATCGTTCCACCAAAAGATTTACTACGATCGCTAAAAGGTTTTTGCTCGGCGACCGCTTGATCGACTGCTTTCGTTGTGTCTCGTACGATCTAAGAGCTAAGGTCGGTAATTAGATCGAGACTTTATGTAAAAGACACTAACCCATACTGGCTTTAAACGTGACTTTGACAAATGTATTTAGTTGCTTTAACCCCTCCGATCCACACACTAGACTCCGACTTCGAACTTTGCAAAATACTTGATCATTCGAGATGGCGAAGCCAATGATCCGAATTGACTCTACTATCTGCTTGTCTATAACGTGCGACTAAACGACCGATCGACAGTCGATGACTAAATTTATGCGAATACACGTGGCTACACGATGAACTTCTTCCTGTACGAGATACGTTCTCGAATACAAGATACAAGGAGATTAGATAATAGTAATTATCTCGTTTGAAATATCAATTATTATAGAAACATATCTGTTCTACGTTTGTATCGTAACGTTCGAAGAAATCGATTACAACACCGCATTGAATATTACCGCATAATGGCCTTTAATGACATTTCATTCGTGCAAGTGAATATTCGTCGTCGTCCTTTTAATTAATAACGGAACGTAGAAAAGTTTGTTGTCAAATGCGTTTTAATTTTTTCATAATTAATCGTAGACGATACGGTAAGTAAGTAAGTAAGTAAGTACGAAAATACTCTTTGATATTCGAGTGGTACTATGAAAGTGTGTGTGGATCGCGTTCGCACAGTTGCTATGACACCGTTCGCCTACGAACGCGTACCACGCGTACGTGTAATCTCATACAAGCGTGGACAAGTACGGAACGCTGCCTGCCTCTTTAATTAATCCCACATGCCTCGACACCAAGATCAGGCTTATAATAACGTTACTTGTTACCAAAGTTTAACTATCGTGAACGGAAGATCCAAAAATTCATTTTCTCTTTTTTCGAGATAATCATTAATAATACTTCGATATTAAAAAATATTTAATGTCAATTTGTAATGTCAAATTAATTGCCTGCAATACGAATTTTTGCTTCTTTTTGATTTTTTTTTCTTTATTATATAAATTATGTAATAGAATATATTTAGATACAAATATTCAGTTCGTTCCAGGAAATCTTTGGCAATACGTATAAATTCCCCGATTTGAACGGACATTATAATTAACTTCGTTAACTTGGTGTCGCATGATTCCGCGCGTGAAACGTTTCTCTACGATATAACTAAGTACGTTTCTCGTGTAAAGGTCCGATGATAACTGTGCTCTTTGATAATAAGATTATCTTTAACAAATTAGTCCTATTTCGATGAATTCACCATAGACAGATAGATAGCCTTTCACCGAAAGGAATTTGGAATTACTCGGTTAGTCGCGATCGTTCGTAGCCGCAAAAGTTTTTTGGATATCTACGTAATGGAATGAGTTCGTTAACATAGTTAATTATAATCGGTGAGAATAATTTAAATAGATCACTTATTCCACGTCAAGATATTATCATTCTTACACAAAAATAAATAATATATTAAAGTTGAGACAAGAGATTTCGCGAAGAGATTATTCAATATAAATTAACGTTAATACAAATTCTGAAAAAAAAAGAATGAAAGAGAAATATACGACGAGAAACAAAAGAATCGTAAAAGAAATCGAGATTTGTGAAAAAGATGAAAGAGGATTTAGCTTCGAAAGAAGAATGCTAGAGAGTTTGCTGTCCGAATTGTTAGACCTTATAAGAAAGTGCTAGAGATTGGTATGCTGTTAATTTGAGAGCGTAGCCTGAGGGAGGGAATAAGGGGCATGTTCTCAGAGTTCCCCCTCCCTCTTTTTCTCTTTCTATCTCTCTTTCTAGCTCGGGTTCTTCTCTCCTCTTTTCGTCTTCCATCTCCGCTCGGCCAAACGATTCAGAATACTCGTAGAGTTGTCCGTCTCTCTCTTCTGGTGGAGAACCGCCATCCGTCTTCATCGGCCGACAGCGCGACGGGCGGCGTTTGCCTCGAATGCTCGCCAAGGAGTTTTCTTCTTCCTCTTCTTTTTCCTTCCCTTCTCCTACTCTTTCTCTCTCCCTGTCTCTCTCTCTCTCTCTCTCTCTCTCTCTCTCTTTCTCTCTAGTCTCCTTTTTTTTAGCTTCCCATCTCCCTCTTTCTCTCTCTCTGTCTTTCTCTCTCTTTCTTCTTTTTTTGATTTCTCATCTCACTCTTTCCCTCTCTCTCTCTCTTTCTCTCTCTCAGTCTTTCTCTCAGTCTTTCTCTTTCTTTCTACCTCATCCCAGCCATGAAATATTCTCGTTTTGCCCTCTCGCGCTCGTGTGGTGGACCAATCTAACTCTTTGAGATGATACCTCGACGAGGTTGAGCCTCTCTCACGGACTTTGCGTTGTAGAGCCAACTCTCTGCTTCTTCTTCTTCTTCTTCTTTTTCCTCTTTTTCTTCTACTTTTTTCTTTTTTCATCCTTGTACCATCACCTCTCTCTCTCTCTTTCTTTCCTTTTTGCTCCCTTTCTATTCGCGACTACAATTAATATTCTCCTTCAACTTTCGTGTACAGCCGCACCGTACGGGCACAGATCACGTCGCGGATATCGCTAAGTTATCTATCATTCGTAGATTCGTAGCTCCCTCCCCACTTCCTCCCAGATATTTTCGTTTCTTCGGACTTTCGCAAAAATTCCATCGCGATCTAAACTCGTCGTAGTTTTCTTTTATTCTTGGAACATTTCAGACGATTCCTTTTTATTCTTTCCATCACGATATCGTTTATTCTCTCAAACATTCTTCAAATATTATTGTCGATTCGTAAAATTGATTTTGAAGAGTTATTACATATATTTACATTAACTTATGATATTCCAATTTTACGATTTCAAATAAAGAAAATTAATCTTGTTGAGATAAGTAAAATATATCTATAGCATATGTCGTGAAAAGCCGTTTAGAGTAATCGATGATTATAATAAAACTCGTTTATGCGTATTTGAACGAATGATTAAGACTATACACATTGATTTTTTTTTATTCGTATTCAACCCTTTATCCAGACCTCTGGACATTCGATTATATAAAAATTTAACGTATGGATTTTAATTGGTTTGTTCGCAGAGAGAAAGAGAGGCCGACAAACGTACACCCGTTATCAAACGCTGGAGCTGGAAAAGGAGTTTCACTTCAACAGATATCTCACGAGGCGGCGACGTATCGAGATAGCGCACGCCCTTTGTCTTACGGAGAGACAGATAAAAATCTGGTTTCAGAACAGGCGGATGAAATGGAAGAAGGAGAACAAGTCTAAGGGTGATCCAGGCTCGGGCGATGGCGACACCGAAATTTCTCCGCAAACGTCGCCGCAGGGTTGAAAGAACCCCCCGGAGGAGTGGAACTTCCAAAGAGGTCTCATCTCTCTCAGGGTCGTTAATACCTTATTTCCAGCACTACCTCCTTCCCCAAACCCCTATTTGATGACCTCCCCCTCCCCAGGACAACCCCCGATTCCCTCGACCCCCCTCCCTCGTCTAATCATCCCCCAACCAGCAATGACGCTTCTTTTGTCGTGTTAATCAAGTTACTCGTACCAAAAAAGGAAGACGTAGTAGGAATAGAAGCGAAGAAGACGCGATGAAGAACGTTCTTGTAGTATAGAGAAGAAGAAGAATGAACGATGACAAAGGAATGGTAGAGAGAAAGTGAGAGAGAGAGAGAGAGAGAAAGGAGGAGTATGATGGTGCAGACAAGGACGACAAGATTGAAGGAAGGGAACATGGAACGGTGAAGGAGAAAGAGAATGAAGAGAAAAATAAAAGAGGGTGAGAGATGAAAGAGAAAGAGAGAGTCGGAAGAGAATTTATGGGAATGAACGATGTTACGAATATAACGGAATGAAGAGGCAAAATAAAAGGAACTGGATCACATGCTAATCAGAACCGCGTTAACCTCCATTACGTTTAAACGAACATAATTGTACTAAAGTCTATATAAATATACGTCGTCGAAGGAAATGTACGTATTTCAATACGTTGATTGTCACTCGATTGTCGTACGTCTTTTTATTTTGGGTGGCTACGGTATCAAAGTTTCATTATTATAAACATATGATAATAAATTATTACGTTTTGTGATTAAGCGAGATTATACTATTATTAATAGTGTGCTTTTATTTCGTCGATGATCACTCGAGTTCATCGTGATCCTTCGAAAGTAGCAAAAGAAAAAGAAAAAGAAAATTTGCACAGATAAAGTAATTATTTTCATTGTTTCGTAGCACACATTATTTATTATACATTGTTATCTAGTTATTGCAAATTTTTTATTCGGTTTCATACACTGACTTTACTAGTTATTAATTTGTAAATCTTTCCCATTGAACGACATGATACCATTTAAAAGACAAAATCTATAGTGGCAGTCAACGTGTTAACGGAAACTGCGAGAATATCGATGCAAGTGTATGAGAAAATATGGAGTATAAAGGAAGATGTGTGTATCTGCCTGTGTGATAGATAATACGTGTGCGTTGATATCGAGTGAAGAAAAAAAAAAAAAGATAAAACCGCGTAATAAGTTAGGAAAATGTTTTTATTATTTATTCTCTTACGTCGTATACACGTATAGTCGTAGAGAGCGGTTAATAGGATATAAGAGAGAATGAAAGAAGAGAGAAAGAGAGAAAGAATGAGAATGAGAGAGAGAAAGAGAGAGAAAGAGAGAGAAAGTGATGGTTGTCCATCTATAATTCTATGTAGCGGTGAATGTACGAGCACAGTTTAGTGTCTTTAGAGATCGTTTAGATAGTTTTTTCGCTGCACTACCGCGCGCGCGCGCACGTACGCACGTACGCACGCACGCACGCACGGCCAGTGGCTCGGCGAAGGCATCTCGAATTTTCTGCGAACGTGCCAACGTGTGTGATCTTTTGAACGTATTTTTCGCGTTATCGAAACCGGAATTCACGTAGGCAAAGAAGAGAAAACGGACGGAATGGGAAATAAAAGAAAAAAAAAAAAGAAACGAGAAAGAGAAAAATTGGAAGAACGAATCGAGAAAATGAGGAAAAAATTGTAATACTTATACATACGAAACAGTGAAAAAAAGTGCGCGTACGGGTGTCCAGTTTGTTCGTAAAACGAGACGCAAAATTAGTGAAATACGGTGATAAAACGAAAACGAAAACGAAAATGAAACGAAACGAAACGAAACGAAACGAATCGGATAATGAGGAAAAAAGAAAGAAATAAGAGGACAGGAAGATGGAAGATGGAAGCAGGAGTATCGAACGGAGCGAAGTCAAAAATGTTTTTTTTATTTTTCTTCGATATATTTTTTCGCCTTTTTTTTTCTTTTTTTTTCTTTCTTTTTTTTTATTATTAACAAGAAGAAAACGAGTGAGAGATCGGTGAAGGAAAAGTAAAGGAAAAGAAAAGCAAAGAAAAGAAAAGTATATAATTTAGGGAAGAAACGGCGGAGGTCCTCCGGCAGAGCAGAGACCAGCCAACTTGGCGTTTATTCATCTATATCGTCGCAAGGTCAGTCTTATATATGACAGTTAAATTAGAAATTATTCGTTCGATCGAGTTTACGTTTCTTATCGAATTATATCATCAAAGGTATTCGTAGAAACGTATGACCGATTAGAAAATCGTTAATCGAATCTTGTATCGCCTTGTGTTTAACTCTAATGTGCCAATAGCATTTGAAAATTGTGCAAATAACAATTCGACGGATCAATACATTTTCTTAGTTTGATAATTCTCTTTTCTTCTCTGCACTTTCTACTATCATGGCTACCGGTTTTAATCGAAGGAAGATGTTCAGCGTATTTTTCAAAGAGAAACGCGTTGCAAAGCGAGTTTACGCGATCGTAAAACCGGTTCTTCCGATTAATCGAGTATCGTCGATAAAGAGAAAGAGATAGATAGATAGAGATAACGAGAGAGGAAGGGTGGGAAAGAGAGAGAGAGAGAGAGAGAGAGAGAGAGAGAGAATGAGAGTGAAAGAGAGAGAGAGAGAGAGAGAAAGAGTGAAAGAGTGAGAGTACACAGCATCCATTATCTTGATTTACATGCATCTTCCTTCGACGGTGAAAACGCGCTTTAATGATCTCGATCGACCTCTTCCGGAATTACGTTGGAAATAATTCGCATTCGCGGCACGACGACCTTTCGTTTCTGTAAATAATTTTCCATGTGGAATAACGGGGAGGAGTATAAAGGGGATATATAAAGAAGTGGGGGTGGGGGTTATCGGGGATGGACGAGGAAGAAGGTATATTATTCTCGCGCACGATCGTCGATCCCTTAAAAATCGACTCCTGCTCCGCGCGACGTGAGGCCAAGTTACCAAGTGATGTAATACATAGTGTATTTTTGGAATAGGATGTTTTCGGCATGAAACCGCTTGGCAACTTAATGGCGTCTCGAAAGTGGGTTTACTGGCACGGGATCCTCTCGTCGCGAGCCAAAGTCTCTTTCGTAGAGTAACGGCGCGTAATTTTGAAAGGAAAAATGAAAATGATACAAAAAAAAGGAACATAAAATAAAATAATAAAAAAAAAAAGAAGGAAAAAGGAAAGACACTTGTTCGATCACCGTCCATGCTTGCGACGAAAGTGGCATCACCATTTTAACAAAAAAAAAAAAAAAAGAAAAAGAAAAAAAAAGATTCGCAGTGCGGTATATCGCTTTGTCAAATTTTGAAAATGAAAGAAAAGAAAAAAAAAGAACATGAAAATTGTATCGCTTTTCCTCGATCGCATTGCATTTTGTCCTTATATTTCTTACAGAAAATTTCTAACTTAATGAATATCGTTCGCGTTGAGCGTTGGGACGCGTTAAATGTGTCAAGCGGTGAACCGGATAGCCTGTCGGCTCGAACACCGAGCGTGATAAGAACGAAAGTTCCTCCGATCGGCCGGAAAATGTCGCTAACGAAGAATTCGAAGAAATTCTGTACTCGGTGTTTTTATCCTAGCGAGCCAAGGTACTCCGCCGCGGCGAAATCTGTGCTGTGTTGTAAACTTAGCTCGACATACGTTTAGTTTATACCTGTATACACATGCTCACGTACACATATACATATACACACACACACATACACGCAAACACACACACACACACACATCATTAACGATATACGTAATGATCGATATTAACGAACACTTAATGATAATTATAATGATACAAGTAATAAGGATAATGATAACGGTAAAAATAAACGGACGGCGCTGCTGATGGAAGTATTAACACAAAAACGAAATAAATGAAGAAAGGAAAGACAAAAGAAAAAAAAGTAAATGTCGCGATCTTGAAAGTCGCTCTGTAGATTGATGTTAAAAGAGAATGAATGAAATAAAGAAAAAGAAATACGGGGAAAGGTACGTAGAAGTCGTACGCGTTTCGTATGTACATACTCATCGAAATCGTCTCCCCCTATTTCGTGTTTAAAAGATAAACGAGCGTGAAAAACGTGCTTACCGATATACGTAATTAATGGTCGATCATTCGACGGCCGGCCTTCCTTAATCGAAAGATTTATTTATGGAAAATCTTTTTGTCCTTTGAAAGCAACGAACTCTCTATAAAAAGATTTCCGGCGATCGTTCTTTCACACTCTTCGTTCTTTGACTTTACATTTCACTGACGATTTAACGAAACCAACAAAAAAATCTTTCTCTTTATTATAAACGATAATATTTAAAACTATTACGATAATGATAATAGTATATTTTTTGCTTAATTATAAAGAGAAATGCCGTGGGAGATCGTTAAATGGATTTATCGAAAGACGATCGATTCGTGTATCGTTCATTTGACCGTGACATTCATTGATATAAATTGATCGTCGATACGAAATGATCGACGACGAGATCGTACGTTCTCTCGTAGAAATTTAATCGTCGTTTCGATGCTCGTGTACTTAACTACGTAATACACGTGAATGGCATTCGAAAGTAGCATAATCATAATTGGCCTGAAATAACGTCGCCCCGAAGAAAATGAATGGTATCGTGTTCGCATTGACCGTAAAACCATTCATCACATTTCTTCTTCTTCTTCTTCTTCCTCCACCTACAGTTTGAAACGTATGAAAAAAAAGAAAAAAAATGTATAAAGACATTTTCCACTCATAGATTATGGGCGTGCGGTTTGTTATCTCGACTCGTTATCGGTTAGCTAGCTCTTGGTGCACCGAGACTAGTAGTCTGACTCGCACTTTCGATAACGCGATTTATAAACGCGTGCGATAAATCGATTAACCTTAGCAGTTCGAAGCAACGATCCTTTCGAGCATTTCGTCGATCGCTCGCGACACGCGAGTTAATTCCAGATACATTAATCAGCGATACGATCTATATGGGTCAGATAATAGTTGGCATTGAGGTGCCGAGGGTGCGGCTTTGCGAGACAAAGCTGCTATTTATTACCCTTACGCCACGATAACGGACGTGTTACGACACGGTACGACCAAAGTCCCGATCAAAATTTTCCGTTTTTCCTTCTCTCGTTCCTTGATCTTTCGAGATAATCGAAAGACTTCGAATCGATCGAGGGACTATGGATTTTTCGACTTCGAAATCAATTCCCTTAGCGATATCCCAAGTATTTCTCTTTTCTAAAAGTGATTTAAAAGTGCAATAAACGATCGTATTTTATTCTTTTTTCTTTCCTTTTTTCTTTTGTATTTTTTTTTTTTTTTTTATTCTTTTTCTTTCTAATCGATCGTAATCGAGAAAAACTCGTCGTCGAACGATCGCCGTGAACATCGACTTTACATAAAAACAAATGAAATTTTGTATTCGACGAATAGCCGAGTTCCATTTAAACGTAGAAAGGTATAAAATGTTATGTGACCACGAGTAAAAAGAAAAAGAAGGATATATAAACAATGAAAAATTGAGAAAAAGAGTGAATGAATGAGAGAGAAAATTCGTAGGATTAACTGGAAGGTATAAATTCAAATTATATATTTTATCTCTACTCGTATGCATATAGTCGCGTAATGAAAAAAAAAAGAAAAGGTAAATTATATATATATAATTTATTATATATATATATATATTATAATAATTTAAAGTATATGTGTGTAAAAGAGTTTTGAGAGTAGAGGGAGATGAGACAAAAGTTGGAAAAACAATGTGTACGTACGAAGTGTGTCACTACGTTAGCCCGTAATCTCGATAAGATTAAGGACTAAAGTCTACTTCCTAAGGTGGTAATTAAATAGATTATTAAGAAAAACGGGCGTGTCGGTTGCGGCGGGCGGGGAAAACGGCTAATAACGAAGATCAGATCGATTTTAGAGAACGAAAGAAATAGAAAGAGAGAGAGAGAAAGAGTGAGTGAGAGAAAGAAAGAAAGAAAGAAAGAAAGAAAGAAAGAAGGAGAGAAAGAGTGAGAGAATGAAAGAATGAATGAAATGAAAAATGATTGCGATTGAAATTCCGCTGTTGTGAATATGGAGATATATAACAAGAAATAGTACGTACTACGTAGTTCATGGAGTTTGCGGTAATGTACATACGTAATCTTAATGTTTCTACCGGAGAGCCCGTAAACGTCATGACGCATAAGCGGCGTTTCGAATGAGAGAGAGAGAGAGAGAGAGAGAGAGAGAGAGAGAGAGAGAGAGAGAGAGAGAGAGAGAGAGAGAGAGAGAGAAAGAGAGAGAAAGAGAGAGAGAGAGAGAGAAACACATACAACCAGCAGCTTTCGACCGATTATATCGTTTAGCAACGTAGTATTTATTGATATACCATGTTATATGTCGCAAAATGGATCCTTTATTTGTTTTAACTGATTGTCTAATAAATATTTTTTACAATGTAAACAGGTAGTTTTTAGGTGTATTTGTGCGTACCAAGTCAAATGATATCCCAGAAAATTGTCTGTTTTCTTAAACCGAGAAATACCATGCGTGTATTCGAAGTTTTCATTCTACTCTACTAACACTTTCGATTACTTTGCGTCATTCACACACTGTCAGCTCTCAAAACAAATCTCAGCTGATTCCTTGTAATATTAGTAATTCTGTTTTTTCTTCTTCTTTCGTTTTTTTTTCTTTTCTTTTTTTTTTTTTTTCTTTGCGTTATCGTATATATCTTTTAATATTTCGAACAGTCGAAAGTAGCGTGGGAAGAACTTTTATTCATGAAAATTAGATTGCGACTAGAGACTCGAATCGAGTTAGAATAATCGATATCTGGAAGTCGTGACCTCGCACGCGAATGCACCGAAGAGTTCCTGACCCCCTGTGCTCTCCTGGCAGGTGTCGTTAGTTTCGTATAATAAATTTATAAGTATATTGTACATCTATCGAGATCATCTATCTTTAAAATATATTTAGCAGAGAAAAGGAAAAAAGAAAAAAAAAAAAAAGAAGAGAAGATTCCATCGGCTCCGAACTTCGCTCTCGATTTAAATAAACTCGTCGTTAAATTTCGCGCTGATAGTAACTTAAAAACCTTTCGCAACCTGAAACGCGTTCACGTTTTTTTTTCTCTCTTCACTTTTTTTCTTCTTTTATTTATTTATGAAAAGATCGAACGAACGAAAACGCTCGACGGGATATCGATCGATCAAAAAGTAACGTATCTAAGTACGTACGTAAGAACGATTGAATTTCAATGTTTTATCATTTCTACCAGTCACTTACGACGATAAATCGCGAGGTAGTTCGCGAAAGCTTAACTTTGTACCGTACTAAATCAACTAATTTAATACTCAACGCTCGTCGATGTATATCGTGTGTAAATACAGAAGTAATTAAGATGCATCGGATAACGGTATCATCGCGTCAGTCTGGACATTGCGCGCGAGTTAAATCGATTTCTCCGACGAATACGAATAGACGAATTATTCGAGATGTCATTTCAATTCGAGGAAGGGAAAAAGAAAAATCAAAAAAAAAAGAAAGCAAAAGGGAAAAAAGAGGAACGAAAGAAAAATTACATGTAGCGTACGCGAGGTATCCCCCTTCGAACTCACATCCCTTATTCCCCATCGGCAGAGCACAGCGCACGAAGACTGATAGACCCGGTTAAATATTACATACATACAATATAACGAGAAACATTGTATACATTTAAAACGCGATAAGTTTGATATCGACCAAAATAATGCAAAATCGATATATAAATACTCGACTACGTGTACGAATATAAAATAAAACAAGTTCCTCGACTTTACGAAAATGTTCGGAAGTCGATCAACGAATGAATACCGCGAATCGTTCAGAAAATTTCAAAAGAAAAGAAAAGAAAAAAGAAATAGAGAATAGAGAAGATAAAAAAAAAAGGATAAAAAATAAAGAAAGGAAAAATTTACAGAAAAAAATCAAATTGTTTCTCGTGCTCTGTCGCGCTTCTTTAATCGGTCGTAGAGCAATAAAAAAAAGGCGCGAACGATCATCCCACGTTGTACATAATCCGATGGACGTTGTGTAAAACATCTATGGTACTTACTTTCTTTTTCTTTTTTTTTTTTTATCGGCAGGGCAATGACTAAAGGCGACGTCTGACGTCGCGGCATCGAATCGCGAGCCGCGACCCCTGTATACGATACCGCGTAGGTAAAGTAGGTACCTGTTTAATAGACTAAAAGAAAAAAAAACTACAAAGTAACGGTAGCAGAGGTCTAATTAATTACTAGCTATATACCGATACGATGTTGTAACGATTACAGATCGACAGGTGCACGAATAATCTTGTCGATCGAGCGACAAAATCGTTCGTGATCCTGACGTGTAACATAGTGTAAGAGGATGACAATATTTCGACAGCCGCTACGTTGTCGCCGGCTCGCGTGGTCGCTCTTGTGTGTATATGTGTGAGTGTGTATGTACATGTGTGTATGTGGCGCGCGCGCGTGTGTGTCTGTATAGAAAATCTCTAACTTTTATATTCTCTATTTATATTTTCTATTAAAAAATTATCGTAGAAAATGAATTGGATAATTCAGTGAAGCAATTGTTTAATCGATTACATATTTGAAAATGTTCAAATCATTTTTATTTATTTAATTTTTAATTTTTAATCTTTTTTAATTTTTGTTATGCACACTCGAGTGACCCGCGCTCGTGCAAATGCATTGCCCTGACCGAAGATCGTGTACGTAAGCGTTATATATTGTATGTACACGAAAGCATACATACGATTGCGCATATACATACACATGCACACGAACCGAACATATACATACTCACAACACGTATTATACACGCTACAGGTGCGCGCGTTTACGCACAAGAAGCTACAGAAATGGTGCTTCGTACAAGTATATACCTACATACATACGTACCGGGTACAATGCACTCGTTCGAATGATTGCGCGCGATGCGAGAGAAGATAAAGAAGTAAAAATAAAACTAGATTTATGTTGGTGCGCCTACAAGCCGAAAAAAACGTAGGCCACGCTACCTTACCGATCGATAAGTGAATATAAAGAAAGAAATATATATATATATATACACACACACATATATATATATGAATTTAAATATATACAAATTATATATATATATATATTTAAATATAAATATGAATATAAATATAAATATAAATATGAATATAAATACGATATTATTACGACTACGATAAACGTATATAATTATTTTGTAGTGTTCCGCATTATGTAAACTAAATGTACACATACAAAGTATGACAGCGTTGTGATGATATGATGATTATAATGATGATGATGAAAAGGATGATGATGATGATGATGATGATGATGATGATGATGATGATGATGATGATGATGATGATGACGACGACGACGATGATAATGATGATGATGATTATAATTATGATTATAATGATGAGATGATTGCGATGATATACCATATGCACGCGAATGAATTATGTATTATGACGAATGACTAAGACGTCGATGGATAATGATAATAGTATTATATGCTATCGTGTCGACAAGTCTAAACCGTATTGTATTATATTATATAAGAGTCTGTCCATATTAATAATATTAATATTAATAATAATAATAATAATAATAATAATAATAATAATAATAACAATAATAATAATATTAATATTAATAATAATAATTATATTAATTATATAATAGCTGTGTTTGAAAACGAAAAATAAATTGTGGTTGAATATGAAAAGACCGAAGTAGTTTAGAAGAAAAACGAGAAAAAAAAAAGATCTAAGAAGAAAAAGAAGAAAACGTAGAACGCGAAAATCCATAGGATTAAACGTGAGACTTATGAGTTTTCCTTTTCGTACGTTTCGTGAGTGCACGAAAAGTCTTCTTCGTGTCAGAGATCCGAGTTGGATGTCCTTTCTTTTATATTTCTATCTTCTTTTCTCTTTTCTTTCGGTTCGGAAACATTTCTCTTTCCCTTCGTACTATAAACACTTAAGAGGAAGGAACAAAAGAATAGATCCGTGTTTTGAGGTAGGAATGAAGCCGCGATGATAGCACGTGACTCGTCGATTTCACGAATGCTTCCTTCGTCTTCGTCGATTTAGTTAGTTACAATGGAAATAGTCGAATGGATACGCCACTGGGACGTTCTCGAAAGGTACCTTGTACCCCGGAGGTTGCATTTATACGAATTGCGGCGGAAGGAACCATTGTATAATCCAAGATGGCCTCCACGTCGGAGAGGATTATTATTGGCTAATACGAGGCAAGAGGCTCCGCCTTGGTTCACGGCTCGTGACGGGATGATTTATTGGGATTTCTGTCTGTTCGCCCCTGCGCTGCAACGAACGCGCCGTACCTAGGCTTTCCTAGACGGTAGGTAGGTATCTCTCTGTAGAACTACGATATCGACTCTAGAAACGAGTCCAAGGATGTCTTCGTTCTTATGTCGATTTAACTTCTTATGCCTTTGTTGGATCCCATGCCTATCCTTTTGACGATGCTTTAAAGAAAATCCAGGTTACAGGTCTATTCGTTTCAATTCGCTTAGAAATCTAATTCCTCGGACGAGATAATTCCCACGTGTGAATTATCGTCCTGGAGTCTGACAGATCGTCCGACAAAAAGTATCTCGTTAATTCGATTTCGTACTCGATGATACGTTCGATAGTGTTTCGTTGCTTTCGATCTCTCATCCACTTGGCAAGGACATCGCTTGACTCCGCACGTGCTGACGTCAATGAGCGAGGGAACAACGGAGAGTTGGTATGTAACATCAATTGCGACGATTAAGCGTCGACTAAGTGGTATGGACTTGATATGGACTTTAATCGGTAGACGAAGCGTGACTTTGGTTCACCGAGGAAGAAGAAAAAGAAGAAAAAGAAGAAGGAGAAGAAGAAGGAGGAGGAGAAGAAGAAGAAACAAGAGAATAAGAGATGTGGGTTAGGCGTTTCAGGGCCAAGAGAATTCCTCGGAGGTAAGATTACGTCCTATTATGCACGCATACTTGTTTTAAATCGAGCTAACGTACGCTGACCTTTGCCAATTCTGTTGTTGCAGGTGTATACGAGTTGAAGATACGTTTGAAGAAGGGTGAGACAAGGACGGACGACAAAGGAAGAATGCTGGAGATAGCGAGAGCGAGCGAGAGAGGGAACTGGGAAGATAGAAGGGCTGGAAGGAGGATGGCGGTCAGAATTTATGGGCGCTTTATCACTTTACCGGCCTTGCCGCGTCTCCTTTAGCTGTGAGGAGGGCAGGATCTCACGATGAACTTTGGCACTCGACTCGGTCTACACTCGACGAACGGTAAGCTCGCTAACTTTCCTGTTTACTCGCATTTCGCGAGAGATTACGAGTACACCTGTTTTCTCCTTCGAACCCAAATACCATACCCCTTCCACCTTCTTCGCAAAACTTGGCTACCTAATGTGTTGATAGATACAGTGTTGATACATTCAGAAAGAGAAAATACATTGAACTTGGTTATTTACTCGATCGAAATTGTTTTACGATCGATTAAACTGATTGTAATTAATCAACAAAAAATTTCCTATAAAATCTTTGACATATTCTAAAAGAAAAAAAAAAGAAAAATCCATGTATCATATATCATATAACTCAATACTACAGTACATTAAAAAGAAAAAAAAATGAACGATAAATTAGAAGAATACTACGGATTATGAAAGATTGCCCTTATAAAACGATCGACGCGCGTTTGTTAGGATGACGCTTGAAAAAGGGATTCCAACGTACTCACAAGAAAGTGGACTCGTAAAATCACCGTTGTGTTACCTGGTTCCCGTGAGGACGAATAGGACGACTACAAGGTAGACCGCACACGCCATAGCGCATAAAGCAGCAACCCCCCCATTAACAGACCATAAATTCCATCCCCGGCTCGCGTTATGCCGCCCCGGCCACCGATGTTATGTATGAGCGTCGTTAGTGTTAATAGAGTGTTAACTGCTTCTATACCGCTCTCGATTCTGTCCAGGACATAGGTGACGCCGTCGTTTGCGAAGTGGGGGAGGAGAGATCAAGAGTGAGAGAGAGAAAGAGAGATAGAGAGAAAGTATGGGAGAGGGGGAAAGGGAGTGTAGGAAGCACACCGATCGCCAGGATTCACGTTTGCGTGCTGTCGGTCTACTGTTAGCGCCGTGCTTCTGCTGTTTTGCATAGGGAATGCATCAATTTTCGGCGCTTCCCACTCACTGATCTCACCCTTTATACCTTCACTCTCCAACCCCGTCCCTACTACTATTACTCTCTCTCTCTCTCTCTCTTTCTCTTTATCTTTCTCTCTCTTTCTCTTTCTATCTCGTTTGCTCTTACCGCCTCTCCAGTCCCTTCCACCCTCCCAATTTAACCCACACGTAGTCCCACAATCCCACCTACGTGCTTTCCTTCCGCGTAATGCACTTCGTATCGAGGGTAATTGATACCGTGTACCGTTCGTTTGCCTCTATACGCGACACGCAAGCGCGTCGACCCTCAACAGAGTCTGTTCAACCGAGACGCTTCCGTCGCATTCGTTTCTCTCTCCGAATGGATCGGCCTCAACGATTTTTACCCTCTTATTTTTTTCCTCAATTTTATGCTCGATCAATATTACTGATGACAAGTACTTACTTAGTTATAAGAGTGGTAAGAATAGCGAACTGATTTGTGTTGACGTAGTAATTTTTTTTTTTTATTTGCTTATTATTATTTTGTAAATCTGTCATAAATAAAAATCTTTCATGTGGAACGTAATATGGATATAATTTCACGAGCACAAGTTAGATAATACGTGTTGAAAGAAAATAAAATATTTTATTCTAGTTTTATTCTAATCGAGAGATATATAGTATTTGGAGATTATATTTTTATCATTTTTATTTCAAAGAGTTTTCGACGAAAGAGTGAGATAGAGAGAGAGAGAGAGAGAGGAAAAGAGAGTGAAAGAGTAAGAGAGAAAGAGACGATTGGAAATTTCGAGAGTCTAAGCTAAGTTCGTGAGAACGTTGTACTTTGGGTGGATCATTTCACATTGCCGTGGAGGTGGCCGTTGGATACATAACGTAGAACGGGACATAAATCAATAATATCGCTGCCGGCCTCTGCTTCCTCCACACCCACCTAACCCCCCGGAACACCCTCTCCGTTTCCGAGCAAAACCCTCGCCGTCACCGTCTCTCCTCCTGCGAACCGCCGAGCGACGCCAGCGTCTCTCTTGTAATCAATGTTCATATTCAAAACGTCACGAGCGTTGTAGCGAGCGTCGCTATGTGAAATTAATACCTACGTCTATTCCTTTCTATCCACGCGTCATGAAATCGATTACAACTTAGAAATTAAAAAAAAAGAAAATATCTGTAAAAAAGATATATAGATATATTTTTTTTTATTTATCGTTTTTATAAAGTCGAATACGTTTAACGAAAAAAGAAAACAAAATTATATTGAAAGTACCGTAGCTTTTTTATAAAAACGTTTTATTAAATTCGCCGAACTATGGTCGTTTCAAATCATAGAAGAAAAATTTTGTTTAACATGATGTATTAAAGAACGGCCATGTGACACACAAAAGGGGAAGAAGAAAGGAAGTAGGATCACCCTGTACCTCGGCACAACTATGGTATCGATGTGCAAAGGCTAAATGCAAAACCTTGTAAGGGGAGAGTTTCAGACTGTGAGAGGTTAACAAAACATCCTTGCAATTAGTCGGACGTCCCGATGACACACGCGGAGTATCCCGAGGGAGAGGCGACTTCGCCACGTACAGCGAGAATTTCGTTGCTCGTTGTGTCCCCACTCTACCCTTCTGTTATGTGTCAGCTCTCTTTCCAACCCCTCTTCGTTGTATCTCTCTTTCTCTCTCTTTCTCTCTCTCTCTCTCTCTTTCCTCTTTCATCCATGTCCTCCCGTAGGACTCAGAAACACAAACTTTTGTCGAACGACGTTGCCGTAGTTTTCCAGGGAAATACTAAATAATAAAAACTTATCGGATCTCTCTCCGTTTGTTTGTATGGGTATTTTGTGAAATTAGAAAGCAACAGCGAGTATGTAGAATGACAGGAATAGAAAGAGAAAAAGAGAAAGACAGAGAGAAAGAGAGAGAGAGAGAGAGAGAGAGAGAGAGACAGAGTTGTCGGTGAAATTGAAAAGTGGTCGAGAGACGCGATTCTGGACGAATACCGGGCAGAGGGACGATAGGGTGGATGGAAACGAAGCGAGGGATCGAAACGAACGACGACGTAAAAAACTATCGTGCTACTCGACTGACTGGAAGGGTATAGAGGGTTGTAGGGGTGGGAAATACAAACTGAAAAGTATTTGCAACGCGTACGTTTTTTACTTTGCCCTTTCGCGCTAGTAACAAATACACATACACACACACGCGCGATTTATACATTCATGGAAACGAATTGTGTACAGAATTGAATCGAGTGTACACGGTATACACGATTGACGCGCGAACCCGAAGAACTTCGTCATTTTGCGAATTTAATAAATCTTATTGATTTTTCTGCTTTGACATTTTATACGTATGTACACATAGGTATATATGTATACGTAAGAAATATTGGAATCGACGAGATGTAACGAATTACATTGCGACAAATTTTTCCCCTTGTCAAATCATGCATTTTGTTTTCGTTTTCACGATTGGGAAATTATATGGATTGTAGATAGATAGATATATAACTGTATAGTTATAGATCTTGTGCATCTCGGTATAGGTTCTCTTAGCCATAAAATAGAGGACAAATATATGCAAGATCTTATCAGATTGTGTGCATCGATGCGTGTAATTGACGATCCATGAAATTCCGATAGGATCTTATCAAAACATGCTTCTTCTGCAAAAGGACCATTGCCAATGCGTAATTTATTTTTTTCATTGACTTTGAATAAACGTTAATTCTGAAAAAAAAAGCGGTAACATTCTTTACTATTACCTCAATTTTAATTACACAGATATATGAAACTATTCGGGCCCCAAGTATATTTACCAAAGGATTCATTCACAAATATTTATTAACATTTTCGAAATGTTATTATTTAAAAAAAAAAAAACAAAAAAGAACGGAGTAAAAAGAAAAAAAACAATATCACACATACGAACATCAAGGCAAATCTTTCTAATTCAAAGCAGACCTTTCTTCCTTGCATAACCAACATCTTCTTTAAACGTTGCGAAGAATAACTGCCCGAAAGAATTGACCTACTAAAGGAGATTAAAAATTGTGTCTACTGTTGCAGGTTGGACCCAGTATGGCTGCCACGTGCCACCAGATGTCGTCCACGTTACCTCCATGATGTATAAGCCGACGAGGTTCGAGAAATTCGTCGAATAATCAACGTTTTAAAGGGAAACCAAATGATTCTCTCTGAAAGTCCTTTCAAAACTGGCGCCCTTTCGAAGACCTGGCAGCCATTAGACTCCAAAGAGAAGAGAGAGAGAGAAAGAGAGACAGAGAGAGAGAAAGTCCAGGGAGAGAGGATGATGGTTCCATCGAGTAGGTAGTGCCTAGACGGGGCTCCACCCAGCACTTAGTTCACGTCGCGAGCGTGGCCCGGGGCACGCTGGTATCCAGGGTACAGTCACGCCCCTGCCGCACAAACTACGTATTCCCATTCGCTGGCCCATATCTCATCGGGTCCATCGCATTAGCCTAATCTGCCAACGACGACGAATAGAAAGCGGCTCGATTGGGGCAACCAGGGGGCTCGGGGACGAAGAGGGGCCAAGGGGTAGAGAAAAAAATGCGGCCATCGACGTTACGTTGTTGTTGCGCTGTGTGCTCGGCACGAAATCGCGGCGAGCTGCTGCCACCTATCGAAACGAATCCGAGACCAAGACCGGTCCCCGGATCGATTTTTTTCCTATCTCTCTATGTCGGACGCGTCTATTTCTTTAATATTTCCGTTTTTTTTTTTAACCTGTGATTTCTTTCCGTTAACGTTGAATAGTTTGTTGTTAATCGGGCGAAGATTACGTTGAACATCGGCACGATGTTTCCTACTTGTTGTTTGTTCGACTCGGTAAGATTTGTCAAATGTGTTCTTCTTGTTTTCTGCATTCTTATTCTTTCTTTCTTTCTTTTTTGTCTTTTTTCTTTTTTGTTTAAATGACGAGAAACGAATTGCTTCAGCCGTGTACAAAGTAGTCGCTAAGGTTTTGTTTAACTGTCTTTAAAAGTCGATGTAGGTGTGCGGAAAAAGTGTTTATATGCTGTTACAAGTCGTATATTCTCGCAGTATGCGAGGAGACACGGACTGGACGTATACCATGTTCGAGAGGAAGATGGTAAGACATCGGTTTGATTTCTTGTCTCCATGCGTTTTTTCTTATTCTCAGTATTAAAGTGTATATGATTTATCATTTGATTCGCTTCGAACATGGATGATAAATTGGGATGTTGTATAAGATATGTTGAATAAATTAATACATTGATTTGACGGATTATTTAACGATTTTTTAAGTCCATCGCTTCTTGACGCTTTAGTTGCAGCTTTCTCTGTCATCCTCGACGCCATTTCATCCTTCGGTTTCTCCTTTGGATCTTCCTGAAGAAAACTCTTGGGAAACTGGGAAACTTTGGAAATCGGTAAGTTGTTAAGTAATAAATGTATGCGTTCTAAGATCTTTTTTCTGTGTATAGGTATGTAGATGTTTTTCTTCTTCTTTTTTTTAAATTAAAAATTACCAGTCATTACATTAGAATATTCGACAGAATATTTCATTGGTTAAAGCACAAAAGTAATTATTAATTCTTAACGGTTGTATGTCCATCGGATTGGAAATTTCATTGCGAATACATAACAGTATAAACTCTTTCATATTTTTCTTCTCAACAACGATTAGATAGGATAACAGACAAGTTTGTTGATAATTTAAAAATATAGATGAATTGTGTAATCTTGAGAGAAAAAGAGAGAAAGAGTGAGAGAGAGGAGAAGAGAGAAAGGAATAAAAGGCTTAAACTCAAAAACGTAATAATTAGAAAAATAGTATAAATCACTTTCGCGAATAGAAACAAACGTAACTTTTAATAAATTCAACAATAACACGAATTCCGTATGAATAACTGTAGGTCGGTACGTAAATGCCACGATAAATTCTGCTAAAGATTTAGCTCAACGTTGACACAGATTTGTGACGTTATTTTGGCAAAAGGATGATTTACATCGTCGAAGGAAGCTTTGATCAAAAAACTCTCGAGGAAACATAAAGTCTCGTTTTCGCCGGTGAAAAGTGCTGGACGAAAGTTCGCGCGGAATGGAATTTCGGCCGACGGTAGGCAAACGTTGAGAAAAAGAAGAAGAAAAAGAGACAGGACGAGAAAGAGAAAGAGAAAGAGAAAGAAAAAGAAAGAGAGAGAGAGAGAGAAAGAGAGAAAGAGAAAAAAACAGATGTGGGCGACAACGTTGTCGACGCCGTCGTCGCAGTCGTCGTCGTGCCAGGTCGAAAATTGCGAAGATTTTCATGGGACCATAAATTGCCCTAGTTTCGAAAGAAACCTTTTCGATGCCTTACCACGACACGTGTGGATCCTCGACAATGCAAATTTTCTTCGGAAGCATGAATACTTTTGGCCGTTTCTAATATACACAATGAAACACAACGCCCGTTGCTTTTCGTCTTTTCAAAAACTGTAACAAAAGCCTGCATACGTGCGTTAGACGACCAGAGATTTCAGGTAAAGCGATTTTCTCAAAACGTTTCACGAATTTACGTCACTTCGATAGCGTAACAATATTTTCCCAATGTGATATTTTTAGATTCTCCTGCATTTTTATATTAACTATGACGTGGTGGTCCCATTTGCTTGTGTGCATGTGATAAATTGATTATTATGGCTTTCGAAAGTAGTGATAACTTCTTTAAATTAGTAAATATCAATAAAATCGGCTAATCGTAAATTAGAATTCATGATAGACAAACTATTCTTGATTTATTCTTATTTACATTGATATCTATTCTTTTAAACGTATCTAAGATACGTACGTTTTATCACTCATACGATTATTATTTATAATGCTTGAATATTTGCGAATGCAAGATTTAAATATGCATGCTGCAAGATCCTTAAAATGAAAACTTTAACACGATTTTTCATGAAAAAGAGTCAGAAATATGGTTTTAAATTTTCAAACGGATGGAGTTACGAATATGGTAGCATGGTTGCTCGAGACGAAACGTTGACAAAGCGTTCTTCACGCTTATTTCTTTGTATCACCGTAACCCTTTGTTCTAACCGCGATCATCTAACAGTCAGTTGGTATCTTCACAAGTACCAGCTGTTCTAACGATGACTTTGTTGTCACACATACACGAGCACGACCGTGAACATGATTAATGATACCTTAATGACTACATGAACGACTGCCTGCTAAAATATAACTCAATCTCGAATGAAAAATACATCTCATTATATTACGATGCATCGATTGCAATTACGCAATAGTCATTAGGAACTCCCGTCGAGTAGGTATACCCATAATTGCGACGATGGAAAAAATGTGAGAGAACGAAGAAAAGATTAATGAAAAGAAATGATTGACGTTAACAATAAAACCAAAAGAATGAAAGAAAGAAAGAAAGAAAGAAAGAATGAAAGAAAGAAGGAATGAAAGAAAGAATGAAAGAAATAAAGAATGAAGAAAATAAAACGAAACAAAGGACGAAGGTAATATTCGGTAAATCGGTAAAATTAGGAAAGAAAGGACGTTTAATATCAACGCGTGAAATTCTTTTATGTCGATGTCTATATCGTTATGATTTATCATAATGTTTGCGTTTTGAGATCAACGACGGTGTTATAAAGGTAACATTAGCAGCGGGATATTAACATTATCGACGATAAGATACAGACGTTCGGCGTTGGAACAAACACGCGTGGGATGATACGCGGCTCCTTAATGAATACTTCATAAATCTACTTTGCAATTGCTTGTTGCGTGCCTCGCACGATTCATAAGCGGATAACGTTGCTTTACAAGGCAACCTTACGATCTCTCGTTGAGGTCCAAATTTTTGTTGGACCTGCTTACGTTGGACACTTTTGAGAAATTTCGCCTATCATCCCTCACAAATAACGTGATCATTTATATACGGAATAATGTTACAACGTAATGTTTTTTTTTTATCATTTTCTGGTAACATAGGAAGGGTTTTGTAAATCTTTAATTTATGGATATTAGATTTAATGAACGGTAGCAACTCATTTCGTTTTTTTTTTCCTTTTCAACTTGAACTTATTATTTTCTATATTAGCATTCTCATCGAGTATTTCATAGCACTCGCAAAGTACTTTTTATTGCAAGTACCTGTTCAAGAAGATAAACTGATATTCAGCACGAGTTTAAATCAGTTTTATTACCTATGGAGGTGCGAATAAGAAAAATAACAAGTGTTCACGGGCAGACCCGTGAAATCGGGATAAAAATCTTGAAAGTTACGTACTTCCGTGATATGTAAAACTATGTAAAAGACTTTCCGCAGCGCATAATAGATAGAAAAGAGAAACTGGGACTATTCGATCGGTGGTTAGGGAAATCGTGAAATATAATTAATTGAGAGCAGTGAATCGTTGGTTTTAGAAAGTTCATTCTATCCGATCTGAGTATTGTTGTTGGAACAATTTATTTTCCATCATGTTTTCAGTAATTCTTTGATCAAAATCAAAATTGAAGAATTTGCTTAATAGAAAATCATTTGCATAATTTCTAGAATATTTCTATAGTATAGTTTATCGGTAATAAATGTTTTGTAAAATATACTAGGATAACTTTTCGAAACCATAGTAACGGAATCGTTTTACGATATCATCGAATCGTGATAGTGGTCGCACGAACGTCAGCTTTAATTTTATCCAAGTAGTATCTTCGTTGTGCTTGAACACGAACATTGCCAGTAGGATTCCGTTGTTTGTCGTTTCGTGCACCAAAGATCTGGTTAAACATCGCCAACCGGATTTGTTTCTCCTTCTCTCCTCTATCTTTTTCTTTCTGTCACTGGCATGTGAGTTTCGTTAAATGATTCTGACGACTACGAGCCGTTGCGCCTTGTGCTAGTAATCCGAAGTAACACGCTCAAGAATCATTGAACTTATTCGAATCATTTGTTTCCATGGGAAATGCCTGAAAATAGAAAATATCATCGATCAGTGTCATATCAAAAAAAAAAGAAAAAAAGAAAAAACATGTTCAGTTTCGAACGAGTATAATTTTTAAAGGAAACAATATTTATTCTGCATTAAAAGTAATGTTTCATCGTATTTTTGGATAATTGTATTTGTACGGTACGAAATATTCATAGTAATAAACGTACGGAGGAGACGCAAAATTCCATAGAAATTTTTTTCGAAAAATAACGAAAGAAAAAATTAACAAAGATAATATCTATCTATCAAATGATTTTGCAAGGTACACGTTCAGCTCGATGTTCTATCGTTAGATCCAATCGGTCCGTACATACGCGTACGATCATCTTGTAAGTCTCAAATAACTTCGAGTTGGACAGATTTAATACCGGACACACAACATGTCAACGATAGGGAGGACAAGCGACGGTGTAACGCATTCTTCGAGGCACTACACGAAGCCGAACAGAAAAGAGACAAAGAGAGAGAGAAAGAGAGAGAGAGAGAGAGAGAGAGAGAGAGAGAGAGAGAGAGCAGAGGGGAATCGAAAAAGCAGATTTGATTCGAAGAGGATAGGACAGATCGGTATGGTGTCTGGCTCGGTAGTAGACGAGCCGGGTAGATGGCGGCGTGCAGGGCCGTGCCAAGGTAATATCCATAGGAACACCCCATGTCAGAGGGAGAGACGCAGAGACGCGCGATCAATCACGAGGGACCCTGCTGCCACGCTCGTGGCCCTCATATCAGCCGTAATACACAGTAAACATTTTTAACTTTGCCACGTTATTAATATTAGTTGCGCTCCCTGGACACGTAGCGTCCCTCCTCTCCTCTTCTATCTCGTCCTCTCACCGAACCTTTCTTCTTTTTCTTTTCTCTTCTTTTTTCATCTCTCTTGCGTCAACCTTCGTCGCTAGCTCTCACTTTTTTCTTCATCTCCCTTTTTCTTCAATATCATAACAAAAGTCATAATCGTTCGATGTCTTTTAACGCTTTTACGTAACCGGTCCTATACAAATTTCAAAAATTTCTTCTTTCTCCCATTTGTTTCTACCTTCCTCACGAACTTATCCTAGCGGAGAAGCAAATTATTATCTTCGCCTACCCCATATGATTATTGCATATGCATTTATTCGCACCTATTTCGAGGATTAGAGACTTTTCTCCGGGTAATTTTACGATAGGCTGAGCTCGAGGCAAGGGTAATCATAGTTTTAAGAATTATCGTCCCGTGCGAGCCGGACGATATTTATAATAGCTTTCGGTTAATCATATTCAAAACTCTCGCCTGGCCATTATTATTAGTCACACTCACTTGCTCCAATGTCTTCGTTCCGATCGAGTTAGTTTCATTGGCCGCGTTAATTCATGGTCTATGATGCAGATTACAGTTATGCCAGTGGACCGTTTGATAGTAAGTACAAAGTAGCTGGCGGCATGTAATAAAAGTAAACGAGTATTCGCTTCGAGTCGTTAACGTCTCATCGATCACGATCCTTCGAATTCGAGTTGTAGACGTAATCATAGAAAAAAAATCATTCGTTGCGAGCAATTAATCGCACGAGTTACGAAAGAAAACGAATGCAAATATACAATTAAGTACTTATCCGTGTACCTGCCTAATTTTTTGAAACGATCGAATGAAAACCTATAACTTTTTAATTCAATGTTCTTGTTATTGAGTCTTTTTTTTTTGCTTTGTTTCGTTTCGTTTTGATATCTCTTAAAACATTCGCTCGTTCATCATCGAAGTTAATTTTGAAATTCAGAAGCACGTGACTTGCCGGATTGCGTTCGACGAGAATCTGATTATTATACGGGCGTCGATCTTCGCGTTACTCCAGGCATAACGTAAAAGGATTAAAGAAGAATAAGAAAGTAAGAGAGAAAGAGATAAAAGAACCGCGTACTACGCATGATAATAATCGAAGGAACGTCCAAGGCGTTCGAACGAAACGATCTTGGCACGCTCTATCGTCGTTAGATTCTTAATCATCGGCCCACCTAGAGAAATCTCATTAACGCGTGTATATTTCTTCGTTGAACGTTCCATGTAGGTACCAACGTACCTATGTACGTTGGTTCCTTGACCTTTGCTACGATCTCCATACGCCTTTGCTATCAACTAGTTGCAGTAGCAAGAATTAGTAATTAATCATCTAGTCCCTGCCGTGTACGTGAACGGGGAGGAGTCATGTATACTGAGATATGGGTGAGATGATATGACGGGCAATGATGGTTACCATAGAGGAGACAGAGAGGAAGAGAAAGAGAACGGAGAAGGGATAGTAAAGGGAAGAGAGTAGTTACGGATTGAGCATTATGCAAACGACGCAACAATTAGACTGCAATGTTCCACCGGTTATTCGGTATTTAATGTAATTTACTCGGAGTGAGAAGCACTTAATGGTTAGCGTTGCGCTTAGCGTCCTGCTTCTATGTTGGCCATTTGGGCCTCATGTAAAGTGGATACGTAAGAAGACTCTTGTGGTTATCGACTCGTTTGATCGAAATTTAATACGATGGTTCGTGTTCCCCCCTAGTTTTCAGAAAACTTTCTTCGAGTCAATGTTGAAATGAGTTATACATGTAGTTACGTATACACAGCAAGAAGTAATAATAATAATAATAATAATAATACATTTAGAAGGAGATTGATATCGCTTACATTTTCAAGAATGTATCTTTTCAACTATGTTATTTCTTCGTTTTTATTATTTAATCATAAACGTAATATATATAATACATGTATGTGCGTATGTGGTTTCGTCGAAGATAAGGATTTAACACAATTGCTATTATATTAGAACATAGTTTATCGTTGCAAAGTATCTTCTGAAATGAAATGATTTAACGACGAAATTAATTATTTCAAGATATCAAATGTATCCGAACGATCAATTATTTGAACAATAATTTATTTGACAGGATCTTATTTAATCCATTATTTATCTCGATAAATATTAAACTTCGAATAAAACACATGGAAAAAAGGAATTTTTAAAGAAATGAAGAAGGGCCGCCATAGTAGGGGCTATTTTTTCTTGTCTCGTGTATTTCTCGAAGCTCGGAGAATTGGAACAAAGATAGGAGAATGTCAGAAATAACCGATAAAGTCGTTCGCGTTCTATTTTCTTACGGCTCTGAGAGAGAGAGAGAGAGAGAGAGAGAGAGACATTTCTGGAGAGACGTTTCCATGAAAGACATTCTTTCTCTTTTCCCATTTCATTCGGTCTCTCTTGGTAAGGCTTCCAACGAGGAAATCGTCTTTCTCGAAGATTAGTTTCCACTAATTCGAAATCGACTGAGGAGGACAACGAAAAGATTCCCACGCGTGGTAGAAGTAGAAGATGAGAGGAAAAAGAACAAGAACAGGAAGAAGAAGAAGAAGAAGGAGAAGAAGGAGAAGGAGAAGACGACGACGACGAAGAGAAAGAAGACAGCAAGCAAGAGTCGACTCTCTTCGCAAGGAGAAGATGGGGAAAGGGAGAGGGAAAGGGAGAAGAGAAAAGGGCGTTAAGGACGTCGGATGGAAGTAGAAGGCAGGTCCCTCGGGAAGTCGTGGTCCACTGAAAGCGTTCCTACGAAGGGTAAAAGGAGGAGAGAGAGAGAGAGAGAGAGAGAGAGAGAGAGAGAGCGAAAGGAAGGATGGAGAACGCGCATCTTGCTGCTCCACAGGACTCTCGCTCTCGCCACCAGGCTCCCCGCTATTTATTTTCCAGGATTTCAGAGTCCGAAGCCATTAATCTCTGCTCCGTAGCGTCAGTGGAGCGCGTCAGGGCGACGTCGGGGTGCGTCGCGTCGCCGACGTCGTCCTGCTCTTAGCCGCAACCTTCTGTAAAGAGGATGGCAACGTGCTTCGGTAGAAAGTAGTAGAGTCGAGGTGTTGGCCAAAGAGGGAACGAGAGGGGATACGAGGGAAGTGCTTCGACGATGCTTGGGATGTCTTCAAGGATACCAATGGAAAAGGAAAGAGAGAGAGAAAGAAACTCAGGAATGGCGGAGAGATATGCAAAAAACGTCTACTCACAAAAAGATATAGCATGGAACGTGAAAAATATTAGGATTCATCTACGTTACAAAGAAACCGAACATTGATTTATCTCGTGTTTCGGATCACGTTGAGTGTAGGTGTTAAAGTATTATTCATACGAAAGTTTTTAACGCTTGAATTTCTTGAAAATGTTTAAATAATCGATGGAAATTATGAAAGGCTTTCTTAATCCAGCGATATCAATTAATTTGGCTAGTGAATTTCCATAATAGATGGAAAAATTTCAAACGTTCTAAAATCAAAAGCGTACACGCCCATACGGAAGATAGGATCTATCGAAACGACAAGCTCGTTGATTTATTTCCGTCCTTATCGTTGGAAACGCGGGTCACGTTGGATAAGGTCTACGCTGACCACATATATGTATCTACCTATATATATGTATATGTATATATATATATATATATATATATATATATACACATGTACGCATCTATATTATACGCACTACTAATACATAACGAGAAATCTCGATTTCGTCGATTAACATTCTTAACCATGCACTTAATTGTCGCGTCTCGTTTTCCGCGAGTGTAATTCCGTTTTGTCCTCCGCACGATTGAATTTAATTAATGCAACGCGAGCGCACCAAAGCGTTCGGTCGTGTCGACCATTAAGTCTCCGTTATGCGTATAATAAATGGCTCTCGTCGAGCTTAAAAAATTTCCTCCGAGTCGTCGAGCCTCGTCAATTCGCACGAAAGCGATTTTAATCTTCGATATTTCGATATCGGATATACGTATCAAAGAAAGCCTTTCATATTTTTCCCCGGTCGATTTTCAATCGTCGCTAACAACTCGCCCCCTCTTTATTTTTTCCTTTTCTTTTTTTTTTTTTTTTTTTTTTAAGTAAAACAATTTTTATAATGTACCGGCAAGATCGGCAAGAAAAAGAAAATAGGCATGAATTTTTTTCTTCTTTTCTTCATTTCTTTTTCTTTTCCTCAAAGGGTCGTTCCCTTTGAGAGGGAAATAATAATCGTTAATATTTTCGTTCATTAAACGTTCTACGGGTGGTTTGCATAGCACGGTACTGCTCGAAGGCCGCTTTTCCTTTGTAAGAGCCGGTCTCATGAATACCACCGTTGATTGAGAATCATGAACGCAGGAAGCCAAGCTCTTGGCGAGCCGACACCCTCTCTCGTTAATTAACATTGCACTTTCCGGCCGCGGAGAGCAAGACGTCACGGCAAGCCTCCAGTCGGCAAGCTCCTGGCAACCCTTTTTGTCTCGGGGCCAGGAACAACCCTATCGTTCTTTCACCCTCCCTTTTATTGTTTATCCCGTTCGCTTATTATACCGGTACCGTGACCTCTGCTCCTCTCTTGATATTCTAATCGACCAACCCTTCCATCTATTACTCTTTTCTCTTCTCCTTCTTACCTATTTATTTATTCTTTTTTTCTTCTTCCTTTGTATCTTGAAATATCGCTAGGAGGTACCGGTCTTTTTTTTTTTTTTTTATTTTTATTCGACGATAGAGAACAAGACGATTTTTTCTTTCCGTCTTCCCGTCGGTAGAACGTCGAGAAGACCCTATTTCCGTTCCGTCGATCGAAGCAAATTCAGGAAAATCCAAATCCTAGATGTAATACCTTACGAAACAATATCGTGGCAGAATCGGTTAGGTTATAACGTTCGTTGATGTAAGAACAATACAGAAATCGTTATGTTCGAGAGAAGAAGGGCGGGTATATTTTATGTGCCCTTTCGAAGCAAGTGTCAGGAAGATGGTACGCGAGATAAGGTAGGAGCTTAAAGCTCGGCGGTAGACTACGAGCTTGAAGGCCGTAGTAGAGCCCAGGGTCCCGATATTATTACTATGTAAATCACCCCTTCTCCTTGAAACGCTGACGCCCACGGTGACAGGCTCCGGAATGCTCTCCGTTACGATGGATGACCTCCAGCTTCTTATTAGATATTCCAACGCGCCATCCCCCGATTTGCAAACCTGTTCTCTCTCGATCCGCTTCTCTTCGATACGAGTGTTACACCCTTATCGGCGGACGCTTACGATTGGTCGCGTTTCGATCCGTAACGCGAATGTTTCAAATTATTTTATCAATTTTTTTTTATTTTCGTACAAAGAAGACGTTCACGAGAATAGAACTTCTTTTTATCCATCTTTAATACCGTCAACGTTTACTTCTTTTGGAACATTTAAAATATGAATAAACGTTTTACTAATTTCATTAAAAGATTCTCTGATCTTTAAAAAAAAAATAGATGTTATCGATCTGTAGATGCATTATCGAAAAAGGAATTAATATTAATTAATGAAATCGAGATACTTTCTACAGTGCGATATTTTCAATCGTTATAAATAAGAACGTGGCTCGATAGTTCAAATCTTCCATTGAATCGTTCCCGTTTAATATTCTTGAATCATGAAACAGCTTTCAAAATTAATGCCAAAGTTCTTTAAAAAGGGGAAAACCCGTGAAGGAACTCGCTCAGCTGCCATGCATGTTAAGAGCAGTAAGAATAACGCGGGGAAGCGCGTGGTTCAAGCGAAATTAATGTAAAGCTTCCGTGACCGAAGAAAGGGAAGCAAGACGGGTCGAAAGGAAAGCTATACTTGGAACAGTATAATGCGCCTTTAACGTGTTCCAATAATAAAAGTAATTATTTTGCGGAAAGAAGTCCCGGACATTTTTTATCTCCTTCATTTTTATTATTATTATTATTATTATTATTATTATTATTATTATTATTATTATTCTTTATCACGGAAGTTGAAACGTAATTAAATCTTATTTTCGAGATAAAAAAAAATTCATAAGTTTTCATAATAAACTAAGTACGCTCAAAGTGAAAACGAACTTAGAAAGCAAGACTTTTATCTCAGACGTGTAGATGTAGTATAAGAAGAGCAGGAAGTTGAAGAATAGAAAATAAAGAAAGAAACAGACAGACAGAGAGAGAGAGAGAGAGAGAGAAAGAGAGAAAGGAAGAGAGAGAGAGAGAATCTGTACAACGTATTTTAGATCGCACCGGTGACTGGAATCAGGGAAGGTACTCTGGAAAACGATTTGGGGGAGGTGAAATTCTTGGATAGGGCGTAGAACGGCTAGCAGGCATTTCTAGGTAGCGAGTGACTACGGACATTAGTCCACTGACACCATTGACACTTTTATTAATGACACGGTTGCCGAAGGCGCGTCCCCTCTTCTCTTCCACCCTCTTTTCGAAGCCCTCCTTCGGCATCAGATTTTCCACCGCAGTGGATGCAGTCGCAGTAGCAGTCGGGATTCGTTCGCTCCTTTCCATCTCGCGAAGTTTTTTTTTTTCTTCTTCTTCTCTTCTTGACATTATTGTATCTCCTTGGAAGTAGAGAAGAAGGAGGAAGAAGAAAAGGGAACGCTTTACCTTCCGTGTCTATCGCTTTTCTCTGTTCTCTCTTTCTTTCTCTTTCTCTTTGTCTCTCTCTCTCTCTCTCTCTCTCTCTTTCTCTCTTCTCTCTCTTGTTCTCTTTCTCTTTCTCTTTTCCATCCCTTGCGAGCCCTCCGTGTCTACTCGCTTGCCACGAGCTTATCTTCTTTTTCTCTCCGTCGCCTCTCGTTTCCTCCGTCTTCGTCGTTCTTGTCGTTCTGGCCTGAACTCACCCCCTTCCTCCATGGCTGTTCATCCATTCCTCTGTCCTGGAACCTCACGAGGGAACGGCTCTCAAGTAACATTGAAAAATCTAACGGGTGGCTGAAGAATCGGCGATACCCATATCATCCATTGTATTTTGCCGTCGCGATTCAATGTAAAAACAAAAGAAAAGAAAAGAAAAAAAAAAATAAGAAAAAGATCGTCGTGTTTGATCCTTTCAATAGCGCGATAAGATTACAAGAAATATTTCGTGACATATATGTCTTGTATTTCGAAAAATTATAGAAGCATAGGTACTTCCATTTCACTCGAAAATATTACGTTTCATATCTTTCGGACTTTACTTAGATAAAATACGATGGATCGAGCAATCATCGACTGTTATCGGAATGAAAATTGGGTCGATTTTCGATCCAACGAGATTTTTATTAAAACCAACGTCGCTCTCGTTGAAAGGACATATCCGTGGCGAGGCGAAATGTGTTTGACGTTGGCGAACGCGATTCGTATCTTTAAAAAAAGGAAAAAAAAAGGAAAAAAAGGGGGATTGTTACGTAGGTGGGTTGCACGTTCGAGCGGGAACGTGACTCGTATAATTTATTAGGACGGAAAGGCCGAGAAGAATTTCTGGCCGATCGGCACCCTTAGAAAGACGGCGTGAACTTGCGGAGGCAATCGATATAACAAGCAATATATATACAGCGGCGCGTGCTCGAAATTGTCACGTCGTTTGTAATGATGACATTCGATCAGACCGTTCATCCTCCTTTTCGTCCTTTTCTGTCTTTCCTTTTCTCTTTCTCTTATTCTTTACCTTCTTATCCTCATCGTCCTGGAGCTTATCCTTCTTCGTGCTTCCCCCAATGCACACCACATTCTGACCGAGTCTGTCGTTGGACAACAAGCCGAGGGACTTTTCTTCCCAACGTTTTATCCGTGGATTTGTGGACGACGCTACTTTCGTGAATCGCCGACTCATAACACTTATTTCTTCTGAATAGAGGCTTGATTTCTTTTTTCATCTCCCATTAACGAACGTATTAATCGAATGAATGTACGAGTCTCAACGATCGTTTAAATTTACATTAAATCGATCGGATGCGGATTTGGACAGATTTGAAGAAAGATTTTCTGTAAACTAAAATGGGTTGGGAATCGTCGATATACTATAGCTAGGTATGATATATATCGGGAAGAGTGGAACGTTTCGATTAAAATTTCGCCGGTGCATCGCGAGATAGGAAAGAGTTTCGTTGAAAGGAACGGCAGAGAGGCCGTGTGGAAGGACAAAAGATAAGAAAAGAGAGAAAGAGAGAGAAAGAGAGGCATGGGGTGGGTACTATCTCCGGTGGATAGTAGCGTGTGCTGATGGATGACAAATGGCTCCTCCACGACGCATCACTCTGGGCGCTGCTAGGGACTCCTCCTATACGTGATCGACTATAGCGAGATGGGCGTCGCGCGCGCGGGGGATTCTATCCCGGGGCGCAACGGGGGTTGCGCCAGCATAGAACGTGGCCGAAGCGGGGAATGTAAGGTGGGTTGGGTGGCGAGAGGAGGGTGGAGGGAGGACGAACGGCTCGGCGGAGATAAAGTGGGACGTCTGATCCTCCGTCGAGGCGAGCAAAAAGATCCTCGCGCTTCGCGTCCCAGGAGACGGAAGCCGGGAACGAGAAAAACTCCCCCAAGCCCCGTCAAACGTGTCCCCTCACCCCAGCCCACCCTTCTCCTTCCCTTCCAATCCCTTTCCATCCCTTCTTTCTACCCTCTTCTCTCTCTCTCTCTCTCTCTTACCCTTCTCCGTTCCTACCACCACCACTACCATCACCACCACTACCACCACCACCACCACCACCACCACCACCACCACCATCACCACCACCACCACCGCCACCACCACCACCACCACCGGCAACATCACCATCGCCATCCAGCCAGCTCGAACCACCCCCTCTGTCCTAGCCGACGCTTTCATCCACCTTTTCTCCACGACGAGCAACCCTCCAACCGTTCAAAGAGAAAGAAACTTCGAAGGGAAAGAATCTCCGCTATACTTCATCCCCCAGCCCGCTAGGTCATTAATTAGTTCGGGCCAATCGAGCGAGAACCGCGCGAGCGCACACAGCTCTCTATGTCCGAGAAGGTAATCGTCGATCCCGCTTGATTTCAGAAAGGCATTCTGCCTTTGACGCTCGAACCAAGAGGATTTATGCGAGTCTAAAGGTTATCCAGGAATGCACGAAGAATTTTAAAAAGTCTTTCCTACGATAGTTAGTTATCTAATTCCGATTTTCGTAATCAGCGATGCGAGAATCCGAAGAAAGTTTCCTTCCCTTTCTTTTTATTATTTTCCTTCGTGATCGATAGAGAATTCGAAACTCTACGTGACTAATAAAAGATCGAAAAGTTTTTACACGTTTAACATGTACATATCTTTATGATCTTCCTTTCTATTTATAATTCGTCTCTTTTCCTTTCCTTTTCTCTTTCTCTCTCTTTCCTTCACTCTCGTTCAATCGCTTATCAATTCGTGTTTCGCTTATCGATTCTATCGATCATGTATCGTACGTTTTACTTTCGCAAAACGAATATATATTTCGCGATATATCCTTCGTAGGGGTTCGACCCCTTTCTTCTATCGTATCAACGATCGTATTATGATGCAAATTTTTCCGTTTATCTATATATCTTTTATGATAAAGAGAAAAATTACGGAAGCGAAATTAAGTAATTAACGAAAATTAATTGAAACGAAACATCGAGTGTAAAGAGTTAACGCATCGTTAACTTGGTTCTTTCGACTTTGCTCGATTTATATTAAAGGAGCAGAGAGAATCGAGGGTGGAAGTTTCGGTTGCTTTTGAAGTTTATCTTCCTTAAGAAGATCGCCGACAAGACTTTGTAATACGAAGGGTGATCGTGCACGAATAAGTCCATCGTCGGCATCGAAGGCTATCCGTAATGTAATCGATAAATACATCGAGCAGAAAGAACCTTCGCTATTACTGTATCTTACCTATAAGCGTTATTAAGTGCTCTATGGCTAATTCAACTCTCAACAACGTTGAGCTTAATTACGATCACAGTGAGTAATTCGCAACAAAAATTATGGTCGCTCCCGTCAATATGATACGGCTATTAAAATATGCTACAGTATGTAGTACTTTCGAATATAAATTCGAGAGTGATTGATCGGTGAGAGATTTATGCGAGATCGTTTATAAAGAATTATTTCAACGAAGAAATTTTTGTCGTTAAACAATGATTTTTACGTTCTTTGTTTTAAAAGAACAGTTTGTAGGATCAAAATAAATAAGGACGATATGAAATTAATGAATATACGTAGTTTTTTTTTTTCTATTGATTATTCCAATTTTAGTATAAAATTTTAATAAAATTGCAGTTGCGAGTGTACGAAGTATAAAGTTAAACTTTGCTGTAAACTGAAATAATCTTTTCTTAATATAAAAGATAGTACATTCAGATACTTGGAAGCGACGGTGCGGTATAGGAAAGTAAACAGCAGGAAAGACGTCGAAAGATGGATGACGACGTTGCCGGGATCTCCATCATGAGCGACACGTCAGGCGGTTTGTATGAATTCCGCTTGATTGCCGGACCGGCTGTAGTATAACGAACCACCCGCTATGTCCATCAACTATACACCGGTCAATTCATTTCGGACATACGAGCTAGCGCATATCGTGAACGCGAGCATGCTCGGTCGCGCAAGCGTGATACGAATCAGCAAGGATCCCTCGAATCATGTCTCGATCGTCTCACTGGTTTAGCCTAATCTAATCCTTTTCCATGCTGGTCTCATTTATTTCTCTTCTTCTCCTTTTTCATCCTTTTTGTTCTTTTTCTTCCATATCTTCTTTTTCTCCGTTTAAATCTTTCTCCATTTTATCTTCGGCGAACGTCATGAGACCATCTTCATCATCGTCGATAAAACAAATATTTCCGTTCTCGAAACGTACTTCGCAGTACTTACCAAAGAGAAAATCATGACTCTACGTTCAATACATTGGCAGATATTTTAGTGGGTACTACGAACTTAAGATTCATGGTACTAGCGCTCAAGTCCACCGGATGGTATTCATAGCTCGAGAATGAAGTTGTTAGGAGACTAGTCATTAAATACCTATCTGTCCTTTTAGCACGAGTACCATACGTATAATTTGCGGACAGGACGACGACGCGCGATTCGCCTTTGGGTTTGTTCGTATCAATTACCGCATGTACCGGAGCCGGTCGGGATTGGGAAACGCAATAAAGACATTTAACATTGATGTTTATTATAGGAGATACCGGTGCATAAAACGGGCACCTTGGGAGCCGACGGTTAATATTTTACTCATCTCATTTTCGCTGCTCGTAAACTATTCATTTATCCGCGGCTATAATCTTGATCGAAACTACGGATTATTATCCTTCTTGTATCATCATCCACCTCTTCTTTCTGCTTCCTTCTGCTTCCAACCACGTCCTACCCATCTTCCTCTACGCACGTCGAGGGCATTTAATTTTTCTCCGACGGTTGGCTCGATCAGATCGAAAGCAATGACCCCCGTAAGCTATTCTCAAAGGCGATGCCGCTTCTCCGCTTTTATATACAACGAGTTTTACTTCGCGCACCGGATACGTAATTCGACACATTTTGTACGTGCAATTTTGCACGACGCGCTACGAGATATATAATATTACTAGCTTCTACCTTATATCTTATATATCTCGACCGCAAAATTATCCCTACCACCCCCTGCCACCCTTCTCTCCTCTCTACTTACCCCCTTCGTCTTGTAATAATAAATATATTTTTATTTTATTTCATTTTGTTTTGTTTTGTTATGTTTTCTTTCTCCTTTCTTATTCCTCGAGTAAAACTCTCAAATAATTCTTAATCGTTCTCAAACGTGTCTTCTCGTTTGAGAGGATGCGTTTTCTTGATATTAAACGAGAAACTTATATATATAAAAGAATAGTGAGAGAAAAAAGTAAGTAAGAGCGATATACGAGTCATCGATAAAAGCGGAAATAACTCGGTTCGCCACCCAGAAGGGAAGATTGCATCGCGTACCGTATAAAACAAGAACCCTGCGAAATTCCAAAATTACAATAATGATTTCCAGCCGTTTTCAGTTAAGACATTAAAGCGACGTGTATAATTTGGACGAGAACAAGGGCCGCAAGTAAAGGCCGTGTCGAGTCCAGGCGTTCGTAATAATAAACTTTAAAACATATTATGCAGATTGCAGTTGAAATGCATTCTCTCTATCTGTACCGATATCTCGGTCGGTCTGCGAAAATATTTTTTCTTATTAATAATCATCTCTCGGAAGCCGAATTATTTTTTACTCGAACGCTTCGACCTTTCGTACAATTTTTCTCTTCGTAAACATCGCGATAATAAATATAAAAACTAGGTACGATTAACCTAATTAGATTATATAATTAAAAAATATATAATTGACATTATAGTCTTAAAAGAATCTAATTGGCATCTATTCAAATATAAATACTAAATATTTATTTAATCACTACCTATAAGATCGAGCTACCTTACGTATCTCGTTAAACAAGAAGTCGGAATATAATTTTAATTAATAGGAAGATGATAGTGCGCATCTTGGACGACGATAAATTATCGCGATGTCTAGGAAACTCGTTTCGCGTCGACAGTGAAACAACAACACGAACGTTGCCATAACGAATGACATAAATGCATTACGTGCAAGGCGTAAGTTTCGTCGTTGTTTCTCTACGAAAACGTTAGAAGATTCCATTGACGTGTAATTTCGTGATGTGCGTCGAACACAACGAACACCTTTATTAAAAATTCTTATAGCTTACTCAATCCTGTAGATATCTTTTAGGGAAGTTAAAACGATCGAATAAAGAATACGTTCTTTTCTCAATCAGTGCGTTATCAAATCGGCATTTAACCTCTCAGAGAGTTTCCAATTTACCTACATTTCGAACCCTCATTGGATTACAAGACGCGGTGAGGTCCACGAACACGCGAACCCCCCTAGTCTATGCAAATCCTTCCCCTTCTGAAGATCCCCTCGCTCGGTCAGACATGATTAAACACAGAATGCCGTTGTTTCACCTCCTCCTACCAAGTTTCTCCTCCGATTCGGCTCTTCGCAAGTCCCGCGTCCGGCCTCACGGACACCCTCTCGCGACCACCTCCGTAGGATAGCTCGAGCCAATCCCTAGGATTCAACCCCAGTTTAATCACTAGCACCCTCTTTTGAAAATCCGTGGCCTTGCTGCCTTTCGTGCCATTCAATAATACCGTAGTTGGAGTCCGTCCCCTTCCCGGACAACAGAAGGAAGACGAACAGTACTCTCGCTTTCGCCAAAAACCTCCCTCACCTTTCCCTTCTACCTTCTACCCCTCTTATCCTGTCATCCTATCCCCTACCCAGGACATCGCGAATTTATCCCGCTTCATTTTGCGATCTCCTCTCACATTCCACCACTCTCCCTCTAATTGCCAACACAGCTCCTGTTTATTGATAAATTAGCCCGGACGTTCCCATTAATTGATACCCGTTTGAGTCTCGTGTTTCCTGTCGTGTAAACATTCTGGAATTATTAATCCTAACCGATGGAAATTATAACTCGTATAATCGTATCGAATAAGATTCATACTACCCTGGCATTTGTCGTTTCCGTTCCTAAGCTTTGTCTACAGTACGGTAAATTGATTCTGAAACAGGAAAGACTGTCCGTGGATGAAGGATATTAATGCGTCAGAGGATAATGATAAGCTCGTCAGGTAAACAATGGTTGCGCGTTATCCGTCTGTATGCTCGTCACTGTCCTTTGAAACATCGGTATCGTCTAATCCCGATCTGATATCACTTCGTTATTATCTTTTACAATAAATTTGTTCGAGTATAACCAGCAAAACGATGTTAATATAATTATATTAAAATAAATAATTATAGAAAATATATCTACTTAATAATTAAATAATTATAATGAAAAAAATCTAATTATTTAATAACTTCAAAATGGTTATCTCATTTTTATAGACTTAATAATAAAAATTGAAATCCGGTAGACAATTCCTTCGCGATTTTATTCTAAGTAAAAACATAAATTATTCTCGGAGCTTTTGAATCACTCGTCGTCGTCGTCGTCGTCGTCGTCGTCGTTAATCCTCACTGAAATATACCTATTAAGTAAATCATTTCGTTAACGCGGTCGCATAAGAGATACGTTGGTATCTCTTTCGGCATTACGATATGGCGATTCTCTGGCTGCGCACGGAGAGCTCCGGTACATCCCCTTATAGCATCGCGTTTACGCTTACAAGCACCACCGCTGACGTTTACGAGCCACTGCCTGACGTACGAGCCACTTGCTGCTCTCTTGCTTTTATTGCCGCCGCTCACGCTCCGTCCTTTCCTCCAACCTCGAAAACGAATGCCCACTTTTAGTCACTTTACGTTCATTCCTTCGTACAGAAGAAGAAAACATCGTCAGATTTCTGCGTACGATTATTATCGGTGTGTTGTTTACCCTGTCTTAATATATGATCATATTTTCTACTTGTTTAATTCTCTCCGATCTTAACTTTTTACTTTTTTTTTCAAATAAAATCTATATTGAAAATAATAAAAATAAAATTGAAAATAAATTAACTAAAGTATACTATATTATATCCGTTCAACTTTTCATCGTCACGAATGATTTAACGTTTCGTTCGGATAATTTCGGATAATTTTCTACAAAATAAGTAAGTCGTTAAAACGAGCCAAGTCGCACGGTCTCTTTCAGCCGTTATATACAAAATCTTTTCTTCGCAATTGCGAACAAATGTTGCAGCAAAATCCATATGGGTGAAAAGATTTAGGGAACTTCAAATTTGCGTAGATGGTAAAGGTCTATAGACATTGTGTTTCGACGACCCATTGTGGTTTTGAGATTTGAGAGATTTATGAGTACGGAAAGTACATTGTCTTGCAGCGTACCATATGCAAACCTTGTGACTCAAAATTACACAATCGTATTTTCTACGAGTCACAGGATCGACTAGAATTACTCTAAAATTCGTTGTTTGAATTTTCTCCAATTTTTCTATTCCTCTTTAGCTTTAACACGACGAACACGTTTTCCTTCGCATCTCTCAGAATAAAATTTATCACCGGTAGCTACCTTACGGTACATAGTACTTACAATAAGAAGAAGGTATATCGAAATTGTATGTACATTCTCGTGAAGTCAGAAAAGGTTGCATTGCTCGAAGCCGAGATAGTAAGTTCACGAAGTGGGCTTGGCCAGTCGCCATATTTCAACAATATTATCGTACAGATATTTAACTTCATTCTCACAGACAAAAACTCGACTTCGAAACCGGACTTTGTCTTCTTGCGAAATTTCTTCATTTTTTAATAGCAATGACATATATAATTACAATTCCGTTTCTCTCGTTAATTCAATCGTGAGATATTCGTACATGTTCTTTACCAGTACCTAATCGATTTTCGTAATCCGATAATCATCCACGTCGTTAGTGGGTTCATAATTGAATTAATAATCAAGTTACATAGTCGGTCGTTCAATTTTAATAAAGAGACGACGGGTCGTGTCCTTGAGCGTTAGCGGGTTGCCACTGTATAAGAGAGAGAGAGAGAGAGAGAGAGAGAAAGGGAGATATATATATATATATATATATATATATATATATATATATAGAGAGAGAGAGAGAGAGAGAGATGCAGATAACGCGAGGGTGGGTTCTCCTTGACTGATGAAGCATCCAGAACGTTAATTACCGCCGCGTTGTTATCCATCCGACGTGAGACGTCGTCATCTACGTCGACGTAGTCAACTTATACGGCAGAAGAAAGTGAGCTTTCGCAAAATGGACTCCCTCTACTTCTTATTCCCTTTTCTCCTTTATCCTTATTTAATTCGTGCTACGAAGAGAAGCGAAAATTTACTTCTTCAAGACTCGACGTCCTCGAGATTCTACGGGTCACGCGTCTCCAGGCATATTATCGTCTTCTCACCGTCTTCGTCTTCGTCGTCGTCGTCGCGTTTCTGTAGAAATGCCTGCCATGCAAGTGCATATATTATTAAAGAGAACTCCTTATCCTCGGCTACTTTATAATTTCTTCGTCGTGCACCGATAAGAGGAGTAATATGGTCGCGCGTAAGCTCGTTATAAAGTCTACGTCCAAGAATAGTATCGGTGATCGGGAAATTGCTGGATCCTTTACTTTCTCTCTTTCTCTCTCTCTCTCTTGCTCTCCTGCGAAAAATGCCTCTTTAAAATATTTCATATTTCAATGATGACGACGATGAACACGAAGATACGTGATAATTTGCTTTTCAACTTAATCGACTCGACATGAACAGAGCTGATGGACGCTTTCGATGTATCCCTTGGATAATATCTACGCACGATCTTGCGGATGAGATTGGCTTGGCTACAATCATCGACGTTTAGGTTGATTTTCTTTGTTGTTTTTTTTTTTTTTATAAGTGCCCTGATAATGTTGTTAATTAAAGTATCGAGATTGAAGATAAGATTTAAGTGCAAATAAATTATCGTATAATTAGTAAGTCTAGAATTTTATACTTACTTAAATTATATAATATTATTGTGGAACAAAAACACGTTATTGTTCTAATTTATATAAATATTCTAAGATTAAAATAGCGATCCCTTTATCTTTTATTTTTTTTTATGTACGCAAAATGTGTGTACCTTACCAGAGATTTATCTGAATACATTGGAACGAGCACAGAAAAAAATAATCAGACGAGCAACAATGTAGATATCTAAGTTGAATTTACAACGCAAGTGCACGCATACACATACATTTATTTTTATTCGCATTGAAAAGCCTAAGCCGATCGGGAAGTATCGTACGTTGCTCGTTAAACCGTTATAAAAGATTCAATCTGTATATATGTGTATAAATGCACGTATGTAAATTACTTATGACTATATTCGTGTATTCGTACATTACATACATATACACGACATACACGTGTATCATGGTGCGTCATAAGTTACGTCAACTAAAGCCACGCTCGGAAACGTTCAGCGTATGGCACTTTTGTAAAAAGAGATGGCGGCTGGGTGAGTAGGAATGCTTTAGGCCGATCCCTTCTTGCAAGAAACGAAAGAAAATAAATCGTTAGGATGGTAGGTATACGTATACATCGACTACTCTCCTACGCGATCTTTTGCAGCCTATCGACACGGCACTGTACGTTCTGATCGTCCCCATTTATTCGCTCTCACACGGTATACAAATGTACATCTATATCCTCGTACGATCTCGTCCATACTATATAACGATACGCGAACAAATAATAATAATTAGTATCGTACAATTTCGTGAGCCCACGCACGATAACTTTTAACTAACCTACCTTAGAGCAAGACGTCCGTCTACTACGTCTTTATACTATTATCATTTCGTTTACATTTCTTTCATCGTCCTTATATAAACAATATTCTTCCAACGAATACAATTTAAAATAAACACTCTAACTTCTCTTAACAACAAGTAAAGGACGTAGAACGGAGAAAAATATGTTTTCAAATAGAAGAAAGAACAAAGTAAGTAAGGATGTTATCAATAGGAGCGAGCTAGGAGGAAAAGATAGTACGCATTAATCGTAGTTCACGGTTTTCCACGATCTTAACTATCAGCAGAGAGCAAACTTTTACGGCGTTCCATGAACGCGTTGGAACGTACGGTATAGAGCATAAGTCCTGGATGGTCAGCCGCCTGGTTTTGGTCCGGTCTCTCTTTCTCTCTCTCTCTCTCTCTCCCTCTTGCACACTCTCTCTGTCTCACTCTTCTTCCTTCTCCTCCTCTTCCTCCTCCTCTTCCTCCTCCTCTTCCTCCTCCTCCTCTGGCCACGGACGGTGCGCCAGGGGAAGAGATGGATCATCCATCGTGGTGGCAATGAATCATGAGAGCGCTAGGGATGCTCGCCGGCGAGCCGACGTTACCAGAACCAGCTAGTAGTGGGGGCAGTAGATGAGCGTGTTGTTGGTGGGGGAAGTTGAGAGAAGAGATAGAACATAGAAAGAGAGGGAGAGAGAAAGAGAAAGATAGAGCAAAAGGGAAAAGAAGGGTGGGGAGAAAGGCCGGAAGTCCGCCCGGCGCGCCGTCGCGCGTTCCTCCATTTTTCAAAAAATAAAAGCGACCGCAGCGCCGCCTCATTGTTTGGTTTGCCGGTTCGAATGTTTGCGTGGATGTTTGGCGACGATCTCGAGGGTGGGTGGACGAAAGTGAAAGAGGGAAGGGAAGATCGAGCGAGTGTTAAAGGAAAATATTATTAACTCGATCCCCATGTCCACGAGACGAGCCTTCCTTTTTTTCTCCTTTCCCCTTTTTCTTATACTTTCTTTCCTTTCTTTTTTTCTTCGTCTATTTATCTATCTATCTATCTTTTCTATCTATACTTCTCTCTCTCTTTCTCTCCCTCTCTTTCTTTTTCTCGCGCCAGCGCGCGAAGCTACGTGAAAAGTAGGAGCGAATCGATCGGCCATGTTTCTTTTCAATTCGACGCTCTCGATTCTCACGGGATGGACAAGGAGTTCCATTCCTTAGATAGGAGATTTTATTACTCGTGAAATCGCGATACAGATCCTTCCCCTTTCATACACATTTTTTTTTCTTTCTTTCTTTCTTTTTTTTCCCGTCAAAACCTCCCGTGACACGTGATAATGGCAATGGTAGGAGAATGTTCTGATATCTCGAGCTCGAACGAAATCGGAAAGGAAAAGAAAAAGAGAAAGATGTTTCTAACAAGTATTTATTCGAATGTAGGTTGAAAGCTGTTGTTTGAAAAAGTAATATCGATCTTTAATCTTTATCTTTCTCATATCTAGTTACCTATAGCGATTGCACGGGACGTGTTAAAGAAAAACACCTTTTTCGAAGAAGAACTTAGTATGCTTCTGGAAAAAGAGGTAATTCAACTTTACAAGAACGAATACATGTATTACGCGTACTCAGGATGATTAGGCAGACGCGATCGCTTGAAAATAGTATCCCGGTCTTTCGATGATTAATTTTACCTCGGCTTGGCATGATCCGGACGGCAGTTAGTGAATATATCCACGTTCTGAGGCGAGAAACGAAGAGAAAGAGAGAAAGAGAGAAAGAGAAAACGAGCAGGGAGAGTATTAAGTAGTAGGTTGTACCTACGCCGTCTATTTCTTATTACACGAGAGGCCGAAAGACCAGACCTTATCGACACGAACACCTTCTTGGCTTCGTACTGCGAGCACGATTTCAGGAGGCGATCGTACAGGCTGCTCCATGCTTATGGGCATCGATGATTGGCCGATACGAGCACGAAAGGCAATCCATGGACGTCTTCATCGTGGCAAGTCATGCTTATTAGCGCATTAATTACGTGCAATACTCGATAAAGGCGTCCGAAGGAAACTTTTATATTCATCGTGCGTGCGTGCACCGTCTACGTGATTCGATTTGAATCTACTTTAAATCGCGATTGGCTTGAAAAGGCGGTAAATTCGAATTCTAATTTCCAAGATAACCCGTATCGACTTTTTTAATGTCTATGTCCTCGTTTTCGAGACTCTTTATTTCATTTCTGCTTTTATTTTTATTTTTATTTTTATTTTCATTTTGTTCAGATTTACAACGATCGGATAGTGAGTGGGGAGGAGGAGGAGGAGGAGGGCAAGTGGGCAGTGGGAGGAGAGGGACAAAAAAATATACGATCGTCGATTAACAAAGTTCACGTCGTTAAAATCATCGTGCGGTTGTTTCGTCGACGCGATTCATAAATCACGAGAGGGTTAAAGCGTGGTCTAAATGCAAAATACCGACGGGGAATTCGAAAACACGGCGATCCACTTTGACGCGAAGGCAAGAAGATCCAACGTGTAACGTTTGAGTCTCGCGCCAAGAAGTGGACTTTCTTTTAACTTCGCGTACGAAGAAGAAGCCGCTATTAATCAATGCGAATACACGCGATGTCAAGAGACCATCGCAACCCACGGCTCGACCCGACGATTATCTAGAATAAAGGATCGTGCGACAAATCATTTCCTTGTCAGGAGTCGTCCGATTCGTCCGGATAGAGAATTACGTTAACTTGTATCTACTTAATATATTAATAATGAGGAGAAAGAAGAGAGGGAGAGAGAGAGAGAGAGAGAGAAAGTCAAATACGAATCATAATATATGGTTGTCTCTCGATTAAGAAATTGCCATACTCTTGGTTCTTGTTGTATCGAATTCGAGAATCACGCATGTAGGTAGATATATAACACGTGTAAGTTTTCCATACTCATGACATTAAAAAATATTTTTATGAACGGTGAAAAATTTGTTCACAAAATTAAAGGCGATCAACATATGTACAAAATATATTCCTTCTTATATATATCTTGTTATAAACGTTACAAATTGTTGATATACGCTGTAGAGATTCAATACTATTCTACTATATTTATAGAAACGGAGAAAGAATATATTAAAAATAATAGATTCCACATTGATTCTATCAAATTCATAAAATAATTATAAAAAAATAAATAATTCAATTCCGTCATTGTATGAACAGAAAACTTGATACGTACTATCTTATCTTTTTGTTCCTGACGATTTAATCTGGTACGTGATCGAAGTAAGTAGATATCACAAAATTAGTAAACTCTTTTGTTCACGAAGAAAACGCACAAAAAATAAAGAAACAAAAAGAAAAGTAGCAGGATTGAGGAAAATCAGAGAAACGGATTTTCATATGAGTCCTCGCGATAGCCATGCCGTGCCGTCGGCGGGAGCAACAGCGACGGTGGAACCGAAGCAGGAACATTCGCATCTTGCCGGCTTTATAAATGCTTCTACATTTATTAAGGCTACTCCCCGGACCGTGGATACGTATTTCGAAATGAATGCCTCGTGACGTGGCACCGCGACGCTGTCGTCGGGGCGCGCGCTCTACGAAAAGTGAAATATTTCCGTCGTATTTTCACATGCGCGCACACGACAAATGGCCTCCGTGCGTCTGACGGGCCACGGCTTCAAAAAAAAAGGAAATATATATATATATATATGTATGTATATATATATATGTATGTATGTATAAAAGTATATGTGCATATGTGTATTTATCCGTATGAGAACAATGCTGTCGAACGTATTTCTTCATCGTCAATTAAGTTGCAAATCTATGAACGATAAAAGTTCGATGAAAGCAATCTGAAAAATTTATTTCATTTTAGATAAAAACACTTGTCGAAATTTTTGACGAATTTTTGTATCGATTAGAGAATTTTTTTGATTTAAGTAATGGTCGTTTGTGTATCACAAGAAAAGAATTCTACCTCTCTCAGTTTCTCTCAGTTTCGTACGATCAAGATTATTTCGACAAATTGATGCGAGCATTATTTACCAAGCTTCTTTCTCTCTCTTTCTCTCTTTCTTTCTCTTCTTTATTTATTTGTAAGAATAAGGAATGTAGCCATGGATACAGTTCACTCTAACTTCACTCGCGATGATCGAATAGAAGACGTTATCGATGTTGAAATACATCCTATACGAATGAGTATTCGCGTGAGAAACACGATATATCACGGACTTTCTTTCTCATTGTTATCGATACGTCATCGGAGTTATCGTACGCAACGAAACTAAATTTAGACGTTGATGTTTAACTCGCTATCGTGTTGAAGTATCGTAAAGACGCTGATGCCTTAATGATTCCGTCTGCTTCATTATCCTTTTTAAATAAGGTATCTACCTTTTCATGTTTGTTACGTGTGTTTTGTAAACTCCATTTTCCACGAATATTTGACTTCTCGTTGATCCTTAACACGAAGTCGCGCCATGTCACAAATCATTTATCTTAAAGAAAGGACGGGCCTTAAGTGACGTAAATGAATGTATAAGCATTTGTTACGAGCGTCGGGAATAACATTGAACTTTCGTTTACCGTTAGTTTTGTTAACGAATAATATACAGCACAGCTCATCACAATTTATTCCATTATTACATAATATTCGTAATAATTTATTTTGATCATATCATTCTATTAAATCTATACGATATCGGAATAAAATTTTCATGTAATTAAAAACGCCATGGATTTTCTACCTTGTAGAATATACTTATAAATATATATAATTTTATGAAAAATTTTGTTAACGATTACGATGCGTTCGGATTGAAAATCCTGATTCGACTCGACGATTAATCAACGTTTTAATTCGAAGAAATTCCCGAATTCGGTACGTTTTAACGTTAACGCACGACATAGAGACCGATTCGGAGTTCCGTTGGACCGTCCGACAACACGACCGCGACGATTAATCTCAGCCGTTTAAATCGTAGCCACGAGAGTGGTCCTCGAAAATCCGTCAAAACGCACCATGTAAACGCGCCTACTCTCTACGTTTCTATCGTGCGTAGTGCTTATTAATAGAAGTCAGTTCGAACAACGGATATTTACGTTAGTCAAAATATATTCGACGGAATCCCGATCTATGACTTTATGATTTATCGTAGAAACATAAAAAAAATTTTCTTTGACGAACGAATCAACGCTAGAATATCGTTTGGATTTCGATTCGAGCGGTCGCCATGTTCCGACGGACGACGTTCAGTCGAACGCCATTTTGGGCCGAGACGAGTTCTTCGGCTGGAGGCGCCCGCGAATCCGGTTTATTTTACCTTATATTTTATGTTTCTATCGATCTGCTGTAATAATTTACGATTTTTCTTCCGAAATGATTCATAAGTATTTATTATTTGATTTTTTAATACACAAAAAGAATAATCGCTTTTACTGTTACAATTTCTGGATTGGAAAGTACTCGTTGAAAGTTCGTTGATTTATAATATCTATATCTTCATTTTATTAATGATATGTGCGTGTGTGTGTGTGTGTATGTGTATATATATATATATATAACTACACGGATTTATTGTGATTTATTATTGTTTTATGAGACACGTTTAATTTGATTCATAGTTTATCGGTATGTATTTATATAAATTGTACTTTCCGATGTAGGAGGACATGTTTTATCGTTGAACGTTATTGAAATATTTTTGGATGTCAATGTGAATGTTGTTACAAAATCTCTTTTATTCGTTGTTTTAATATATCAAATTATAACATAATATAATTGTAACAATTCGTTTTACTTGGTATAAATTACGATAAATATTAAGATTCTTTAACAAGATTATTTTATTTGAACATACATAAGATATATAAAGACACTTCGATATATTTTTCTTTCATCGTCCGACGGCTAATAATACCAACCGAATTATAACGAAATAGAAACATTCGCGACTGTTATGAGAACTAAAGAACGATATTCCTTAGAAAGAAAGTCGTCCGCACAGATATAGAGTTGAAAAATGAAAATACTAATCAAGATGGAGCATCTCAACAAATGTTTCTGGCAAAAGGGAAGAAAAAAGAAAGAATGAGCGAGAGAGAGAGAGAGAGAGAGGGAGAGAGAGAGAGAGAGAGAGACGAAGGAAAAGGATTTACGAAAGCAGTGCGTACCACGTGTGCGTCATAAATCATTTGGCTGACTCCTCTAATTATAAGTATGACTATCGCCGCTATCGCATCGTCGCGCGTATAATGCCCGAAGGCAGAATAACAGTGAGCTTCACCGCGATAACCGTGTCTTTTTCTTCGAGAGAGCAAAAGAAAAAGACGAAGGATATGGAGGAGAAAAAGAGAGGAAGAAAAGAGAAATAAGAAAAATAAAAAGTAAAATCGAAAGAAAAGAAACGAACGAAAAGATGAAAAAGAAGAAGAAGAAGAAGAAGAAGAAGAAGAAGAAGAGTCACGCAAAAAGGGCCGACAGATGAATTCCACCGTACCAAGAATGAAGACTCCCCGTGTACAGAGTATGTCAAAACATTTATTAATTGCCTTATGCTTTCGCGTTGTAATTTAAGTCGCTCGTTTCGGTCATGGACCATGGCTACATAAATATTATACTTCATTCCAAAGCCGTTATTACATTGGTACAATCGTTTCACGAAAATTTCATAATCCGAAACTCGTACTTTTCGATCTTACCGAGTATCCTTTTAAATCGAGTTTCTCGCTTGAAATCTTTGAAAAACTTTACCAAACGTTAGCGCGCTACACACGTTTTATAAATGGAACGGCTAATGAACGTCATTAGGGTCGTTAATGCGCAAAGCTTGATCACATTCCTCGCATTTAACTATAGGACGTGACCATTTCTCGTTACGTTTGTAGATAGGTATGATTTGAAGTTTGATAAAAAATTCTACAGCGATTCGCTTCGCTGGCTTAGATCGCTATCACGGAATAGATCCATTTGCTAATCCGATATCGAACCTACGATATTTCATCTCTTCCTTTCGACAGCACCGAACAAGTGTACGTACGTGGTTAGGAAATTTCGAAGAGTGCAAGAGGAATGATTGCACGTCTCTAACGTGACGAGAATACGATAGATATAATGAATATCAAGTGTATTGAGAAAACTTTAGAAATTAGAGATAGACATTTTTACATAATCATTTTTTTTTCTATTAATTTTCTTTTTATTTTTTTTTTCTTTACACACTTTTGAACATTATCGAAAAGTACTATTACGATCGTTTTATCCTATGCATATCTTTTATTGTTTTCTTCGTTTATAAGCACTTACAAAATCTGTGCAATAATATAAAAACATTTTTTCGCAATGAAAGAGTAACGATAGCAATGTTTTCTAATCGAAGGTAAAAAATAAAAAAAGAAAATAAAAACCAAGTTCGTTGAACGCATCGAGGCAGAGTAAAGAGTAGGTACGAGCGCGATGCAACGGTCGCGGATTTAAAAGTGTTTTCGATAACGGCACGATATCGGGAGCGCATCATCAAGGCTGTCCGCTACTGGGAGATATATCGCGCAACCCAAAATATTACTTCCCGTACATCACGCGCGTACATACGCGTTCCATAGGTATCGTGGACTATTATCGATGCACTATCGGTACCTAACGCCGGAACTCTAATCGCTTGCTGCTACTTCGACTGAAAATTAACTGCGTTCGTGGTTTCCCCCCTTGCCCCGTCTCTTCACCGTAAAAGGGTCGCTTACGTCGATAATTAGCTTAATTACTTCGTGATAGAATTAATGTTGAGATATTCCTTCTCTCTCTCTCTCTCTCTTCCTCCTCTCTCGACTTAATCTCAGCAACATTCTTCCGTGAATCTTGATTTCCTTTTTTATTTGCCCGATAATTAGTTAAATATATTTAAACACTCTCATGCGTGAAATTTTATTTCTTTAAGTGATTAGTAAATCGTCGTAAAAAGTTGTAATACGATACCTTTTTATAAAACGCGTTTATATTTTCTCTTATCTTATTTATTTCCTTATTCCTACCTTGAATATATTTATATATATGTATATTCGTATTCATGTACTTACCAATGAACGCAGTTTCGTAGACTGAGATGGTAGAGCCAGTTTTTGTTATGAAATAAAAACATATTTCAACTAGTAACTTCACTCGTGCAACAGAAATTCACATAAAAGACGATATCGTTAATTCTATGCGCGTTTTATCACCTGCGAGAAGATGCGAATCGCGATATGTCCGTTCGCCAACACGTTTTGCTTAAAACTGAACCAGGTAAAGTTTGTTTCTCGTACAGAAAACGAACGGAAGGGTCTACGTTGTGCCGGTACGACCTTGAATCGTTCACAATTTGCGTATTTAGAACGAGAACTCTGAAGTTCATTGGGCAAGCCTTTTGGGTCGGTCGGTAGTAAATCAAAACGTGAAGGAAATCGACCACTTCGGTGAGAAGGAGCCAGACAAAAGATAAATAATAGTGTCTGTTATTTATCGATCGAAGTGTTCGCCGAGATCGAAATAAAATCAGAAAGAATAGAGGAGTGTTTGATGATGCGAACAGCTCGAAAGATGATAGGTGAGTGTGTGCTTATAGTAAGAAATACAATCGATAAAAGTAAAGCCGGGATCGTTTCCACGAAATATTTTGTTTACTTTTGCCAAGACAAGTCGTAGAAATAACGTAAACAATCTATAGGAGAAACAAAGAACGACAACATACGTAGTTTCTTGGAAATTCATTGGAAGAACTCGTGCGTCGCGAAAAACTACATGACCTTCGGTATCAAAGTTTACATATCGAGAACAAGAAGCTTTCCAGTGTCGAGTCGTAAATTAAAGCGTGAAGATGTCGTCTACTGTGTCTGTTACGAGAACGCAGAAATGAGGAAGGAAAATTCGAGCATAGAAATTTACCGAAAAGAAGAAAACGAAACGAAACGAAACGAAAAGGAGGAACAGGTATCTGTTGTGCGATTCTTTTGCATAATTCCTTAACCCCTTTTAACAGAATCCTTCTTGGGTCGAGTAAGCTCTACTTTTCTCTCGAAGGCCATTGCTTCTTCTATTTTCCCTTAAAGAAAAATCGGAAGACAAGAGAAATAGAGAGAGAGAGAGAGAGAGAGAAAAAGAGAGCGCGAAGAAGAGCGAGAGAGAGATAGGAATAGAGACAGAGACGAGGAAAAGGTTCTAGCAGGAAGAAGAAGACGAAGAAAAAGAATAAAGGAAGGTACTATTTTTCAGTTTTGTGGCTCGGTGGCACCCTGCGGTCCTCTCCTCGACGTCGTAAAACCCGATCGCTGGGATTCGCTCTGCTTCAGTTACGATGAATGTCGAAGGTCGTCGGTAGTCTTTGTGGGAAAGAAGAAAAGGGGAAATGTCGGTTCGGCTTCGGAGTTTGCGGATGTGGTTGCGAGACTTTGGATACTACGAGAAAGCCATCGTGCGACGAAAACGTTTTTCTTAACTCTACGCGTACGTGTCGATCCAAACGCTCTCTTCCTTATTCTCTCTCTATCTCTGTCTGTCTCTCTCTCTCTCTCTCTCTCTCTTTCTGTCTGTCTTTCTCTCCCCCTTTTTTTCTCTCCATTTTAAAAGATCGATCGCGGTCTGACTCATACAAGCAAATCCCTCTTTTTTCTCTCTTTGCTCTCCGTCAAACTTCCCGACCTTGAAAGCTACGAATTATCGAGAATTTAAATCTTGGATGTTCAAGCTTATAATTTAATGAAACTGCTTTGACGGCAGTATCCTGATTTAGAATTTTATTCTTTTTATTTTCTTTTATTTTTCTTTTATTTTTTTTTCCTTTCTTTTCTTTTTTTACGACGATCAATATAAAAAGAAAAAAATCTACGGAGAAAAGGCATCGACGATGCGATCGAGATTGAGCGTTTAAAGTTCAACCTTGATAAAGGAACGGATGCGTGCCGGCATGTAAAAGGATGTACCCAATTGGCTACGATCTACATGAAGCGCGAAAAGTGACGCACCATGGAAAAAGAAAAGCCGTTATTAACTGGCTTATAATACACCTGGGAAATATTACGTGCCGTCGGTAAACAATTATTATATTTTCTCGCCTTCCAAAGTATGTGTTCATTACTTAGAGTTAATTTGCGAAGACACGCGAAAGTGCAACGAACTGTATCGTTATCGTTACTCCACTAACGTTCTTTGAATATTTATATATATATGTATATATATATATATATAAATATATAAATATATATATATATATTTATATGCATCTACGCACTCAATCTTTTAAAAAAAATATATATATTTTCTTTTTTAAAAGATTGGTAGGTACATCTTAATTTTCAAGCTCGTGTTGCTCGTTGATTTTCTTTATCGCCGATAGCGTAAGCGAGGCGAGAACAAAAATGGTTGATAATTGCCATGTTTTAATTACCATCGATGCGATAAGCTTTCTCTCCTTTTCATTTTTGTTGTTGTTATTTAAGTTTAATTTCCCAAAGAAACATCTTACGATAGAATTAACGCTGAACATAAATCCGATAACATCGATCCTATATTTCTTTCCTTTTTCATGATTAATGATATAGTGTGGAAGCGTGGTTAAAAGGTATATAAATTATTATAATATAATTAGCGAATAAAACGAATGACGATATTAACATTGTTTCGCGTGTTTTCGGTACGATATTCTCTCTCATTCACGTGTACGATGTAATTAATGAGATTTTAATTTTCTGATTAATCGAAGAACGTTTCGTTGCACGAGACAAAAGCCATCTGTTCCGTTGAAAGTTCAAAGTGTCCGTCATAACAGAGCTTCGAGCCCTAATAATGATAAATGAATGAAGTAGCCTAATGAGTTCTTGTATCGGCCTTATTGATTTGTTTTGATTAATGGTTCCGCGAGCTTTGTGCTCAATGGACACGATAGAGCGTGCAGCATTTTCCAAAACACACCTTTGTGCCATAAACGACGGGAACGCCCATTGTGGTATCGACGTTTCATTTTCGATTCACAATACCTTAAAATATGTCAAAACGCATTAATCTACGTTCGCGGAGAACAGAAAATATTTTGGGATGAGGAAGGTAATTTCGAACGGACTTAACCATTCATTTAATTATATTTTTAATTAGATTAATATAACTCTGTCATAACTCTCGTTGGAATTATATTATTTTCGTGGTATTCCTATTGTTTTACTTTGCATACATTTTGTATTTCCGCGATGTCCTCTTGTGATTCCCAAAATTGAATTCATAACGAATAATTAATGAGGTTTTACCGAAACGTTGGGGCTAAAACGTATTATGTTATTTATATTATAAAAATTATTATTAGTTATTTATTAGCTTTGTAAAAACACGGAATATATTAATTAAATTTTACATCAGAAATATATTTGTACGAAAGGAAACATAATTCGCACAACCGAAATAGATGTTAAGTCGAGGTACTTGAAAAATAAATTATTCTCTCGTATATAGAGAACGAAAGGATATAAGTAGACGGATCAAATTTCTTTTTCAACTAAACTTTATTGCTTAGCCTCCCATTGAAATTTTCAGCTAAATGGATGTGTTCATTATAGTAAGAAGCATGGGCGATCATAGCCGCGCTCCTGTATTCCCCCTGCGTTTTGGTGAAGAATTTACATGGTGGTAACAAATACGACCCATAAATAAATCTGTGACTTGTAGTACCAGCTATAACAACACCACTCTATAATATTAATGCACCATGATTATTGGACTAAACCAAATAAAGAAACAATAATTATTTACACGTCAATAAACATTTCAATTTTATCAAAGAGATTTAAATATTTATTATACATGGATTTAATTGTAATTTCGCCATTTGTAGATTCATAATTGACTTTCCGATCGATACAATCGATTCTTACGCATTACGCAAGAATAATTTTTCCTTCGACGAAATGTTAAAATCGTCTTAAATGTATTTTTTATTTCTAGTCCAATTGACGAGATATAGATCAAAGTAGAAAATACGTCAGACTCGAGAGAAAGAGAGAGAGAGAGAGAGAGAGCAAGAAATCGAAGAAAAGGGTGAGAAAAAAATGGACGCTCGGAAGATGAGTCGCGGCAGTTTCGAACATAGAGAAGAGAGATCAGAGGGTTTTCGTGGCAGGGTGATTGGTAGCACCCGTTAGTTTAATCATCGCGCATTAGCCGAACTACCCCCTTACCCTGAGGCCTCGCCCACTTTCACCCTCGGATTCCGCGTTGTTCGTTCCGTTTGCGCGCATTTTCTCTCTTTCTCTTTTCGCCGAGTCGTATTCGCTCGGTTCTCATTCATTTCCTCGTGTGTTTGTGATACTCCGGTCGTTTGTCAAACGACGTGCCTCGAGCAGCACGTCCATCGACGTTTCGACCAATCGACGTGAGCGCCATTTTCGTTACACCTTTTTGTTGCATCGACCATGTAGTACTATCAGACAAATATTTTTGTTATATGTGGTGTTCTTGATTACGTTACTGGCGAAACAAGAGAACGTTTTATTTTTTTTATTTTTTTTATTTTTCACTATATACCAGACGTGTTAATCCGATAATATTCCAATAGATATATTGGTTTCTCCGTAGAAAAATTATATTCGTAAATTTTCCATCTATATTCTCTAAAATAATGAAAATCGTTATCAAAATCATCACGTGGTGTAAAATATGATATAATAATTTATCGACGTTTCTTAATCTATTTCTATTAAATACAAAACAATTGTTTAGCGTCGAGCATTGTATAGAGATCGGCGATGCGTGTGGATTGCTAACCATCACGTAAAGAAGTTCAAGAAGGGGAATGCCTCAGTCGGAGATAAGAAGAGGGTGCGGAGAAAGACAGAGAAAGGAGCGTCATCTGCTAGTTCCCAAATCCCAATCCTCTTTCGGTCACAGTCTCAGTGAGCACGGAGAAAGAAAAATGTTCTTTCTGGATTTTCAACTGGCACGAAAGAAGATCACGGTGTCTTCGTTTTCTTCACATTGCTTTAAGTTGATTTTCTTAACGTCAGTACTGTTTCTTCCTTCTTGTAGAATTTTCGATATAATGAACGATGATTAATTTCAATCGAAATTGACAAAAAATAGATACAAAAGGAAAGTCGTCATATCGGATGACTCATATTCGTAAATATTACACCTGATAGTCTTTGTACACCTGCCCCACGTATTATTGGCCAATTAAGAGGATCTAATTCTTTAAAATCACGAGGTATATTGCAAAACGAGTAGCGGCATTCTACGATAAAGGAATCGTGCCGTATAAACAAGGCACATTTTTCATTCCCGTCGAAACTCGCAAAGTGGTGCAAGCGAGAACAAAGATCAAGTAGTAGGGAGGAGATAAAGGAAGGAGAGGACCGGGTGGTAAAGAGAGCAAGAACGAGATCGCGAGGGAATGTGTTTGAGTAAGAAGGAGAGATAGAAAAAGAAAGAGAGAGAGAGAGAGATAGACAGGAGCGGGGCAAAGCTGGGTGTTCTGAGTTGCTCGCTCGCGTCCCGACGCGCAACAAAAGCGTGATAAATCGAGTACATTAATTCGCATTTTACCTTTGTTTGCGTTATGGAATACAATATTAAATGGAATGGGCGCACAATAGATAATGCTGGGCGCCATCATTTACGCGAGAGAGCGCTGAGAGCGGACGAGAGACGTAGACGTAGCTTCGGCTTGCCCAGGGGCTTCTACGGAATTGTTAGCGCTCGCCACCGACTTCTCCGTCGCTCGTGAGCATCCTCGTACTCACCATTTTCACTCATTCGCTCCCTTTACGAATCCATGGTAGCCGCCCTTTTCAAAGACCAATGTCATACCCACGTGGTAATTCGTCCTACCCTTAATATCTTCGCATCTCCGTTGAAATTCCGAGCATTTCGAACGAGTATACCTAGTCGGTAGTTACTTCTCCGTGGAATTTAGAATTCACATCGACGAGAGACACCGTGATATCAAGAAGATACGACGGTATCTTCTAGTACTATCGATATCCATGGTGCTGCGATTTAATCGCCGTTAAGTCGGAACTTGCCGTACGGAACAATGGCCGATTTATCAAAGTTTACGGTAACTCGTTAAACAGCGCCACGATCAGGACCGATTTTATTTAGGTTTGCCACTCTGTAATCCAGGATGGCTTGTGACTTTTCCAAAGTCCGCAGCCTCCGGAAGTTAAGCTCTCTCGATGGAACTCCAACTAGCTGCAGATGGTGTTGGCAGGCCTGGGTGACGCATGGATTCGATTCCTGGGAGCTCGTGATTCCGCTCGGTTAGACCCGCGTCACTCCCAGCAAACCCTATTACCCGTACTCTCTCTTTCTCTCTCTCTCTCTCTCTCTCTCTCTCTCTCTATGCCTTCTTCCTCTTCCACCTACTCCTCTTCATTCTCCCCCGGAACCTCCCACCGGGTACACCGTTTCTATCCTGCTGCTCAGTGTCGTGGAATCTGGGTTTCTACGTAGACTAGCTAGTACGTGTACGACGCTAACGTACGTAGCTATCACATGGCCCATGTACCGAGCTTGCAAGGCCGACGATAACAGCACGAACCATAGACGAGCGTACATGTAGCTACGTACACACATGCATACATACGTACGTACGTACGTATATACATATCTATATACGTACGTACGTGCTTGGTTATGTAGATACACGTACTATGACTATGGTAGGCTATCGTTGATACGTCTACCACGTGAAAATTTAATCCTTACCGAGCTTCACTTTTTTACACTTACCTACACTTAGGTACGTCTCTTCTAGATTCTCTTAGCTTCTATAGGTATATTTAATGCTTGATAAAATGAGCTTACCTTAGTGCACGATAAGACATTTGCATGATTACACTTTCAAAGTATGGACTCCATTGTGGTAAGTTCCTCTTATCTATGCTTTACGTACATATATATGTAGGTGATCTTTGTAATTTATCTGAGGAGATAAGGTAAACATCTTTTCTTTTCAAACGTCTGGCAAGAAACACGATCGTCTCCCCCAAAAAGTAGTCACCGATGATACGGGTCGTTTCAGAAAGAGGCTCGACTTTCGAGACTTATCGATTATCCGAGTGGTGAGTCGAGTCTGATCCTTCCGGTCCGTACTTCAAGCCACCCTCGTGACATTCATTAGCTACGACATCGGTGATGTAATTGAATTTGTTTCAGGATTTGTGGAATGTTAATGAAAGCAGAACAGGCATTCCTATAGCGATTTCTGATTAAACTTGGCGCTAGTCTATAGTATACGATACAAAACGTCCTACGTTCGATAGAAGGAACTTCCATCTTCACGATGCCCACCGCATTAGGTATGCGATAGGGCAAACTCGGCTTTCGATGAAATTCTTGTTGCTTCGAAAACTTTCAAGAGCGACCGATGGCGTCCTGATGGTGGAATATACGATTTTAAGCTTCGTTTCCGCTGCAAAGACCGGAATTTTTATTTCTTGGTAAAACTTAAATATATATAGATACATACATAAAAATATATATATATGTATATGTATATATGTACAAACAGTTGATACGCTTTAAAATAGTACTAAAGATAAATACAAAAATGTTCTTTAAATAATATTCAAAATAAATACTAATATACTATACAATATAATTTTGGTTACGAAAATATACAATACATAGATTACAACGTATTATTGTTTATATAGTATGTTTATAGAGTAGATAAAACAATATGTAATTAACGATCGTCTGCGGTGAGTAATAGTATTGTTTACAATTTTAACAGTATAGTATCCCCTATACTCAAAGGTTTTCGATTAGCCGAGTTCTACAAATAAATGTCCCTGCATCTTGTCGTAGAATGTAGGGCGATCGAAAAGTAGAAGAAGGCGTGTTCTTTCGGAGAAAGAAGAAACACACGCATTCATACCATGATAGGTAGGAAGTAGGAGAAAGGTTTCGTGAGCCCAGATCGAGAGTAACATAGCTCAATGGTGGGTAGCTAGAGAGGGTGAAACAGAGATGAGGGTACCCGCTCACCCCGGTAATGGAATACCTTCGCTCGAGGAACGCAATCACGTTGATGTTTCGGAACCCCAAGGCTGCCACGAGGGATTTCCACGCTCATGAGCAGATCAGACTCGCGTGTTTCTGCTTCTCTTTTCCTCTTTCCTTCTTTCTCTTTCTTTTTCTTTTTCTATTTCCAAGTATACTTCTTTTTCTCTTCCTTTTTGCCGAGTTCTTTCCGACGATCGCCCTCGTTCCTTCTTTTTCTCTTTATTCCGATCTTCTTTCCATCGTTTGCTTCGCTCCCGGTCCATTTTACTCGGAGTAACGATCGATACGTCGCAGATATCGGTTTCCTTTCCTCGACTCACCCTTTTTAGGCCACCGCCGAATGAATTAATCGTCCGTGCTCTTACTGCGACGCGAACCTCCTCGGAAATTTTCCCTCCTCCAAGAAAAAAAGAAAACTAGACGATGAACGGAGAATACCATTTCCGATTGGAAAACTTTCGGAATATCCATCCATCCATCTATCTATCTATCTATCTATCTATCTATCTATCTATCTATCTATCTATCTATCTATCTATCTATCTATCTATCTATCTATCTATCTATCTATCTATCTATCTATCTATCTATCTGTCTGTCTGTCTATATCACTATGCTAGGAAGAAGAATAAATATTCGGATTCATGGAACATCTCTGGCGAAAAACTTCATCATTATTCCTCCATCCAAAGTCGCGTCTCGTATCGCGTTAGAATTCACCCCTTCAACTCCCTCCCCCCTCCCCCGAGGAGCTGTCGTAACTCGTCGAAACGAAGCGAGTGTCCCCGAAGCGTACGGTTCTACGACCGAGAGATTTTCCCTCGCTGCTAAGTCCCCGGGCAAAGTTATGAATTCTTTCGAAAATCTTGCCGGTGATCCTTCGAAGTTGAGCGCTCGACAGGGATCAAAGAACTTGACGCGGCCACGAGGGGTGGAAAGGGGTGGATCAAGAGGTCTTACGTACGAAGCCTTAAGCACGAAGAAGAAGAAAGAAGAAGAAGAAGAAGGAAGAAAAGGAAGAAAGAAAAACGAGAGAAAGAGAACGACGAAAGACGACAGACGAAAACGAAAAAGAGGAGAAAGAGGTAGAAGATGAGGAGGGTGAAACGCGTATAAAATGAAGGTTTTCGGAGAGACGGGATCCAACAAGAAAGAGAAAGAGAAAGAGAAAGAGAGAAAAGGAAAGAGAGAGAAAGAGAGAGAGAGAGAAAATCAAGGAGGGTTTGGGAGGACGTTGAAGAGGAGGAAAAAAGATGGAGGAAGGGGGAGTAGCGAGCGTGTAACGCGGAATACAAAGCAGTCCGAAGTCGGAGCTATGGCGTAGAGGGGTAAGGAGAGGTACGAAGCAGAGAGCGCCTTCCAAAAGAGACCCCCTGCCGCCCATTCAAACCGCGCATGAGTTATTGCCGTGGATAATCTGTAAATATATTTATTTTGATTTTGTACACAGCGCGCGGTTTTATTTTGTCGCTCGTGAACGCTCATAAGAGAAAGAGAGAGAAAGAGTGAGAGGGAGAGAGAGAGAGAGAGAGAGAGAGAGAGAGAGAGAGAGTTTCTTTGCCTTCTCTTTTTTTCTTTCTTCACTTTTTCGGAGACCTTCCTCTTTAAAGCAGCTCGCAGCTTAATCGCCCTCTCTCACTCTTTCTGTCCTCTCTCTAGTTTGGGATTATTAATGAATCCTTCGCAAGTTTTCGGTAGTACCTATGGTAAAAAGAAATGATCGATGTCAGGGTGTTCGATCATTCCTGCAACGTCGATGACCTGTTTTTTTTTTTCTGGTCAATTATGAATTACACGAATAAGTATTATATAATTTTTATTCTCGTTACTGTATATGCGCGCGCGCGTGTGTGTTTATTAATGATTAGAATGTTGTTTGAAAGAAACGAGAAAAAACGTGTTGTTTTATTTTACGAATTTTTTTTTATCAATCTCAAGGGTAGAACTCGTTCGAAACATATAGGAATATAAATGGTATATGTACTCCACGGTATATTTCGTCTATTCCTAATAGAGACTCCTTCGGTCCATCGTGTCCTAATATTATCAATGATCGAGAGCGACCCTTTATTCTCAGGAAAGTCTCGATCATTGATAGCACTCAAAGAAATAGTGGGTTTATCGTTTCTGTTGTTCCCACGTATTCGGATACGCGAAGATATCCGAAGGCACGGAAGGTTCTCGCGGCTGCTGAAAGAGCGAAAGAAAGAGAGAGATAGAGAAAGAGAAAGAGAAAGAGAGAGAAGGTCGAATCGAGGACGGGGGGATGAACAGAGAAAGCAAGAACGAGGTTTACGAGGAAACGAGACGAGAGAGAGAGAGAGAGAGAGAGAGAGAGAGAGAGGGAGAGAGAGAGAAGCGAAGGGAATAGAAGGGAAGACAAGAGAGAAAGCGATGTATAGGGAGTGAAGAGAGGGCTACGCAGAGAGAATGAGAGAGAGAGAGAGAAGAGAGGAACGAAGGCCGCCATGATATCAGTCTTGCTTGCGCCGACAGTTCGTCATTTGTCACTGTCGCGGCCATTAATAACTCCACCATCCTGTCACTGTGGATAATACGAGTAGGTCTCCGCGTTCTGGGCTGTGTTGCCGCGTGGATCTGGTAGGGGTGGCGTTCAATTCAGTTCAGTTTAAGGGGTCGGTACAACGGATTGGAAGGGCATGTCGTTAAGGGGATGTCACTCATGTCGGCTCGACATGGCGCGGTCTCCGCGTCCATCTTCCTTCGTCCTTCTTCTTCTATCGCTCTTTGCTTTTTTTCTATTTTTTCTTCTCTCTCTCTCTCTCTTTCTCTGTGTGATATATCCCTTCTCCCTTCGACGCGATCGGACTCTCTTTCTCGAGGTCAACTTGTACTTAAATGCAGTATCTATTCGTTCGGTTAATCGTTCGTTTTCATCTTGAGTAACTGCTTTCATTCTTTACATCTCGTCTAAAATATATTATCCTTATTGCATATGTAATAGTTAGGAGAAAACTAGAAAGGAATCAGAAGGTCTTGATTTTATTTCAAATTGGTAGAATTGAAGAAAGGAATTTGAATGAATGTGTGATATTCCGAAATTTTATTTCTAATCAGACTGTTTCCAGGAAATCTCCGAAGCTCATCATATCTCAAATACGAACAAAGACAACAAAGCTCAACGTAACTCCGATGAGTGAGAGAGGGGGAGAGGGGGAGAGAGAGAAAGAGAGAGAAGGAGAGGTAGCCCCATACGATACTAGGAAAAATTGCGAAAGCTCTTTCATCACACTTGTCCGCCAAACTGTCTAGTCCGCGTTTTTATTGTGTCCGAATTGCGAAAGGCATGGAGAATTATTGTGAAAGCACCAACATGCGAACGCAACACCACACGAGTACTCGTTGCCACGAACGCAAGGGTGTGGCGAGGCGCGAAAGGGGAATGCAGCTTGTTGGTATTACGTAAGCGTGTGGGACAGGCGGCCATTCGAAAAATGGAAAAAAAGGACTGAAAAAGAGAGAGAAAGAGAGAGAGAGAGAGAGAGAGGATATGGAGGGGGTATACGTTCTGTGTCCTCCGTGATGCCGCCGACACGGCTTTTTAATTAGAGTCGGCAGCGTACCAACACCTGACATCTCCTACCGTCGACCCCTTCATCAAAGTATCATTCCTGTATCCCTCTCACCCCCTCCTCTCCATCATCACCGAATTTCGGTAAGCACTGTGTACTTCGACAGCGAAAGAGAAAAAGAGAGAGAGAGAGAGAGATACACACACACACACACACATTTTTGTATCCATAACGAGCCTTCTCGACCAATCGCGATATTTATCGCTCGTCAAATTCACCACCTAATTGCTTCGACCATTACGTCGGTCTCTCAAACGAAAGCAACCAAGAGTTGCTCTCCCATCGAGAACGAGTGTTTTCTTCCAGGTAACATCGATTATCGTTCAAATTGATTTTTCCTTTTGAATTAAATTTTGATTGCTCCTTACCGCTTTCACCGTTTTAATATGGAATATAAGAGGTAGAGGTAAGTATCTCTCGTATCGCACTTCGTCGTTATTATCGTTTCAACGCTTTTCCCATACCGATCGTTAAATCATTTTCTTCCGAATAAATTCTTTAAACGTTACATTTGCCAAGTTTTAATAGCAGAGATTTATTAATGAAGCCGGTACTTGTTAAATGTAAAATTCAAGAAATAAGTAGCACGAAAAGGGGAAGAAGAGTTTACAAGAATGTGAGATATCGCGAAAAGGCTCAAGGACAGAAGGATTTCAAAAAAGAAGTCGAAATTTCACGCTGCGTCGAGTTGATTCTTACTTAGCCACGAAGAGGAGTTTCGTTTACATGGATAGGCAAAGGGTCGGCCATAAATCCCACTACCAAGGTCACCGATTTGAACCTCTTCCAGCATTCTCTTCTTCTTCCTTTTGTTATTCTTCTTCTTCTTCTTCTTCTTCTTTGTGCCCCGACAACATCGCACCGTATCCGTTTTATTCACAATGTAAGTCAGCAGCTGTGAATTCCTCTTATTTTTATCTTCGAATGAGGTCAATGACATCCGCAATTACAAGGAAGTAGGTATTGATCGTTCCTGAGTCGGCTTCAGCGTTCGTCAGCAGCTGCGGCCGAAATTCATTTTGCTCTCGATAATATCCATATCGGGGGTTACTAATCGTCTTCTAAATTAGAAATTTGGTGAAGTCCTGACGAGCGGCAAACAACGTTACCCAAAGTACCGTAATTAATTGAATTATTTTCTTTTTTCGTTAAATAAAGTTTCTCTTTGATGTATTACCAAAGTTTTATTTTTACGGCTTAAGAATGCATCGAATTAATACTATATCTAATTTGTTAAGAACATTTAATACGTTCTTAAATGATAAATATTTATATCATTAAATAATTCGTAGATACCTTTATCTTATAATATAAAGTGATATCAAGAAATGGTAATATTATATTTGATAAACATTTTTTTCAAATGTACAAATAAGTATTTAAACATTTACTTTGAATTTGTCAGATTTTCAATTCAGTATAAAATCTATTTAAAAAATGTAAATTTTTCTTCGAACGTTGCTTCGAAAATTATCCTAAATTTAAATATAACATATATGTAATATACATCTATCATAATAATAGACATTGATATTTCTAAGCCAGCATAATAGCAGTAAATTAATTTTACACGAACAATCGCCATATACGTCACTGCTTATATCAAGAAAGAAAACTAGGAAACGATTCGATTGCTATCGGAAGGGCCGATCTCGATCACGAAAAGAAACGTTCCGAGCGGGTCGAGAGAAATAAACGAGACACGATTTATCAAGGGTCGCGATTTTCTTGAAATTTTCGCTGCCTTTCGTAGGGCTTAGGATGGGTTCAGCGGGGCGTGCAGGACCACGGTGGTGAAGGGGAGAAGGGAAAACCCCCCGCAGATCCGACGTTTCATTCGGCCGCGACGCGGAAGCGAAGGAAAATAAATTACACGGTGCGGCGTCCAGCGGCTACGTCTACGAGTTTCTCCCTCCAAAGGCCTCCAAAAACTTCCTTTGGTAAACTCTTCCATCTTAGTTCTCTTTTCGAACACCTCCTCGTCTAAAACAACGCGTTTGTTTAATTAAAACATTGCAAATATATACTTTTACGAGTCGCGTAATGATTTATATTAATTCGTCACTGATTATCGTAGAACGAATTTTTTATTTTATAATATAATGAACTATAAAAGTTTTGCCATCGGCTAATGTATTTTTTATGTATTCATGTATTTTTTTTTTTTTTTTATCAAACAATATCTTGTGATTTCTTGATTCAGAAGAAAGTTCGGATTTACGTAAATCTTGTGATAGTACGATCATAACCGAAAGACATTGGAATTACAAAACATTGCATTCATTCGTGAATCTCCATGTGATATTATGAAGGTGAAGAAAAATGGCGACGGATTTAATGAGTACAAGCTTCGGATTAATGATCGATCGATCGCTTGATAAAGCGATGAGAGGACAACGATGTCAATTCAGACACTTGATTCTACTTTCGGCGAATTTACAACGATATCATTAAGATCTCATTATTCAAATTCGACTTTTGCATATTTAATCGCCTACCGTGCGCGTAACTACCACATACGAAGTGCTACAGAGATAAAGCATAATATCGCAATTCTTGGCAACGTAATGATGATGACCGGCTTGCGCTCCAACGCGGATAACTGGGTAGGATAAGCGCTTGGATACATAATATGCGTAATGTGAAAAGAGCCCATTTCGTCGGTACCCAAAGGAGGCATAACTAAAACAACTGGATGACGGAAATTTCTGGTTATAAAGTTTAAGGAGATCGTGCGAGTAGAACGCAGCTGTAACCAAAAGGGGTTCCAGCCTCCTTTCTTCCTTCCTTTCCTTTTCTTCTCCCATTATCGTGCGGAAATGTCGAGCATTACGTTTATTGAAACCTTAACGCTGGTCGCGTCGTATGATTCAGTATCTTTTAGATCTGTTCGATCGGCAAGATCGATCGGTAGATTCCGAACTTATTGATGCTGTCATCGCTGTTATGTCTGAACATTTGTCAATATGAAAGTAAGATCTAGTACATATCTATATGTGCGTATATATATATATATATATATATATATATATATATATATATACTTATAAATTTGTATAACATATAGTTTGCCATTAGTGTTTAGAAATAAAGAAGAAAAAGGAAAAGAAAAGAAAAAATAATGAAAGATGGACGCACATCGATTACTATAAAATTAGCTCATAAGTCATAGGTATAACGAATATAACTCGAGTACGAAAGAAATAATCTATTTCTGTGAAATGAGGATCCAAGAGGGAGAATTTTGCGAGTAACAACGGCACAGTGCCGTCTTAATAGCCGACACTTTCAGAAAACAATTTCGTACTGACTCGGATTAAGATCTCGGAACGCGTTAATTCATCTTGCGCTTGGCGTAAAAGACTTTTCTTCGCCGCCTGAAGAAGCACCGCGGACAGTAATTAATAGCGTTTCTCGTTCAACGGAAGATACTCGACTTTTCGTCGCTCGCAAGTCGGCTTACCGAATCGCTTGGACGGATCTCCAGTTCGACGCGAAAAGAGCAACGCCATGGGGCCGATCGTACTGCCTGCCAAGGATTAACTTTCTCACACCGACGAATCCAAGCGGATGTGCATCCATCACTCGACGTATCTTTTCGCGTGATCTGAATACCAGACCGGAAGATAGACCTTATTGAGTTCCAAATATGTTTTAGCTTGCTGTTAATTACGTTATCGTGGAGGTGCTAAATGACGATAATATCGCATAATCTAAGATTTGAAGGATTTCCTAAGCAACGATCCGTGCAAATAATACAAATGCATTTTTATTGGAATTTTATGTTAGCATCATAAAAGGTATTTATGTTCTTGGAAATTATAAAAATCTCAGGGTCATTCGTTTCTTACATCGCGAGGCATTTGGAAATACGAAACTTTGGAATGGCCGAGGGAAATAAGAAATTTCCGCTTCAAATTGATAACTACAAAACGTACCGACTGTAAGTTTCATTACGATAAAAGTAATGAGTATGAGTTAAGAAAAAGATGGACGAAAGAAAAGAGAGAAAGAAAGAGAAGGAAAGATAGGTAGATTCGATGGTTATTCAGAGCATCAAGACAATAGAGTAGAGAAGACAATGGACTATTTAGTTTCATCCGGTTATTAGTATTTCTGTCCGCGGTGCTAAAACGGTAAAATGTTGGCCGATCCGAAGTGAATGGAAATATCGCAAATGCCTTTCAATAAAATGGAATATTAACGTTCAGTATGAGAACGAGAAGAAGAGAGAGGGAGAGAACAGAGAGGAGAAAGAGAGATAGCATTCGATGAATGATTAGCCGGTAAGAGTTTTAGTCAGGAGGCAAAAGGAGTGAAGGAACTGGTCGTCCTTCGTGGTTGCTCCGAGCAACGGGACGATGTTCCGGAAGACAATGGACTATTTAGTTCCGTCCGGCGTTGAATGTCCGTGCGCGCGAAAGCATCCATCAAGTTGATGTCTTTGTCCAGGAGTAGAGCAGCGAAGAGGACGAGAGATACCGAATGAGGGATAAGAGGGACTAGGAGAGAGGTGTACGTGAAAAAACAGACGGACCCTCCTCTTCGAAGCTTCGTGAACCCGATCAATCAAACGTCACCGATCGGTTTTTCTAAATCCAGTGGCAGTGAGCATTCTCTCGTACGATATCAGCAAAAACAGAGAAAGAGCTTGCTTGCATGCTTGTGCTTTCTTAATGTCGAATTTTTATCTCTTCGGTTTTCGACCAACAAAAGAATTTATCGGAACATTTTGACAAAGCACTTATTTTTCTCTGTGAGGGAGATTTCCAGAGTAATGCCAGCTTAATAGCCAACTTTCTTTCTTCTTATTGGCTGTTCAAGCA